>NC_140524.1:32619699-33219699 GCF_964339955.1 Pipistrellus hanaki
TTACAGGTTCAATGAACATTAAAAACTAAGAATTTATATATATAAATGCATAATCCATGGACTCAGACAATAGTTAGGTAAGCCTGGGGTTTGTGCAGGGTGGAGGGGTATCAATGGGAAACATCTGTAATACTTTGATTAGTGTGTTTTGGGTTAGGTGTCCTTCTGGTCTAATCAGTCATGGTTGAGGTGGTGGTTAGAGGTAGCAGTTCTCTTTAGAAATAAGCTGTATCCATAAACCACTGTAATTTATATCTGTAGTTAAAGGGCAAGCCTAAACAGTAGCAAGATACACAATAAATTTGATTTGTGGATCAGCATACCATCTTGAAATAAAATGCTAATAAATTCTTTCAAATGCGCCGATAATACTCATAGCTTACATCATTGAGTCTTGGCTACTAGTACATGATGTCTTGGCTACAGTATTTAGTCTTCACTGCAGTATTACGAATATGAGACTATAACTATCATTCTTATTTTGTAGGTGGGAACTGAGGCTTAAGGACGTTAAGTTGCTCTGTCATACAAATAGATAAAAGTAGAGTCAAGAATAGGATCTAAGTTAAGCTGACTCCAAAGCCCATGCACTTTGCCTTTCTTTTTTTACCTTTAAATAAATGGAAATTGCCTTTACCATTTATAGAATCACTAGGAGAGTAAAACTATGTACATCAATACCTAATGGTAAGGCTTACCAGATGCCTAGTTAGGCAGATGGTGGTCAATGAAAATGTGATTCAGAAAGTGATTAGGAGATAGAGCTGCTGGACATGATAAGGTTCTTTCTTGCTTGTTTCCTTCTTTAGAGATCTAGTCAACCACTTATGGGGGGTTAATATCAGTTTCTGAACTATGATTTCACTATTCTACAGGAAGATAGACTTTCATTTAATGTCCCTATTTTCAGCCTTATACATCACCCTGGACTTCCATGATGTTTTGTGTTACCACATTCAAAGTATCTTTAATGAGTAAACCTCTTGGCTGCTCAATGTAAAGGTTTGGGACTCAGAGGTCCAATTGCTCAGTAGAAAGACTGAATCAATCTCACTGTTTCCTGTATTTTGTGTGCATTATCTCTGCCTACTGTGGTAACTGCTGCCTCCAAGACATGACATTTCCTTTGTTCTTCAAGGAAAACTGATTTTTCTCTAAAGAATATCGTTTCCTTATGTAGGTGTTTAAATTATGACATCCTCCACTCTGCTAAATTAATTACCTCCCTTCCATCTTCAAAAATTTCATTAAGATACCAAATATACTGTTCCTTTTTTTCTGAGTTTATCTACTTTGAAAATTTGTTTAATACACTATAGTTGGGTTTTAGGAGGAGAAGAGATCTATATGTAATTAATCAATTATATTTAGGAAATTATCCCTCTCACATGAACCTTCATTTTTTAAATTTATTTTTATTTTTTATTTATTGATTAAAGTATTACATACGTGTTCTTATCCCCCATTGCCCCCCTTCCCACTCATGCTCTCACCACCACCCCCTGGTGTCTGTGTCCATTGGTTAGGCTTATATACATCCATACAAGTCCTTTAGTTGATCTCTCTCCCTTAACCGCACCCTCCCCTACCTTCCTTCTGAGGTTTGACAGTCTGATTGATGTCTCTCTGTCTCTGGATCTGTTTTTTGTTCATCAGTTTATATTGTTCATTATATTCCACAAATGAGTGAGATCACGGGATATTTATCTTTCTCTAACTGGCTTATTTCGCTTAGCATAATGCTCTCCAGGTCCATCTATGCTGTTGCAAATGGTAAGAATTCCTTCTTTTTTTCCACAGCATAGTATGCCATTGTGTAGATGTACCACGGTTTTTTAATCCACTCATCAGCTGATGGGCACTTAGGCTCTTTCCAAATCTTAGCTATGGTAATTTGTGCCATTATGAACATAGGGGTGCATATATACTTTCTGATTGATGTTTCTAATTTCTTGGGATATATTCTTAGATGTTGGATCATTGGGTCAAATAAGAGTTCCATTTTTAGTTTTTTGAGGAAACTCCATACAGTTCTCCACAGTGGCTGCACCAGTCTGCATTCCCAACAGCAGTGCACGAGGGTTCCTTTTTCCCACATGATAGCCAGCACTTGTCATTTGTTGATTTGTTGATGATAGCCATTCTGACAGGTGTGAGATGGTACCGCATTGCCACTTTGATTTGCATCTCTTGGATTATTAGTGACTCTGAGCATGTTTTCATGTGTTTCTTAGCCTTCCTTATGACCTCTTTCGAAAAGTGTCTATTTAGTTTCACTGCCCATTTTTTGATTGGGTTGTTTATCTTCCTTTTTCTAAGTTGTCTGAGTTCCCTGTAAATGTTGGAGATTAAACCCTTTTTGGTGATGACATTGGCAAATATGTTCTTCCATGCAGTGGGCTTTCTTTTTTCTGCTTTATTTTTCTTTCCTTTCCTTTCCTTTCCTTTTCTTTTCTTTTCTTTCCTTTCCTTTTCTTTTCTTTCCTTTCCTTTCCTTTTCTTTTCTTTTCTTTTTTTTTCTTTTCCTTTCTTTTCCTTTCTTTTCTTTTCTTTTCTTTTCTTTTCTTTTCTTTTCTTTTCTTTTCTTTTCTTTCCTTTCCTTTCCTTTCCTTTCCTTTCCTTTCCTTTTTTCTTTTCTTTTCTTTTTCATTGTTGTTGATGATGGTTTCTTTTGCTGTAGATAAACTTTTCATTTTGATGTAGTCCCATTTGTTTATTTTCTAATTAGTTTCCATTGCCCTAGGAGTTATACCGGTGAAGATATTGCTTCGGTATATGTCTGAGATTTTGCTGCTTTTGGATTCCTCTAGTATTTTTATGGTTTACCATCTTGTGTTTAAGTCTTTTTTCTATTTTGAGTGTATTTTTGTGTATGGTGTAAGTTGGTGGTCTAGTCTCATTTTTTTTTTTTTTGCATGTATCTTGTCTAATTTTCCTAGCACCATTTATTGAAGATATTATCTTGACTCCATTGCATGCTCTTGCCTCCTTTGTCAAATATTAATTGAGTATAGTGGTTTAGGTCAATTTCTGGGTTCTCTATTCTATTCCATTGATCTATACGTATGTTCTTATGCCAGTAAGGCAGTTTTGAGAAAGGTGGCTTTGTAATACAGCTTGAAATCTGGTATTGAGATCTCACCTACTGTGTTCTTATTTTTCAGGATCGCTGCAGCTATTTGGAGTCGTTTTTTTTTTTTTTTTTTTTAATTTATTCCAGATGAATTTTTGGAGAGTTTGTTCTAGGTCTATGGAATATGTCATTGATATTTTAATGGGGATTGCTTTGGGTAGTATGAACATTAATGATATTGATTCTACCAATCCGTGAACACGGTAAGTTCTTCCATCCTTTTATGTCTTCCTCTATCTCTTTTTTCAGTGTCCTGTAGTTTTCCACATACAGGTCTTATTCCTCCTTCATTAGTTTATTTCTAGGTATGTTAATTTGTTTTTGGTGCGATGGTAAAGGGATTGGTTTTTTTTTTTAGTCTCTCTTTCTGTAAGTTCACTATTGGTGTATAGAAATGCCATAGATTTCTTGGTGTTAATTTGTATCCTGCTAAATTGCCGAATTCATTAATTAAGTCTAATAATTTTTTGATGGAGTCTTTAGGGTTTTCTATGTACAGTATCATGTCATCTGCAAATAAGAACAGTTTTGCTTCTTCTTTTCCAATTTGGATGCCTTTTATTTCTTCTTCTTGTCTGATTACAATGGCTAGTACTTCCAGTACTATGTTGAAGAGAGTGGGGAGAGTGGGCATAGCTGTCTTGTTCCTGTTCTTAGGGGAAATGATTTTAGTTTTTGCCCATTGAGTATGATATTGGCTGTAGGTTTGTCATATATGGCTTTTATTATGTTGAGGTATGATCCTTCCATTCTCACCTTGCTGAGAGTTTTTATCAAGAAAGCATGTTGGATTTTTTCAAATGCTTTTTATGCATCAATTGATATGATTATGTGGTTTTTATCTCTCTTCGTTTATGTGATGTATCATGTTTATTGATTTGCGGATATTGTACCATCCTTGCATCCCTGGGATAAATCCTACTTGGTCATGGTAAATGATCTTTCTGATGTACTGCTGGATCATATTTGCTAGAATTTTGTTGAGGATATTGCATCTATGTTCATGAGGGATTTTGGACAATAATTCTCTTTTCCTGTGTTGTCTTTATCTGGTTATGGTATTATGGTAATACTGGCTTCATAGAATGAGCTTGGAAGTGTTCCTTGAATTTTTTGTAATAGTCTGAGGGGGATAGGTTTTAGTTCTTCCTTGAATGTTTGGTAAAACTCCTCTGTGAAGCCATCTGTCCTTGGTCTTTTGTTTGCTGGAAGCTTTTTGATGACTGCTTCAATTTCTTCCATAGTTATTGGCCTATGGAGATTTTTATATTCTTCCATTCTTCCTGATTGCGTTTTGGAAGGTTGTATTTTTCTAGGAATATGTCCATTTCCTCCAGGTTTTCTAGTTTGTTGGAATAGAGTTGTTCATAGTGTATTTTTAGCAATCCTTTGTATCCCTGTGGGGTTTGTTGTTATTTCTCCTCTTTCATTTCTGATTTTGTTTATTTGGATCCTCTCTCTTTGCTTCTTGGTGAATCTGGCTAGATGTTCATCAATCTTGTTTATTTTTCAAAGAACCACCTCTTGGTTTCATTGATCTTTTTTATTTTATTTTTTTGTTTCTGTGTCATTTATTTCTGCTCTGATCTTCATTAACTCCTTCCTTCTGCTACTCTGGGCTCTATTTGTTGCTCTCTTTCTAATTCTTTAAGTTGTAGAGTTAGATGATTTACTACCATTTGTTTGTTTGTTTATTTATTTATTTTAGGTAGGCCTTTAGAGCTATATACCTCCCTCTCAGGACTGCTTTCTTCGTGTACCATATATTTTGGATTGTTTTGTTTTTATTGTCATTCATTTCCAGAAAGTTTTTAATTTCTTCTTTGATCATTTTGTTAACCCAGTCATTGTTTAATCATAAACAGCTTTCAAGTGTTTGAATTTTTTGGATTGTTTTCATTGTAGTTTATTTCTAATATTATGACATTGTGGTCTGAGGAGATGCTTGATATTATTATTTTTTAAATAAATTTTTATTGTTCATATTATTACAAATGTTCCTTCCCCCCCCACCACCACCATTGCTCTCCTCCACCAGGTTCCCACCCCACCCTCTGCCCTTTCCTCACTCCCCATTGACCTGGGATGGGCTGCTCGTGGAACTATTGCTTCTCTGATGGGTGCGGGCTACTCGCTGCTGCTCACGTGGTCTCAGTGCCCTGGGCAGCGGTGTCTACTTTGCCAATTCAAGGTGGATGTTATTCGATTTAGTTGCTTATTCTATCTCCTTTGGGACAGAACACGTCAGTCTATTCCACCACTATTTTGTCTCCTCTCCCATGTACTTTTAAATGGAAACTTTTTCTTTGGGTTGTTTCAAGCTTTATTTGAAAATTTTATCAGCAACATTAGTTAATATTAAATTCTAGCAATACTTTCTTATGAAGCTTCTAAACAAATAAATTAAACATTTAATAAATTCTGGTCCTAAGTACAGTGAAGTGATATTTTTCCACAGTTCAAAATTTTAACTTGATAGTACTCTTCCAGAATTTCCCTATCTTGGGCTAATATTATTTGTGAGGTAGTCATTTGGCTTGTTTTCTTCCAGGGCAAAGGAATAACCCCTTGGGAGAAATTGAAGGACAGCACTGGGCTGAGGAGTTAACATCTAAGTTCCAGATATTCTGATGTGTTGCTCTTTCCTAACATCAATATTATCTATAGTTCATGATTTGAAATTCACCTAGGTTACTTTGGCCTCGTATGCTTTTGTAGTTTGTATATTTTGATGAGATTTTACCATTTAAAATATAAATTAGTATTGGTTTCACAGAAATCCATGGAAATGTGACTTATGACAAGATCCCATTCATTTAAGTGGCATTGGAAATGTTCAGTTCTGCCTAGGAGGAAAGCTCTTAAGAAGAACTGCCAGTTTTTGTGAGGGTTGGTTTATACACTCCAGTATACAGAATTCTTTTTTGATAAGAATCAACCTGCTATTTTTGCTGCTTATAAACAAGACACACCTGAACAAGACCCTGTGGTTGCAGCCCCCATACCAATTATGATAACATTAATTCAATATCCACAGAAGTTATAGGCATGTAGGCTTTTAAAATATTATTGTATTATTGTAGCTATTGGTTTCTGGGAAACATTCAAAATGATACTTAAATTTATATCAATCTCTCTATAAACTGAGGCCTCTCTCAAATCTCTATAAACTATCTATTGACATTCTTGCCAAATTCCCTAAAAATCTTAGGAAGTCAAGATTATATGGCATTAAATTAGTTATTTGATAAGGAATGAACAGGTGGCTTATTTGGCCAGATAAATTTTCCCAAAAAAGTTATGTCTTGTTGAGGGGAATATATATATTCTAAATGACCAGATGGACAACAAAACAGCAGGCTCAATAGATCAGGGGATGGCTAATGGGGAAACTGGGGTCCCTCAAGCACTGATGAATCCATGGCATCAGCGACTGGTGAGGCGAATGGGCTGGTAGAAAGCAAACCACTTGGTCCTTCCTCCTGGCCATCAGACTCTAATCTATTGGTGGTGGAGGTGGGGAAGAACTGGAGACTGGCACCCTTAGTAGTCCTGCAGAGTCAGTCTCCAGAGGACAGGACAGGCACCAATGGAACAGCACCACCGGCATGATCCTGAAACAGCACCACCGGCATGAACCTGACAATGCTGCTAGCCTCCTAGAACTTCGCCTTGGGCACTGCAGTCACTTCCCCTCCCTTGGACTGGCTCCCTTAGTCCTTTAGGTTCAATCTTAAGAGGACAGGCCAGGCACCAACGGACCAGTGCTGCCGGCACAATCCTGACAGCTCTGCTGGCCTCCTGGTACTCAGCCTCAGGCACTGCAGCCGCTTCCCCTCCCTAGACACTCCACAAAGAAGAAAGAATATTTCCAGCAGAGCCAGGGATGACCAGTGGTAACTGCTCTCCTCATGATTCCTCCAGGTCGCCCACCCCAGTCCAGATTAAGTGTGAGCACTGCACAAAGAAGGAGATGTGAGTAGATAGCATACAGGCAATTAATTTCAAAAGATTTTGGACCTATCATTTCTCTCATTGGCCTGTTGGTTTGGTCCTCTCTAAGTATTTCCACAACAACCTCACAAAAGGAGCAGATACTAGTAGGAATAGTCCATTAAGGCTAATTAAAGCCATTAAAATTAATTTTGCTTGGAGATTTATTGGAAAATTTGGGACTCCCATTGAGACCATTGATGTACACCAGGAGTAACCCAGCAAAGCCCCTGAAATGATTGCTGTTGAGGGCTGTGATGCAGTGGCTGTCCCCCTGACCCCCACTATGCAGGCCTGCCACAGGCTCTGAGGAGCTCTAGCACTCTCACTGCTCAGCTCATCATCACAACTGCACCTCCAACCCCTTCAGGTTGTGAGAGGAGAATAAGAGGGTGTGAACCGTGAAGGCCAAATTGGGAGAAATTTTCACAAAAAGGCTGACCCAGCCATCATTTTTATGATGTGGGTTGTGAACCATTAAATGTCCCCCCTTAAAATATATCTTCAGGGCATGCCCATTGCCAGGGAGCCCATGGGGAGCTGCACCCTTAGATGTAAGCATTCTGTGCATTTCAGGGTCTCCTGAGGGTGTACGTCCCCTGGAGGGTGAACCCCTGGCTTCAGGGAGGCCTCAGACCATTGTTTGAACTTACAGCTCTCACAATGTGTGAAGTCAGGAAAACCAGCCATGAAATTTTCATCCTGTCCCCAGGTGTTACACAGTGACATGCAAAGCTAAATGGTGGAATTGTGGTGGTGCCTCAGCTGACTGGGGTGGGAGAGTGCCCTGAATCCCTGGGCCCCTGGGATCACGGGAGTCCTCACACAGGGTGAGGGAGGCAGAAGGAGGACCCAAGGAAGTGTGAGGGGCTCCACTGTTATTGCTAAAGAAAGAGGCTGGACACAGAGCCAATGGTTCTCCTGAGTCCCTGGGCAGAGGTGTGCCTGCCACACCCAGTGCCTACGCTGTGTCCCCACTGACAGAAATGCAAGTCCATCAGGTGCACTACTGTCAGCCCATGTGTGTGTGGTCCTTCATTGCAGAAGATTAGAAACTGGTCTCCAGCGGGATAGGGTCAGAGGCTCTGTGGCCAATGAGCGAGCAAGTGGAGAGTAAGTGGTGGGAGGGTGAGGCCAGCACTTCAGAAAGTGAGGTGCACTCAGGAATACACAGGGACACTGAGCAGTGCAGGAACATGGGAGCTGGGCAGACAGACAGTGGTGCTGCATGAGAGGGGAGGTGGTGACAGAGGGCAGCGGGGGCAGTAAAACCCCTGTGGACTCAGCCAACAGCAGGCCGGAGTCTCATGGTCAGAGTGGGGCCGCTTAGCAGATCCTCTGTTCCAGCTCTCACATGCTGTGCAAGGCTGCAGCAAGCAGGGAACCTTCTGGCCCAAGCTCATCGGGGCAATGGCAGGACCCGTCCTGGGGACTGTCTAATTAAAGGCCTAGTTGCATGTTAGCTATGGACAGAAACCCCTTGAGGTCCAAGAGGCCACAGGTCTCCAAGGGGGCCTCCGGCCGCAGCTGCCATGACTGAGCCTGACAGGCCCCAGGGAGCCCCAGGAGCCACATCCCAGATCCCTGGATTGGATGTTAGAAGCAGCCACATCCTCTCCCATACTCGAGAGGAAATGTTCACATGAGGCAGGACACCCGGGCTACAAGGGCCTGCCCACCATGGACACCAGTCAACCTGGACCCTGTCACAACATTGCCTGGATCCTAAATGTTAGGAAATGTGTGACTCCTGCCAATTGTTTGTCCAAGGAGACAAATAGGTCCATTCTCCATGGGCTCCATGGGCAGCTGTCAAATCTCCTTGTCTTGCTTGGGGGCCTAGAGACTCAGATCTTTTGGTCAATGTGAAATGGTCCAGGTCTAGCATGTCAGACACAGATTCCACTGCAATAAATGTACAAATGAACAACAACAACAACAAAAATAACCCAAATCTGAGAGTCAGATAAGCCAGTGTTGTATCTGTCAGCAGTGTCTCCTCAGAGGGGCCCTCAGGGATCATTGGTAGAAATTCTGTCACCTGGGAACCCACAGAAAGACTGCTTGGGGCTAGAGAAAGCATTGGAAATGTTTGCCGAATGAGTGCGTGACAATATGATCCCCGATTTCTTTAATAGAGGGGATGTCTTAGGCCTTACCAAATAGCCTCTGTTATGATATATTTACATCATCCTATGTAATAAAAGCCTAATTGCTAAGTGTCCAGTCATCTGATCAGCCATTCAACCAATCAAAGCATAATATGCTAATGATATGCTAAGGCTACTCAACTGCTTAGTATGACATGCACTGACCACCAGAGGGCAGACTCTCAGACCAGTAGGTTAACTAGCTGCTGGGGTCCAGTCAATCGGGACTGACTGAGACAGGCCAGACAAACCCTACTGTGGTCCCTTTCCAGCTGACCAATCTCCTGCATCCCTCTCCTGTCCTGATCGTGCACCAATGGGGTCTCTCAGCCTGGCCTGCACCCTCTCGCAATCTGGGACCTCTCAGAGGATGTTGGAGAGCGATTTCAGCTCAATAGAGGAACAACTGGTTATTATGACACACAGTGACCACCAGGGGGCAGATGCTCAATGTAGGAGCTGATCCTTAGTGGTCAGTGCACTCAGGGGAGCACTGTTCAGCCAGAAGCTGGGCTCACGGCTGGTAAGCGCAGTGGCAGTAGTGGGAGCCTCTCCTGCCTCCATGGCAATGCTAAGGATGCCTGACTGAAGGCTCCCATGATGGGGAGCGGGCCTAAGCCATTAGTCAGACATCCGCTGAGGGCTCCTGAACTGCATGAGGGTGCAGGCCTGGCTGATGGACCCCCCCGCCCCCAATGCACAAATTCTGTGCACCGGGCCTCTAGTTTTCTATATAAAAACCACATTGTTGGCTTTTTTAGGAAATTAATTAATTTAACATATATGTCTTAAAGTTCTATCCTGTCCCAAGCTATTTGTTAGGTCATTGAAGCTCAAAAACATATAGCTTAGTGTGGGTACATGAGATATATGCTTACATAAATATAAAACATGCATTATGAAATACATGCCACTTTGGCTAGTTTGGCTCAGTGTATACAGCTTAGGCCTGTGGACTGAATGGTCCCAGGTTCGATTCTGACCAGGGGCACATGCCTGGTTGCGGGTTCGGTCCCCAGTGTGGGGCATGCAGGAGGTAGCCAATTGGTGATTCTCTGTCATCATTGATGTTTCTACCTCTCTCCTCTATTCTCTGAAATCAATAAAACTAAACTAAAAAAAAAAAAAGAGATACATGCCAAGTGAGCAATGTAAATTATGTTTCAGGAAAGGGAACAAAGAGAAAAGAGCCTAGTAGGAGAAAATGTCATGATCAAAGCCATAGAAACAAAAAAGCACCAGGGATTTGGGTAAATAGTGAGTAGGACATTTTAATTGGTGGTTATAATTCATAATGGGGATTAATGGAAAATAAGACTGGAAAGGTAGGTCAAGGCTACCCTATAGGGAACTTAAATGTGAAGTAAGGTAAGGCTTTAATTTGTACTTGGCAGAGCTATAGAAGTTTTTGAATGGCATTATTAGTAATATTAAACAAGTAAACATTTGCTGGATGATTTATGGAAGAGAGTCTAAGAGGCTAGCAGGTTAACTAGGAGTTCGAAGCAGTCATCTGACCATGAAAGGATTGGGGCCTGAACTACAGAGATGACATTCAAAATGCCAAGAAAGAGAAAAAAAGAATATAAATAGCTAATGTACAGGTTGAGGCAACTAACTGGATATTGGGAGAGAGAAATAATGAAGAATCCACAATCATTGAAGTTTTAAGGTGACATATGGTACTTTCAACAGAAATAATTCTTTCCTATGTTGGTGGAAAAATATTGAATTTAACTGATTTAGCTTAAGGTTTCTGTAAAATTGAGGTGGAGATGTTCAGCAGATAGGCAGATATATAAATTTAGGGCTTGGGAGAATGGTTGGATTTAGAAATAAAGATACTTATCTTTGTGAAAGTGTTAATTAAGCTAGGGGAGTCAGAAAACTCCTCAAGTGAGAGAGTATACAGAGAGGGATCTGTCAAACGTTGGGAAAAGGAATCAGCCAAGGAGGCACAGAAGGAGCAGTAACACAGGTGAGAGTAGACCCTAGAGAATGAACAGAAGACAATGAAGTAGCAAGTGGTTGGTCTGGAATGACAAATGCAGAAGAGAAGCAACTTTTATAGTTGTTCTGAGTTAGAGGATTGATCTGCTATAAACTAATTTATGATTATTTTGTTTTTTATTTGGCTACTGCAAAGTACTTTCTCCTAAGAGTATACAATTTATACTTAATTCATAACTTTGTTATGATTATAAAATAATACATGCTTTTAGTAAATATTTGAAAAAATAAAAATGAACAAAATTACTCATAATGCTAACAAAATTAATAAAATTACTCACTATTGTTTGTATGTATTTCCTTATTTTAATATTCCTGTTTATCATAAAATTGGGATCCATATATATCTATGTGCTAACATGATTCATGAATCAGTCATAAAAACACAATTCTCTCAAGTATCACAAATATTCTTCAAGTATTTTTTCTCTAAAGTTATTTGATGATTTTTCTGTTTATTGTTGTAAGCACTATTTTTAATGACTGAATAATATTCCTTTTATAGCTGTATAAAGATGTATTGGTTTCTCATTCATAGACATTTATTTTCAAATTTTGCTCTTGTAAAATAATAATTTTTATTAAATTATTTTGCAATTTGGTTTATTCCCTTAGGAATGAGTTTACTAGGCTAAAAAGTATGCACATAATTTTAAAGGGCTATAATACACTTACCAAATGACTTTTCCTAAAAGTTGTTGCAGTTTGCTTTTACCTTTAATGTTAGTATGTTTCATAGTTATTGAGCAGTGACTCCTGTATTGACTGATGGCAGTCTTTAGTTCTCCATCTCCCTGCACTCCCATTTGCCCACAAAACATTTTAACGAGCATAATTAAGAAATATTACCAATCAGAGCACATGGTAGTAATGTGTAATTTGATGTATAATGATTTATAGTCCTGCATCATTCTTACATTTTTCAATCATAAATTGTAGGCAATGTATCTAATAAAATTCCCATGCATATGCCTATCAAGTGCTAAAGTCATTAACTACTTTGCAACTGAAAAAGTTTGTAAAGCCTTTCAAAGTGGATGATAAAATATATTTAAATTCACTTAACAAGAGCCAATGAAATGTTCACAGCCATATCCATTTTTCTTGCTCATCTTTAGGTTTTCCATTCTCTAGAATTATTTTCTCATGGTCAACTAACATAAAACTTTGATAACATATTACTTAAATGAAATATTAATTTTAACAGTAAAAAGCATGAAATATGTTGTGTAATACAGAGTTTTGTGACTAGTTAGTGCTGGATGAGGTTTATAAGGAGTGGTTTCTGAATGAATGAAGTAGATAAAACTTTGTTCTTATTAAAGCTTTTGTCTGATGATTTAATTATCTGGAGTCCCTGTAAGTCTGTTTCTGCAGACCATTGTTTCTTTCAATTTTTATTCATGTTTTGCTCTTTTTTATTTTTATTGAATTTACAGTGGAATACTACTCAGCCATAAAAAGAGGGATCTCTTACCCTTTGTAGGATGCAGAGTCCAGAGTGCTAACCATTACACCATGACACCTCTTAACCCTTTAGAGCAGCGTGAATTGACTGGGAGAACATTATACTAAGTGAAATAAGCCAGTCAGAGAAAAACAAGTCCATATGATTTCAGTCATACGTGGAATCTAATAAATAAAGTGAACTAACAAACAAAATAGAAATAGAATCATAGATAGAGAACAGAATGACACCTATTATAGAGGAAGGAAGTTATAGGGCTGGGTGAAAATGATGATAGGTGGGACTATTGAGCCATGTCAGTGTTTTATTTATTCAAAAAAGTAAATTAAAGTTGTAGGATCATGCTTTTATGGTTTTTAAAATAGCAAAGAGACATGTAAAAGAATGTCTATTGCAATGTCATTTTTAAAAACAAAAAAAATTTGGGAAAACCTAAATATTTACTAAATGGATTATGGATAGCCCTAACTGGTTTGGCTTAGTGGATAGAGCATCAGCCTGCAGACTCAAGGGTCCCAGGTTTGATTCTGGTCAAGGGCATGTACCTTGGTTGCAGCTGATTGATGTTTCTCTCTCATCGATGTTTCTAACTCTCTCTCCCTCTCCCTTTCTTTCTGTAAAAAAATTAATAAAATATATTTTAAAAAATAAATGGAGAAGGGGTAATTAAACTATTGTGTAGTAAAAAAAAAAATAAGATTTGGTAACCAGATGAATGAAAGATTTCTAGCTTGGGTGGGTGTTGTTACCATTAGCTAAGAAAGCGAGCAGAGGAGATGTGTTTGAGAGTTTAATTTTGGGCATGCATAAGAAGGATTTGTGGAACATCTAGGTAGATATGACTAGTAGGCATTTGAATATTGATTTGAGTCTGGAATTTAGCAGAGAGTTCAAGACTGAATTTATAGATGTGTGAGCCATTGGCATGAGAGATAAAGTCACATACATAGGTTGATATTCAGGGAGAGAAGAGGGATTGAAGACGTTTTATTGCTGAAGACTTATTACTTCCATGGAGCAAAGAAAATAATGAATACTATTTTGTAAAATCATACATAATTGATAAGATCACTAGCATTTTTAATGTTAGTATTTGTTTCTATTTTATTTCTTAGGTGTTTTGTGCAATTTCATTATTCTGTATTTAATCTAAAGACAGTGATTTGTGACTAATTAGTGCTGGATGAGGGTTATACTATACCTTCTTGGGGTCAAGGATCAGGGTTTTGAAAGATTTAGTACTAAGAAAATGTAAAACCATAGTTTTGAGTGATTATGTCAGTTACTCTGAAGGCAGGCTTCAGGACAAGGGAAAAAATGAAAAAGAAAATGGAACAGACATTTTATTAGCACATTTCATGTGTCAGAAGCTATGCTAGGTATTTTATATATACTACCCTATTTAATTTTAACAACAGAAACTCGTGTTAGGATTTACCCACAGTTTAAGATATTATAACTGAGGTTCAATGTGGTTAATGATTACCAAAAGTCACTATTGAGTCACTTTTGTATAACAAAAGCAATTATTATTATTTTAAAAGATATTTTTATTGATTTCAGAGAGGAAGGGAGAAGGAGAGAGAGATATGGAAACCTTAATGATGAGAGAATCATTGATCATGCAGTAGGGGCCTCCTGCATGCCCTCTACTGGGGATTGACCCTGCATCCCGGGCATGTGCCCTTGACAGAATCGAACCCGGGACTTTTTTAAAATTTCTTTATTGATTAAGGTATCATATATTGTATTTGTCCTCATCCCCCCATTCCCATCCCAAACCCCTCCCCACACATGCCCCCATCCCCCCTGTTGTCCGTGACCACTGGTTAGGCTTATATGCATGCACACAAGTCTTTTGGTTGATCTCTCTCCCTTCCCCCTTATCCAAATTCAGGACTTTTCATTCTGCAGGCCAACCTTCTCTCTATCCACTGAGCCAAACCAAGTAGGACAAAATCCATTAATTCTTTTTTTAAAATATATTTTATTAATTTTGTACAGAGAGGAAGGGAGAGAGATAGAGAGTTAGAAACATCGATGAGAGAGAGTCATCGATCAGCCGCCTCTTGCACAACCCCTACTGGGGATATGCCCGCAACCAAGGTACATGCCCTTGACCGGAATCGAACCTGGGACCCTTCAGTCCCCAAGCAGACGCTCTATCCATTGAGCCAAACCGGTTTCGGCAAAATCCATTAATTCTTAACTCTCGTGTACACCAGAGTCATTTGTGGAACTTTAAAAATATATACATTCCTGCATTCTCCAGGAAATTTTGATTCAGTATCTTTTTGGTGTGTCCCTAGGTGGTGATTCTGCTGTGAAGTTAGAATGGTGATCAAGAGCACCAGCTCTGAATTGAGATAGAGTATGGTATGAATCTTGACTTCAGTTACTGGCCTTGTGATCTTCAGCAAATTAATCCCTGTAAACCTCAGTTTATTCATCTGTAAAGTGAGGATTATAGTAAACCTATCTTAGGTCAATACTGTAGAGATTCAAAACACATCTGCTGAATAGTTTCCTGTTTTTCCTTCAAATCTCTGCTCGACCTTGTTCTATGTTGTGAGAGACTGGCTTATAGTGTTTGCAAGGGCCTCCCTTGCCTTCTAGTTTCTGGTTGGGTTCAGTCAGCAGGAAGTCAGAAGCCAGGAGAACAGTATGGATATTTATTTCCCCAGTTCCCTCTATGATGGTTTGTCATGAGTTGGTAGTGGCTGTGCTCTTCTAAGGTCGTAGTTTCTTATAGATGGCTCTCTCCTAAAGTAAACATTGTCTGATCCCATTAAATGCCCTCTACCTCTTGTCCCTTTAGCAAAGATGATAAAGAGTTTCTGGCTACTGATATCCCTGGAGTACTGCATCATCCTTTAACCTTGCTCACCCTTTTGCGAATAGTCTCTTCATTAAATTCTTAATTATCCCATTTGACTGTGCCATCTGTTTCCTACTTGGACCCTGACAGGTACTACACATAGAGTTCCCAGTGCACAATAGATTATACATAAATGTTTATAATTAAAGATAATGTATTGTGTAATACATGTATTCATTTTGTTATCTCATTTGAAGTTTATTCTTCACATTTGGTTCTTAAAATTTCATTTTACTAGAATCTTGTTTAAATAGAATTTAGGTAACAAGCTTTTTTTTCTTTTTCTTTTTTTTTTCTTTTTTCCCCGTGCTACAACTTGCCTTTTAGAAAAGGAGATAAATGATGGCAAGATAAACTTCTACTTAGGATTTTGTAAAAAGAGAAACATTTTCCTAGAGGATGGTGTAGAATAAGTATACATTCAACCAATGTGAAATGGACTTGGGATTGCATCCTGGCTCAGCCTCTAGTTCACATAATTTCTCCTAATTCATAGGGTTGTTGTAAGAATCCAATGAAACAAAGTATGTAAAGTGCTTATCACAACCCCTGAAATATGATAAAAGTGATCCCTTTCACTACAAGGCTTTGGCAGATTGATGGTCCTGAATCCCTATAGGATAACCAGTCTTGACCCTGGTGTTCTAAGTAGTTTCTAGACTGGATTTCTTTAGGCAGAAAAATGTATAGCATTTTTAAAATTTTTAATGTTAAATTTTTTCAGTTACAGTTGACATTAAATATTGCTTTGTATTAGTTTCAGGTGTACAGTATAGTGGTTAGACATTTCTATAACTTACAAACTAATCCCCCGATGTCTAGAACCCACTTGGCACCATACATATTTATTACAATGTTATTGAATATATTCCCTATGCTCTACTTTAATCTGTGACTATATTCTAACTGCCAATTTGTACTTCTTAATCCCTTCACCTTTTTTCACCCCACAAATCTCCTCCCATCTGGAAACCATCATTTTGTTCTCTGTATCTATGAGTCATTTTCTGTTTTGTTTGTTCATTTATTTTGAGTGTGTGTGTGTGTGTGTGTTTAGATTCCACATATAACTGAAATCATATGGTATTTGTCTTTCAATGACTTATTTTGCTTAACATAATGATCTCTAGGTCCAACCATGTTGTAAATGGCAAGATTTCATTCTTTTTTAATGGTGGAGATATGGAAGCAACCTGAGTCCCTATTAATAGAATGGGTAGTACATTTTATTTTATTTTTTTTCCCCACTCTGCTCTTTCTCCCACCATGATCTCCCAGTAATGCCTTCCTGATAAGAAGCTCTGCAAACCCAGGACACAGGGCCACGTGTCAAATCGCTCGGGGTTGTTGGGGAAGTCCCTCCACAATTCCCCGTCCTGCACGCTGCGCAGGTCCGCGGTCAAGAGGAGGCTGGGGTGCGCTGTGGCCGGGTCCAGCTTTACCTCAACTCGGTTACATGGTTGATGGTTCAATCCCCAGCCCCAGTCAGGGTGTGAGCAGGAGGCAACCAATCAATGTGTCTCTGGGTAGTACATTTTAAAAAGATGTTCACCAATAATGTAAAATCCAAATATAGGATTTGGGTTATTACTTTCTAAAAAAAAAAAAAAAAAACCTTAAAATTTTAATAAGATTCTTCTTTTTATTCCAGAATTTCATCTAAAGGTTTTGCTTTGTTATTAAAACTTAAGGTATTTGTTAAACTCCAAGCTCAGTTTTTTAATTTTATTCTTCATTTGGAATAGCAAAAATTTCAGACATGCCAGCTATGTGTTTTCCATTGTACTAAACTTTTCCATGAAATAAGAATTGTAATTTTGCTAAGATCTGATAGAATGGAGATAGGGTCATAGCCATACAATAGCATTATAAATTTTGAATTTATATTTTCATTACAGCTATGAGTTGCAGGGCATTATTAAAGAGATAGAGCTCTATCTCCCTTTAGGGAGTACACATAAAGATATGCAACCTAGCCCAGCCGGCATGGCTCAGTGGTTGAGCATCGACCAATGAACCAGGAGATCATGGTTAAATTCCCAGTCAAGGCACATGTCTGGGCTCTGGGCTCGATCCCCAGTAGGGGATATACAGGAGGCAGCTTATTGATAATTATCTGTCATTATTGGTGTTTATATCTCTCCCCCTCCCTTCATCTCTAAAAAATAAAAAATATATATATTTTAGAAATATGCAACCATCAGAATATCAAATCTCACGGAAGACAGGGGATGGTGGGGGTAAGGGGGAGAATCAACCAAAGGATTTATATGCATGCATATAAGCCTAATCAATGGACACAGACAACAGTGGAGTGGGGGCATAAATGGGAGGTGGAGGAGTAATGGGGGATAAGGACACATATGTAATACCTTAATCAATAAAGAAATTTAAAAAAAGAAAAAAATGCAATCTGTGTTTTATCCCCCTATTTATTTTATTTTTAAAATATATTTTATTAATTTTTTTACAGAGTGGAAAGGAGAGGGATAGAGAGCTAGAAACATCGATGAGAGAGGAACATCGACCAGCTGCCTCCCGCACACCCCCCACTGGAGATGTGCCCTCAACCAAGGTTCATGCCCTTGACCGGAATCGAACTTGGGACCTTTCAGTCCACAGGCCTACGCTCTATCCACTGGGCCAAACCAGTTTCAGCTATCCCCCTGTTTAATGGAAAGATAGTAAGAAAGGTTACTTCAAAGTGATATGTGATTTATTCTCCAAATATGATTCTTTCTTTGTACTAGATAAAATGAAGCTTGAAGACACTGATGACCAGCAATGATGATGATTTTAATTATTTTTTATTATAAAGGCCTCATTACAACTACTGAACATTAACCTTTCTTAATGCATTCAGTCTAAAAATAGGTAAAATTGGTAGGATGTGTGAGCAAAGTTGACAGTGATAGGCAGTCAGTATTTTTTCCTTTCTCTTTACAAAGTGATTTAACAATTAAAAAGTTCTGTAAAGTCCCCATCTTTCCAAATGCATTTAGTTGTTCATTTAGTAACTCACTTCTGGAAGTTGTGGTAAAAAAAAAGCACTAAAGTTATGGAAGCCACTACCATTTTAAAGTCCTTCAGAAAAATAAAGTAATTCTTAAATGATTATGCAGATCAATAATAAATATGATTAAATTAACAAAAGCCCCATTATTTATGAATTTTTGGTAACACATCACAAGTATATATGTTGACTCCTGTCTTATCTCATGAGCATAGGATTAGAGATCAAGGCTTTCCCTTCCTCTTTTCTAAACTTGAGTCTGGTTGGTGATTCTGGATTTTATTCCTATTTAACTGAATATTCTAACTTCCTTTTAGATAATTCACATTGGATATCATTATATTAAGGATTCTGCTGTTCTATAAAAACAACAACAACAAAAAACTACATAGAAAACTTTTTTAACCTGATTGAACCTAGCTGTTCTGAAACTTATTTGACTGTATGATCTCTGTTTTTCCTCCCAATGCTGATTTTTGCACATTTGCATTGTGGTTATATAAGAGAATGCCCTTGATTTAAAATTTTTAAATTAAAACAAAATTGGCTTCTGTTAACATAACAAATATCCAATATCTTGTTCAATCCAATGATGAATATCTTTGATTTTAACTTGCCTCTCAATGTCATTGATACATTTAATCTTTCTGTGTCAGCTTGGATCCTTGGAAGAACAACCAAGATGGGATTAAAGGTATACAAGAATTATTGAGGGCAATATCTATCCTATATAATAAAGAGGTAATATACAAATTGATCCTCATGCTGTCACACAAGATGGCCGTCCCCATGTGGTCAAAGATGGCCACCACAAGATGGCCAGAAGGGGAGAGTAGTTGTGGGCGATCAGGCCAGCAGGGAAGGGCAGTTGGGGGAGGGTGACCCTGACTGAAGGGTAGGGCAGTTAGGGGTGACCAGGCCAGCAGGAAAGGGCAGTTAGGGACAACTAGGCCAGCAGGGGAGGGGCAGTTGGGGGACACCAGGCCTGCAGGAGAGGGCATTTGGGGGTGACCAGGCCATCAGGGGAGGACAGTTGGGGGTGACCAGGCCAGCAGGGGAGGGCCATTGGGGGCGATAAGGAATGCTGTGGGAGGAACAGATTTAAAGAGGGGAAAAAAAAACCACTTTGGTTTTGGACACAGTAATTTTGGATGCCTATTAGACAATGTCAAGTAAGAAGTTGCATATATGAGTGTGGTGTTCAGGGAAAAGTCCAGGGTGGAAATATAAAATTGGGCAGCATCAGCATAAATATAGCATTTAATGCCAGGAAACTGGATGACATCATCTATAGAGAGATGGAAGTTTTAGAACTGAGCTGTGAGACAACTCATTTGGAAGTCTGAAAGAGGAGGAGGGGACACCAAAAGAGATTGGAAATAAGCAGCCAATGAGTTATAAAAATTAGGAGGAATTTCCTGAGAGGATAGCATTTATTTGTAATACCATTTAATTCTTGTGGAGTCAGGCAGGAGTGTGCCTTAAGGATATAAAGATAAAAGTAAAAAGATAACACAGTTAAGCTGATTTCTGCTCAGCTTCCTCAGCAGAGGTTGAAAAGTGAATATTTCTAGTACTAATATGAGAGAGAGGAGATGATAGATAGAAAGATGGAAGAGACAGATATAGATATAGATATAGATAGCAATATCTATTCTATATAATAAAGAGGTAATATGCAAATTGACCTTCATGCTGTCACACAATATGGCTACCCCCATGTGATCTTGAATTTGAATATGTGTGGTTTGGCAGAGAGACCAACCCTCTCTACTGCATTATTGTATTCTTCTTAACCCAATTCACAAATTAACATCACTTATCAGGGTCCTGGAGATATTTGAGTTTGAGAAGGAAAACAGTGGAATCACTTAAAATACTTTACATTTCTAAATGTATCACATTCAGTTCAATATAACAAAACAACAACAACAAATAAGTAATTCATTTCAATTAAAAATACCATCCAACTCAGTTTCCTAACATTGATGAAATTTAATATTTTTTTCTCTAGAGAAAAGTCAATAATGTTAATTGATAGTTGCATAGCACTTAACCTACATTAACTCATTTAACTCCCACTGCAAAAGTGTGATATTATTATTATTATTATTATTATTATTATTATTATTTTAATAGTAGTCCTGCTCATGAATCCATGCACCAGTAGCTCTCTGCAGGGCCTGGTCGCTCCACACTCGCTGCCCAGAGGCTCTCTGTGGCCCAGAGGCCCATCCACACTTTGGCCTGGCCAGAGACCCATCTGCAACTGGATGCAGAACACTTGCCTCATCAACCATGGCAACGAAGCAAGCATTCTGTCAGGCCACTCATGCTGTCCGCTCTCAGCCACTGCAACCCCGAGACTGGGGGACTCCGGCAGGGCTGAGAGGACTGGGCATCATCATCATATGTCTATGTGCACCACCATATTTGTGATGGAGTGATGGTTAATTTGCATATTACCCTTTTATTAGCTAGGATAGATGACATAAATAAAGTTCAGAGAGCTTAAGCAGCTTGCTCAATGTCAGGCAGTAAGTAGAAGGCAGAACTGTTTGTGATCCAGTTTGTGATTAGTTTTGCAGGTACAAAGAATTATGGTGCTTGCAAGAAGAGTCATACTCAGCAAGGGCTGTGAGAACAAATTCTGAAGAGGACCTTGGGGAGGTACAAGCAAATCAACTACTAGTGTGCTGCATAGATAAAATCATTATCTCTGAATGTGATGTTAAATAAAATTTTGCTATGAACTAGATTGAAAGAAGCAGTGCTTTTGGCAGCTAGATGAATTCCTAAATTCCCACTGGTTTCTCCTAGAAGAGAATCAGACATCACTGTATATTCAGTGGAAACTTCTGCCCCCATGGTGGCATCAACTTTAGACTATCAGGTCTAAAGCCTCTCTTGGATATTCACAGGAAGACATTATCTTTAGGGAGTCAGATCTATTTATCTCAGACTTATATAGCCAAATGTCATATTTATTTTCTTTCCTGAAGCCATTGCTCTCCTCTCTCACTTTCCTTTAAAATGAAATAAATTAGGAAGCCACAGTGGCTCCACTTGGCATCCATGTAACCATCTTCTTTTTTTCCAGGCTTCAAGTTTAAGTTAAAGGTTTAAATTACGGTGTGGCAAAGATGCTATTGCCACTCATAGTTTCGTTCTGTGATATTTCAAATGTCAGCACCTTGGTTGGTTACAGAAATAAAATTTTAATATTATTGTTATATTTGTATTATTTTTGTAAAGTTACCAAAAGCTTACCCTTTGTCCAATGATTCAGCTTTCATTAAAAATTTCAAATCTATCCCCTATGATTTTTCTTTGAAATAAAACAAAATTCAACATTATAAAATGTTGACAGCTTGGAGCTCAACCCCATCATCTGCTTTGAGCTGATGTCCTATTTTTTAAAAAATATATTTTATTGATTTTGTACAGAGAGGAAGGGAGAGAGACAGAGAGTTAGAAACATCAATGAGAGAGAGTCATCAATCAGCTGCCTCTTGCACACCCCCTACTGGGGATATGCCCGCAACCAAGGTACATGCCCTTGACCAGAATCAAACCAGGGACCCTTCAGTCCCCAAGCCGATGCTCTATCCATTGAGCCAAACAGGTCTTGGCATGATGTCCTATTTTTGTTTAGAGTAATTTGTATCTTGTTACCTGCCAGAATCAGGATTGTGGATTGAGTCATCAATTAAAGGTAGAATTACTAAGTCTAGGCTAATGGTAAAAGTATATATATAGATTTCAAACTTTTTAGCATATTATATGTTTCAAATGAAATTTTCTGTGATACTCAATATTTTTTAAAAAGATAAACATGGAGCTACTGTGGTTAAAATTCTCTATAAGTCATGTCCCTTGAGTCTCCCACTTCCTCCATAGTGGCCTTGGAGTAATTTAATAGAACTCCTAAGACTTCTAATAGTTTGAAAATCACAAGTATATGATTAACATAAGAGCACACAGCACTTAAAGTAGGGCTCAAAAACTTATGGTCAAGGATGGATTTGGGGAAAGGAATAATGAGAATACTCTCGAATGGAAACTCTTTTAAGAATTGAGGGAATGTATAGATATGGCTAGGAATGTATAGATATGGCTAGGAATTCCATGCAGGCAATTCAATCATAGCTTCCTACAAAGAGGGAAGGTTAAGGTAAGCATTACCTTCAAAACAGGAAAACAGAGAACTGTAGCTGTGCTAGAAAAGAGATAAATAAAGGTCATTAGGTTAGAAACAAGAAGATTCCCTAAGACCTAGAGAATGGATAGAAGCAAAGAAACAAGTAGGAAGTGGGGAGGGAGGGATGGAGGAAAAAGAAAGGTGGTGTTTGTGTGTGTGTGTGTGTGTGTGTGTGTGTGTGTGTGAGAGAGAGAGAGAGAGAGAGAGAGAGAGAGAGAGAGAGAGAGAGAGAGAGAGAGAGAGAGGTCCTGCTGGGGAAGCAGTTAAATGATTGTGCATATAAAAAGCTGACCTATTATTTATGAAATTAGAATACACTATGGTGTCTATTAAAATGTCAAGTCCCACAAGGCTCTGGATAAAAATTGCCTTTGGAGAAAAAGGAAAACTGTGTTGTTGTTTTTTTGGTGTGTGTTTGTGTGTGTGTGTGTGTGTGTGTGTGTGTGTGTGTGTGTGTTAGAGACCAGATAGGATAGGGTTAAATAAATAAAATATGCTGAGGAGAGTCTAATGTGGAGAGGAACCATCTGGCAAAAATCTCCAGTATGCCCACACTTCCTTCTTTCTCAGTGCCCTTCCCTTGGGGCCTTGGAACAGCTGTGTTGAGATACTAGACCCAGAGTTTTCACATTCATATCAAAAGTGAAACCCAAAATGTCTGCACTGCTGCTGATTAGAGAGAACATTTGAGTGGTTCAATATTGAAAAGATTTGTGGCACATTGGGCTCCTCTGCTTTGAAACACCAAGCATATTATGAGTTTTTTCTCAATTCTACTTGGCTCAGATTTTATTTTCAAATCTTCTTGCTTTACTGCTGTATTGTCTCCACTGGTGATAAATACAGAATTTCAAGGAAATGCTTTTTAGACAGTCTATTGAACCAGTATTTCAGTGCTGCATGATATGTTAAAAAAGAAAAAAGGCTTTAGGATCAGTGAGGCTTCTGTGAAAATCTGTCACTTGGGCAAACTGCTAAACCTCTTCAACCCTAGTTTCATCATCTGTAAAATGGGAGCAGACATATTATCCTACATGGTTGCTTTGAACAGTAAATCAGGCATAAATGGTTAAGTGCTTAACATGGTACCCTGATATAGTCTGCCTTATGAATGTTAGTTGCTAATTATTATTGTCATTATTCACTGTTCCTAATGGACATATATGCTTCCTAACGATGCACAGATTTGTGTATGTGCACACACATGAGTGTAAAACACATCTGTTTTTGAATAGTGATAGTTATCTGATTACTAGAGGTCTGGTGCATGAAATTCATGCACTGAGGAGGGGGGTACCCCTCAGCCCAGTTTGCACCCTTTCCAATCTGGGACCCCTCAGGGGATGTCCAACTTCCAGCAGTTGGACATCCCTTTCACAATCCAGAACCACTGGCTCCTAAACTCCCCTGCCTGCCTGCCTGATTGCTCCTAACCCCACTGCCTGCCTGCCTGATCATCCCTAAGCCCTCTGCCTTCTGGCCTGATTGCCCCTACCTTGCCCCACTGCTGGCCCAGTCACTCTTACCTTGCCCCCCCCAAGCCTCTTTGCCCCTACCTTGCCTGCCCCTGCAGGCCTGATCACCCCCAACTACCCTCCCCTTCTGGCCTGATATCCCCAACTGTCCTCCCCTATCAGCCTGATCACCCCAAACTGCCTGAGCCTTGGCCCCCAGTCTGGCCTACCTCTGGGGGCACCGCCCCCATTATCCCGCTTCCACTGCCACTGCTGGCCTGAGCCTCAGTCCTTCACAGCTGCCCACAGCTGCCTGAGCCTTGGCCCTGGCAACCGCTGCGGCTTTGTCTGGAAGGATGTCTGGAAGACAACCACTCTAATTAGCATATATTACCCTTTTATTAGTACAGATTTGGGGGCCATTACAACCACACAGAACTTAAAGAAAACACATGGCCCTGGCCGGTTTGGCTTAATAGAGAGTATCGGCCTGTGGACTGAAGGGTCCCAGGTTTGATTCTGGTCAGGGGCACATGTGGGCTCAATCCACAGTTGGGGGCATGTGGGAAGCAGCTGATCAGTGATTCTTAATATTGATGTTTCTCTCCCTCTCCCTTTCTCTGAAATTAAAAAAAAAATTAAGAAAACACATACTTTTCACTTTGGATTTTGTCATTTTACAATATCCTTTATGCAATATTTTAACTTCCCTCAATTTTCCTTTACCCACCCTTAAAATGTAATCTATTTTGGGGAAGATGATAGGGAAAGTGATTCTAGTGGGTAGAAGTTTTTTGGAGGGACGGGGTCATGAAGATATTTAAAAATTGAGCATGGTGATGATTGTACCACTCTGAATTTACTTAAAAAAAAATCAGTTAATTGTACGCTTTAGGTGACATGTACATGATATGAATTAGATCTCAACAAACCTGTTCTTTTATTTATTTTTAAATAAAGACCAGTCTTATAACCAATTGCAGATGTTTTCAGATGCCCCCCAAGATTTGCTTACCACATCTCAAATCATGTCTGTGACTCCCAGTTGCCTCCAGTCCTGGTGGATCTGGATGGTGTGGTTTGCAAAGGAGAAGGTGACAAGAGGCTTATGGAATTTCTGCAACGCCATTCCCCAGTCTCCTCATAGGGTACCAGCACCATTTTCACTGTGCCAGCTCTCTGCTTCCTTTAACCTGGTGGGCAAAAGAATCCTGTGTCCTCTGGCCAGAAAGTGCATTCTCTCATAGGTGGCCCCCAAATTTTTTTTTAAAGATTGTTTTATTGATTCCAAAGAATAAATAGAGATGTGGAAAGCTTTTGTCGAAATCCTTTTACATGGTTCTTCCAGGCTCATGGGAAGTGAGATGTGGCTTGAATTCATCCCAAAGGGTGACTTTGGGCAAAAGCACCCAGAATGGTACAACTCCTTCAGAATGCCCTACACACTTCCCTGTCAGGACTCAGGGGGGGTTGAGGGTGAGCGAGGCAATTGTGCCAGCACAGGACCCGGGAGAAGGTAGCATTTTCTACACTGCCCAGGTCACATGGACTGCAGCTGTACCTGCCCAGGTGGGCATGGTATTTCTGCTGTTTTATTCTGGTCTGACCTCCACCCTGTCAGCCACGAACCTGTGTCTGCACTGAGATTGAAAAGTTTGATGGTTCTACTTTTTGGTGGACAGTGGATGCACTCCCGCTTCCCAGAGACTGGCAGTTAGACTCTGGTGGCTTCTGAGTCCCTCAAGGGGAGAGTCGAGCCCCAGGTCAAGAACAGACTTGGGCATCCTCAGCCAGGAGGCCTCCTTTGGCTAGAGACCACCACAGTTTGAAGGCTGACCATGACCTAGATCCTGGCAGGGGGTCTCCTCTGGGGTGCTGGCTGGCTTGGGCTAATGGCAGCCCACAGTTTGGAGGCCGACCATGACCCCAGATCCTGACAGGCACATGGCAACCCAGCGCTGACTTCCGGATGGTCAGGGTTTGGTCATGATTGGTCATTACAACCCTGGGCTTTTATTATTAAGATTGTGACAAAATTTAATTTAACCCAAAGTAATCTGAAATGCAAGTAATATATGTATCACCTAGAAATGTTCTTAGGACACGTTTTCTTATAGTTTGTACTTTCCAAGCTTCTAAAAGCTTTGGGATTATATTAAATTAATAAAAGGCCATTATGGGTAAGATAAAGCAAATGGGAGACTCAAAAAGCATGGTTCAGGGCTCCCAACTCCTACTTCTGCTTCAATCTAAAAATTCCATTTTTACCAGAAAAGCATGAAATTTTTGTGCTAGAAGGCAAAAAAAGAAAATGTTTTAAGAAGGAAGGAGGGATCAACCATTTCAAATGCTAAGTGCATTCAAATAGCCTTCAAAGAAAATGTGGAGCTTCAAAAGTTCATTGTCTTTGCAGAAAGGGTAGGAATCTTAAGCAGCAGTAATTTTATAGCCATGGTCCAGAGTGTTGGAGACAGTGACCCAACTGTTTGATCACTAGGATGCTATGAAATGATCTATCAGGAGCCATAGATAGGATCAAGAAACCAGGTTAATCACTTCCAACCCCACCTCCTACTCCTTTCTCTTTGAGATTACTCAATCTGTTGCATGCCTCCATGTCTCTGTATCTATTTTGTTCATCAGTTTATTTATTTACTTTTCATTACATTCTACATACAAGTGAGACCATTAATGGGGGGGAAAGAGGGACATCTGTAATACTTTCAAAAATAAAGATAAATAAAAAAAAAGAAACCAGAGCCCTAGATAGTTTTGATCAGTGGGTAGAGCATCAGCCTGCAGACCAAAGGGTGCCAGGTTTGATTCCGGTCAAGGGCATGTAATATCTCAGTTGCAGGCTTGTGCAGGAGGCAATCAATCAATGTGTTTCTCTTACATTGATGTTTCTCTCTGTCTTTCTCTCTCTCTCTTCCAATCTCTCTAAAACTCAATGAAAAAATAACCTTGCGTGAGTATTAACAACAACAAAAAAGAAACAAAATGAAATCAGGGATAGAAGAGTAGCCTTCTTACCTTCTGGAACCCTATTCTTTATGGGAATTGAAGCCTTTTACTTTTTCTCATTTATCCAAAGAGGGTAATTAAACCCAAATGACGTTTCTTCAAGATGTTAATTTCAGGGGGAAAAAAACCATGGTAGAATATTATACCAGAGAAACTAGAGTATTAAACAAAGTGGTGAAATATCAGTGGCTGGTAAATCAGATGGGTCAGTGATCAAGCAAGTTCTTAAACATCAACTAAATCATGCTACTGAAAACCAGGTCTGGAAAGTGGCTAGTTCCAAGGAGGTCATCAGAGGCAGTAATCAAGAAATGAGATGATCAAAGTGAGACAAAAAGGATCAAATTATTAGACAAAGGGGAAGCACCCAGGCAGCAGCCCAGTGGAGAATAGGGGTAGACATCAAATAATTAGATTGGACTCCATAGTCCCTCAGTACCTCTGTTGTTCCTGACATGTTATCATTTTCTGTCTAGTGAACACACTATGAAGCATTACCTTTGAAATTTTTTTCTTAGATGTTACTATGCTTTCAAGGACTATGTATGTAGTTCATTGGAAGGAATAGAATAGGATCTAAGCAACAAATTAGGATATCTGTACAGTTTGCCTTCCAGGTATCCAGTGTTCCTTTCTCAACTAAATCTGCTGTCCAAATGGAAAGAATATTACACCCTTTGGCATAATGTCTGCTATGGTACTCCAAGGGAATCTGACCTTATATTTTTACTTTCAAATGACAAATTTCTAGCATTAGTGATGTCAGTGACCTTTTTAGGCTACTTCAATCACACATACTGTATTTGCTGGTTTTTCTGAAATGGTGGACTACTCATCAGCTACACTGAATTCAATTTAAGGGCTGTATTAAAAATTTAGACTAATTGGTTCTCTGCCAAATTACCTGATTCAGATTGTTGAGGGCAAGGTCAGGGAATCTTCATTTAAAAATACATACCAGGTGATATTTATCCACAAGTTGAAGAACTATTTTTTTTTTTTTGTAAAATCCTTTCAACAGATTGACTCAAACAAAATTTCAAGCAGAAATATAGTTATTTTCATAATGCCTCTGATGATATCAGACTGCAGGTGTAACCAATTTTATGGAATTGGTCCTGAAATTTGATTCATATGTTGAATCACTCTATATCACTAAGGAAACAAAAAAAAAATATCTTTAGTTGAATACTCAACAGAGGAAAATATTTTATGGTATAAATGCTCACTTCTACAATATTTTGTCAGGTTTTTTATGTTTTTATTGTTTTGAAACTTAATGGTTTCTAACATAAACTCACTTGAAAAGAACCCATTCTCTTTTAAATGAGCTGGTTTTTAAAAAAATTTATATTGCTGAAATTATTACACATTTCCACTTTCCCCTCAATGACCTCCTCTAGCCCACCCCTGCACCATACTCCAGGCTACTACTACCCTATTGTTTGTGTCCAGACACAAACATATATGCATACAGGTTATTTGGTTGATATTTTTTCACCCACTGACCCTCCCACACCTTGCCTCTGAGATTCCACAGTCTTTTCCATGCTTTTATGTTTCTGGATCTATTTTGTTCCTGTTTCTTTTGTTCCTTAGATTCCACATATGAGTGAGATCATGTGGTACTTACCTTTCTCTGATTGGCTTATTTAACTTAACATAATACTATCCAGGGCCCTCCATGCTGTCTCAAAGGGTAAGGGATCCTTTTTACTGCTGCATAATATTTCATGGTATAAATGTACCTCTCATCTATTAATGAACACTTGGACTATTTCCAGAATTTGGCTATTATAAATTGTGCTTCTATGAGCATAGGGGTGCCATACATTCTTTCTGATTAGGGTTTTGGGTTCCTTAGGATATATTCTTAGCAATGAGATCAAATGGCAGTTCTGTATTTAATTTTTTTGAGGATAATCCATATTGTTTTCTATAATGGCTGTACCAGTATTCATTCTCACCAGCAGTGTCCTATGGTCCCCTATTTTAAACATTCTCTCTAACATTTGTCATTTATTGATTTGTTAATAGTAGCCATTTTGAAAGGTATGAGGTGATACATCACTGTCATTTTAATTTGCATCTCTCTGACGATCAGTGACTTTGAGCATTTTTTCATATGTCTCTTGGCCATCTGTATGTCTCCTTTGGAGAAGTGTCTATTTTTAGATTTTTTGGCCACCTTTTTAATTGGATTGCTTATCTTTTCTTAAGTTGTATGAGTTCCTTATATATTTTGGGCATTAATCCTTTATCAGATGTATCATAGCCAAATATGTTCTCCCATACAATGGGCTCCCTTTTCATTTTGTTGATGGTTGCTTTTCTGGGTAGAAGCTTTTTTATTTTGATGTAGTACCATTTATTTTCTCCTTAGTTTCCCTTGCCTTAGGAGCTACATCCATAAATATATTGCTAAAAGATATGTCTGAAATTTTGCTGCCTATGGTTTCTTCTATGATTTTTATGGTTTTACAACTTACATTTAAGTCTGTGATCCATTTTGAGTTTATTTTTGTGTATGATGTAAGTTGATGGTCTAGATTATTTTTTTTTTCAGGTTTCTGTCCAATTTTCACAGAATCATTTATTGAAAAAGACTGTCTTGACTCCATTGTATAGTCTTGCCTCCTTTGTCAAATATTATTTGAGCATAATGGCTTGGGCTGATTTCTGGGTTCTCTGTTCTGTCCCATTGATCTATAAAAGGCATTCCAATTTGGGTGCCTTTTACATTTGTTTTATTCTTGTCTGATCAGTGTGGCTAACACTTCCAGTAATATGTTGAATAAAAATGGTGAAAGCAGACATCTTCTTCTTGTTTGTATTCTTAAGGGAAATGTTTTAGATTGTTCCAATTTAGTATGATGTTGGTTGTATGATTGTCATTTATAGCCTTTATTATGTTGAGGTATCAACTCTCTATTACTGCTTTTCTGAGAATTTTTTTTTTTTTTATCAAAAATGGGTGTTGGTGAAACAGAAAAAAAAAATGGCGACAGACTACACAGACATGTCCTGAGCCTTGTCCCCAATCAGAAAAAAAGAAAAGCTGAGGGTCATATGGGGAGAGTTTGTTGGCGATTTAGGGGACAGCTACACTCTAGGAAAAGGTAGGGGAGTGCTGGACAGGAGTCCCCTGACTGGGCAGCCCATACTGCTACTAGGTTCCCTCCTGGAGCAACAGAATCAGGCACAGAGAATGTGCCATCTTCAAGGGGAAAGTGGATGTTATTAGAAGCCTAAAAATCTACAACTGCGGCACCCACCTAACAGCTGTGAACCCCAGAACACTGGTCCTCAATTGGCACAAACATGCGAATTTGGGGGAGCTCTACACTCCACCACAGAATGGTCAGATTTCACCTGGGATAAGGAGAGAGAGAACTACATAACAAGATATCTGGAGAAGAGAGACCATGGGGAGACAAAGAAACAGCCTGCATATTAAAGAAAGCCAGGCATCACCAGAAAAGGAAGTAAACAAAATGGAGACAAGCAACCTGTCAGAGAAAGAATTAAGAGAAATGGGCATAATGTGGCAGAAAAGAATGAAAGACAAATTTGACAATATGAGTAAGAACCAAGAAGAAATGAAGAAGAACCAAGAAGAAATGAAAAATGACATCACTGCTGTAAAGAACTCAATAGAAAGCATCAAGAGTAGACTAGAAGAAGCAGAGGACCGCATCAGTGAACTAGAAAACAAGATGGAAAAAAATACCCAACTAGATCAGCTTCTAGAAAAAAAATAAAATTAAAAAGCAGGAGAGCCTAGGGGAACTTTGGGACAATGTCAAACAAAAGAACATCTGCATAATAATGGTTCCAGAAGGAGAGAAAACTGAGCAAGGAATAGAAAACCTGTTTGAAGAAATAATGACAGAAAACTTCCCTGATATAGGGAAGAAAAACCCCCACACAAATCCAGGAATCTCAGAGTCCCAAACAAAATGAACCCCAAAAGACTGACACCAAGGCACATTATAATTAAATTGGCAAACACCAACGACAAAGTAAGAATCTTAAAAGTGGCCAGAGAGAGATAGAAAGCTATATACAAAGGAACTTCCATCAGATTAGCAACTAATTTCTCAACATAAACTCATCAGGCCAGAAAGGAATGGAATGAAATATATAAAGTCATGCAAATGAAGGGTCTGAATCCAAGAATACAGTACCCAGCAAGGCTATCAATCAAAATTGAAGGTGAAATCAGAAGCTTTACAGACAAAAAAGGACTAAGGGAATTTATTACAACCAAACCAGCAATGCAATAAATGCTAAAGGGTCTGCAGTAAAAAAAGAAATAGGAAGAGAAGAAGGAACACATGGGTAAAGAATAAAAATGGCGACAAATAAGTACCTATCAATAATAACTATAAATGAAAAATGGATTAAATGTCCCAATCAAAAGACATAGGGTAACAGTTTGGATAAGAAAATAAGATCCATATATGTGCTGTCTATAAGGAACCCACCTCAAAAAAAAAGATGCACAGACTGAGGGTGAAGGGATGGAAAATTTTTTTCAGGTAAATGGAAATAAAAAATAATCTGGGGTAGCAACACTTATATCTGACTAATTAGATCTCAAAGTGAAGGACATAACAAGAGATAAGGAAGGACACTTCATAATACTAAAGGGAGCAATCCAACAAGAAGAAATAATTCTGGTAAACATATATGCACCCAATACAGGAATACCCAAATACAAAAAAAAAAAAAAAATCCTAGAGGATATCAAGGGATAGATTGACAGCAATACAATCATAGTAGGAGCCATTATACTCTACTAGGGTTAATCAGGAAGGCAGGCAGGTGAGCAGTTTGGAGCCAGCAGTCCTGGATTGTGAGAGGGAGGTCCGGCTGCCCTAATTGGACAGTGGGACATCCCTTGAGGGGTCCCAGATTGGAGAGGGTGCAGGCTGGGCTGAGGGACACAAATTTTGTGCACCAGGCCCCTAGTACCTTAATAAAAAATTTAAAAAATGGGTGTTGAATTTTGTTGAATGCTTTTTCTGCATCTATTGATATGATCATGTGATTTTTGTTTTTAAATTTATTTATGTGATATATTATTATACATTTATTGATTTGTGAATACTGAACCAGTGTTGCATCCCTGGTATAAATCCCTCTTGGTCATGGTGGAATTTTTAATGTATTGCTGGATCTTATTTGCTAATATTTTGTTGAGAATTTTAGCATCTATGTTCATCAGGGATATTGGCCTATAATTATCTTTCTTTGTTGTGTCTTGGGTTTGGAATTAGGATAATGCTGACCTTTTAAATAGAGGTTGGAAATATTTCTTCCTTTTGAATTTTTTTGAATAGTTTGAGGAGGGTCTGTTTTAGTTTTTCTTTAAATGTTTGGTAAAACTCCCCTGTGAAGTCATCCAGATCAGGACTTGTTTGCTGGGAGTTTATTGATTACTACTTCTATGTTATCGGTTGTTACTCGCATATTCAGGTTTTCTGATTCTTCCTATTTCAGTTTAGGAAGATTGTATTACTATAGAAATTTGTCTTTTTTATCCACATTGTCCTGCTTGTTGGCATATAGTTGTACGTTGTATTTTCTTACATTACTTTGTATTTCTATGGTTTAAGTTGTTACCTCACTTCTTTCATTTCTGATTATGTTTATTTGGGCCCTTTCTCTTTGTTTCTTGATGAGCCTGGCTAGAAGCTGAGCAATCTCATTTGTCTTTTGAAAGAACCAGCTCTTGGTTTCATTGACCTTTTGTGTGCTTTGTGTGTGTGTATGTGTGTGTGTGTGTGTGTGTGTGTGTGTGTGTGCTCTATGTCATTTATTTATTCTCTAATTCTTATTATTTTCCTCCGACTTACTCTGGGCTTTTCTTATTGTTCTCTTTCTAATTATTTAAGTTGTAGGGTTAAATAGTTTATTATTATTATTTTATTTATTTATTTATTTTTTAGTTTTTGTTTTTGTTATGTGTATGTATGTGTGTGTGTGTGTGTTTAGGTAGGCTTGTAATGTTATGAAATTCCCTCTCAGGACTGCTTTTGCTGTGTCACAGAGACTTTATGTAGTTGTGTGTTCATTATCATGTATTTCCAGGAAGTTTTTTTTTTAATTTATTAATTTCTCTCTCATCCATGTTTCTAGCTCTCTACCTCTCTCCTCTCCCTTCTTCTCTATAAAAAATCAATAAAATATATATTAAAAAAATGTCTTTGGTATCCCATTTATTGTTTAATGACATGGTATTTGACCTCCAGGTTTTTGAATGTTTTTGAGTCTTTTTTACTGTATTTGATTTCTAATTTCATTCCATTGTAATCTGAGAAGATGCTTGATATGATTTCAATCTTCTTGAACTTGCAGAGACTTGTTTTATATACTAACATGTGATCTATATTTGAGAATGACCCATGTATACTTGAGAAGAATGTATATTCTGGGAGAAACCAAGATGACAGCATAGGTAAACACCTGAACTTGCTGCCTTGCACAACCACTTCAAAACTACAACTAAAAGAAAAAACAGGTACCATCCAGAACCACAGGAAGGCTGGCTGAATGGAAATTCTACAATTAGAAGGAAAGAGAAAAGCACACTGAAACTCAGGAGGAGGAGCAGAGGTGCAGAAGTAAAGTACAGATGTACAGAGGCATGAGTATACTGTTGTCTTTTTTCATCGAGAGGGAGACACAAGCTGTGACTGCTCTACACTCCAGTCCCGGGCAGGATTATGGGGACCCTGACTCATATGGTGAGAAACTGGACTGTCTTGCATCAGGCAGAACTCAAAGGTGGCTTTATCTCAGAGGTGTTTGCAGTGATCATTGTTCCTGCACGGTTCTGTGGGACACAGAGACCCAGGACCTTTTTCAGGCAAAGCTGATGGTCATCCATGGTTGTTTGCACCACCCAAGTGATTCTCTGAGACCCCACCCCACCCAATTTGTGTGCAGAGTTTTTGCATATGAATGGCCTTGCCCTTTGCAATATAAAATCTAACCTACTGCAGCTAGGTCAAAGAGCCCCAGAGCCTCCAAAAGAAGACCCAAGGATCAACAGCTGCTTGCACTGCTTTATAGCTGGCCTCACCTGGGCACCTCCAAACCCCAAACAAAAACAAGGAATCTGAAGATCTCTCTGTAGCTCCTACTGGGTGGCCTCTCTCCTTGGAGATCCAAGAACCAATGTACCCAGTGTTCAGAAAGAGACCATCCAGACTACAACTCTTCAGATCCATAAGATATATACTTAGGGGTAAAACTCATTGAGTGTGAAAGCCTCACTTAAGCAAGTCTTGCCCCATAAGGATATCTCCATCACAGAAGTTCTCCCATCATCCTCATAGCCAATTGGCCTCAAGATCAATTCTTCCCAGTGATGCCAACAATAAAGGCTTACCTACAACAACAAGACTGTGCACAGAGCCCACAACAGTGTGAACCAAGAGTGTCTACCTTATGTAATTAGCGAGGCTGAGCCACTGGGCCCTATAGGACACCTATTACACAAAACCACACTGTCAACACAGTGAAGCAGCCAAAATGCAAAGACAAAGAAACAGGTTACAAATTAAATAAATGGAGGAAACCAAACTACTGGATATATAGTTCAAAACCAAGGTTATAAGAATCTTCTAGAAACTGCTGATAAATTCAATGAGACCCTTGAGGATATGAAAAAGGACCAACTAGAAATTAAACATACACTGACTGAAATAAAGAATAATATACAGAAATCCAACAGCAGACTAGAGGATCCCAAGGTCAAGTCAAAGATTTGAAATACTAAGAAGCAAAAAACACCCAACCAGAAAAGCAAATAGAAAAAAAAAAATCCAAAAATATGAAGATAGTGAAAGGAGCTTCTGGGACATCTTGAAGCATACCAACATTTGAATTATGAGGGTACCAGAAGAAGAGAGAGAGCAAGATACTGAAAACACATTTGAAGAAATAATGACAGAAAATTTCCTCCACCTGGTGAAAGAAATAGACTTATAAGTCCAGGAAGTACACAAAACCCCAAACAAAAGGAATCCAAAGAGGACCACACCAAGACACATCATAATTAAAATGCCAAGGGCAAAAGACAAAGAGAATTTTAAAAGCAGCAAGAGAAAAACAGTTAGTTACCTACAAGGGAGCACTCATACAATTGTCAGATGATTTCTCAACAGAAACTATGCAGGCCAGATGGGAGTGGCAAGAAATATTCAAAATGATGAATAGCAAGAACCTACAACCAAGATTACTCTACCCAGCAAAGATATCATTCAGAATGGAAGGTCAGATAAAGAACTTCACAGATAAGAAAAAGCCAAAGGAGTTCATCACCGACAACCCAGTATTATATGAAATGCATAAAGGTATTCGCTAAGAAGAGGAAGAAGAAGAAAAAGGTAAAGTCAAAAACTATGAACAACAAAATGACAATAAATACATATCCATCAACAAGTGAATCTAAAAATCAAGTGAATAAAAATTCTTATGAACAGAATAAACTAGTGAATATAATAGGATCAGGGGCATAGCAAGGCCATCACAAAAGAAAACAAAGGTCATTACATAATACTAAAGGGATCGATCCAACAAGAAGATATAACCTTAATAAAGACATATGTACCTAATAAAGTTCAGGACTTTAAGGGAGAGATCCACAGTAATACAGTCATAGTAATTGACTTTAACACCCCACTGACTTCACTGCATAGATCTTCCAGACAAAACAATTAAACAAGGAAATAGTTACTCTAAATGACACACTGGATCAGATGGATATAATCAACATTTATAGAACATTTTACCCGAAAGCTGCAGACTATACATTCTATTTTTTAAAAATATTTTATTATTTTTTATTTTTTTTACTAAAAAATCTTTATTTTTCAGATTATTACAGTGGTTCCTCTTTTTTCCTCCCATATCTCCTCTCCACTGGCTCCCACCCCACCCTTTACCCTTACCCCTCCCTCCCCCCCCCGCATTGTTCTCATCCATAGGTATATGATTTTTGCCCAGTCTCTTCCCACACACCCCCACTTCCCTTACCCCGAGAATTGTCAGTCCACTCCCTTTCTATGCCCCTGATCCTATTATATTCACCAGTTTATTCTGTTCATAAGAATTTTTATTCACTTGCTAGATATAGTAATCTTGGTTTCAGATCCCTGCTTTTCATTACCGTTAATACTTCATGCCTTTCCCTGTGTTCTGTAGATTTTATGATTAAAAATCAGCCGACAGCCTTTAGGAGCTCCTTTGTAGGTAACAAATTGCTTTTCTCTTGCTGCCTTCAAAATTTTCTCCTTGTCTTTAACTTTTGGCATTTTAATTATGATGTATCTGGGCATGGCCCTGTTTGAGTTCTTCTTGCTTGGGACTCTCTCTGTATCCTCAGCTTATGTGACTTTTTTCTTCACCAGGTTAGGGAAGTTTTATGCCATTATTTTTTTCAAAGACTTGCTCACTTTCCCTTGTTCACTTTCTTCCCTTTCTGGCATTCCCATGATGTAAATATTGTTATTTTTCATGTGGTCCCATGGCTCCTTTAAGCTATCCTCTTATTTTTAAATTGTTTTTCCTCTTGTTTTCCCTAATTGAGTGATTTTTGCTACACTGTCTTCTAAGTAAGTGATATGATCCTCAGCTTCCCCTAATCTGCTGTGTAATTCTTTCAATGTATTCTTTATTAGTGCAATGTTATTCTTCATTTATGGGTGTTTTTTCATAGTTACAATAATTTTATCATGCTCCTGAGCATCCTTGTCAGCATTATTTTAAACTTCATATCTGATAAATTTCTCACCTCCGTTTTATTTAATTATTTTAAATATATATATTGATTTCAGGGAGGAAGAAGAGGGAGAGAGATATAGAAACATCAATGATGAGAGAGAGAATCATTAATTGATTGCCTCCTGCATAACCCCTAATGGGGATCAAGCCCACAACCTGGGCAAATGCCCCTGACAGGAATTGAGCCAATGCTCTATCTACTGAGCCTAACCAGCTAAGGCTCATCTCCATTTTATTTAGCTTTTCTTCTGGAAATTTCTCTTGTTGTTTAATTTGGAGCTTTTTAAAAATTTCTTTATTGATTAAGGTGTTACATATGTATCCTTATTCCCCCATTACCCGCCCCCATCCTTCCCACTCATGCCCTCAAGCCCCTGTTGTCTGTGTTCATTGGTTAGGCTTATATGCATGCATACAAGTCCTTTGGTTGATCTTGTCCCTTTACCCCCACCCTCCCTTACCTTCCCTCTGAGGTTTGATGGTCTGATTGATGTTTCTTGTTTTTCTGTCTCCCCATTTTGGTTGCCCTTTTGGGTTTGTTTCTATGTATTAGGTGAAGATGCTACAATTCCCAATCAATAGTGCAGGACAATGTCAGATACTGTTTGTGACTGCCCCTAAATACCCTGTTTTGAGCTATCAGCAACTCAAAACTTGTGGTTCCCTCAGCTTGGGCTTTGTGCCTTTGGAAAGGACCAAAATGTTCACCGGAGTCTGCTTTTCCTAGCCCAGGGACCAGAAGGAATTCAGGCAAAGACTCAAAGCCTCCAGAGATCCACCTCTGCTTGTATTTTGATTGACACTCTGTTTTGATTAGCCTCAGGATACTGACCTCAGGGTTTACGAACTACCTTCCCCCTAGGCAAAAATCTGCTGGATTACAAAGGTCCACCAAAGAAAGATATCCTCCACATTGTGAGGAAATGACTCACTAGCTCCCTCCATGCTGCCACCCACAGCCCCCAATCCTGGACTCTCCTCACACAGCTCCAGTTCAGTTTGCCTACCTCTGCCAGAGCCCAAGGTGAGTGGCTGCACATAGAATTTTGTGTGTTGGCCCTTTAAGAGGGTGCCTGCATTTTTTGCCCTCTCTCCCTGGCAGATAGCAGCCCTGTTGCGTTTCACAGCCAGATGTATGTGGGCACCTTTCTCAGTTCTGGTCCTCTGGGCTGGGGAGCCCAGCTTGGGGTTTAGACACCAGAGTTCTGATTGGACACCCTTATAGCTGAGATATCCCTCTGGAATTTCAGTGGCTGTCTATGGGAGCCTGACCAGTCCTTTCACACCTCCACACTTCCTACCAGTTTCTATGGGGTCTCCACATTCTATTCTTGTTTATCCTGGTTCTCTTCAGCTAATCTTCAGCTGATTATTTAGGGTCTTTTTCCTGGATTTTAATTGTCATTCCAGTTTGGTCCTGAGAGAGTGTCCGTGTAGCTTCCACTTACTCTGTTGACATTTTGGAATCCACATTTGAAAACTATTGATGTGTAAAATCATGTACTCAGCCAAGCCGACATGGCTCAGTGGTTGAGTGATGGCCTATAAACCAGGAGGTCACGGTTCAATTCCCAGTCAGGGCACATTCCTGGGTTGCGAGCTTGATCCACTGTGTGGGGCATGCAGGAGGCAATCTATCAATGATTTTCTCTCACCATTGATGTTATTTCTCTGTCCATCCCCCTTCCTCTCTGAAATTAAAAAAATATATTTTAAATTAAATTATGCACTCAGCTTCTTCCTTTAGTCTTTGTTAAGATGTGATAAACATGATCAGCTCAAATGGGTTCCTTCCCTGGAGTGGATAGTATACATGTTTGACATAAAAAATATAGTTATTTAACCTAAAATTACTGTAGATTGTATGATATCAAATGGCACTCTTATTTCTCAATACTCTTAAACAGTTTTCACTAACCTCTGAACCCAATTTTTACTTTTATTTAAATATGTTTTGAGTGCAGAATTCAGGGTGGTTATTTTTTTTTAATCTTTTTTTTTTTTTTTTTTTTTTTTAGTAGATCTAAGATTTACCATTATAGCTCTTGTGAGCATGGGCAATGTACCAGTTAGAAATTATTTTTGTATGAAATGCAATGTGGGAGAGACTGAGGGAAATGCACTCCAAATTTATTTTCATCCATAATCATGTTATCTGGAGTTTGGTGAAATATCTGGAAGAAAGCACTAGATATAACAAAGGCATCTAAATCATATCTCAGTACTAAATAATGAAAACATTGATCTCTATATGGTGTAGATTGATCTTGTAACAGTACAGAAGAAAAAAAACACTGTTATTATCATAAAGGTGATTGAGGGATAGAAGTTTGACCTTTTTTTCATTCTGCAAAACTTGAATTATAAAAAATCCAGAAAATTATGGCACTGCTGAAGTAAAAAGTTATTGTTTTGTGCTTTTTTTCTCTAAAGAAATTATTGATCCTTTTGTTTGAATCTTCATGAAGTCTAATTATCATGCTAACAAAAAGTAGAGACATTATGAAATGCTAAGTGGCAGAAACCAGGCAGAGAATAAAATGGTTCTAGAAAAATAAACAACCCACTCCAAAAGACTATTTTACTTTCGCTCTGTCCCTGGAAATATGACTAAGCTTCTGCTCTCATCCCCCACTATCTGCTAGAGTGGCAGTTGAAGAGACTGTGAGAGGTTAGGTTATTGTTCTAAAGCAGTATTCTGGCAGTTTAATTGTTCAACAATTATTTACTGAATGCCTCAAGTATGCCTGTTATTGTGGTAAATGCTATATTAAGATCACCCCAATTTATTCCTTTGTGCATTTTCTTTTCTTGAAAAGAAATACATTAATGCAGACATTTACTTTGCCTATAAAATACCTGAAACAAGTATTCAATGGATTCAACAATTCAGCCAAATTGGATTTTTGGCATTTATTAAAATTACCTCCAATCTTTTCCACTCACTGCCTTTAGTTAGTTGAACTCAACTCATCAAAATTCTGAATTCAGGTATAGATATTCAAAATAAATAATTCTTAACAAAATATCCCAAGCTATTCTACTTTGAATTGATTGAGTCATTCAACAAGCCAAATTGGAAATGGAAAAGCCTGACATTGGTTCACTCAACTCAAGGATTGAACTCCCAGACAATATCAACCCTGATAAAATATGAGGCTAGATTAAATATAGTGCAAGAGCATCATTTAGAAGACTTATCAAGGTGCTTTTATTGCTATTGAGATTTCAAGGCAGAACAGAAGCTACTAGTCTCTTTAGGTAGGTGTGACTTTAGGGTCATAGATAAATAAAGATCATTACCATCTGTATACCCACATGTTGTACAGTCCCTCAACTCTGCAAATTCCCATTATGCCCATCTAACAAGATTTTATTACAGGTCAATAAATAAGAGGGAAGAAGAGAAATTGTAGCTGGTGCTCTGAGACAGAAGGAAAAGAACACAGCTGCATTTAATTGTGTAGTGACTGTTGTGTTTGGCTTCAGGTTGACATTCAGTTAATCATAATTTGTTTCTTTTTAAAAAAATATATTTTATTGATTTTTTACAGAGAAGAAGAGATGGGGATAGAGAGTTAGAAACATAGATGAGAAACATTGATTAGCTGCCTCTTGCACAACCCCTACTGGGGATGTGCCTGCAACCAAGGTACATGCCCTTGATCGGAATTGAATCTGGGACCTTTCAGTCCACTAGCCTACGCTCTATCCATTGAGCCAAACCAGTTTCAGCAATCATAATTTGTTTCTTAAGCAGGTTTTAGATCTCCCTTCATACAGAACTCTTCAATCTACCCCCTCAAATGTCTTTTCAGTGCTTAACAATCTTCCTGTGGTGGTCTCTTGTGAGGAAATAGCAGTAAAGTTAAAAGGAGGAAATCATGAATCACAAACTTTGTTCATAGTCCATGTTTTTTCCTGGGTTTTAGCCTTAGGATAATAATTAATGGGCACCTCATCATTCAGCTAAGTAGATAGACACTTATCTGCTTGTTCACCCTGAAGGAGGATCTAGCCTACTGCCTCTGTAGTGCCCTGCCACTTTGGGTAAATATCAATCTAAGTACTATGACTGCTTCTTTATTTATTCTGGTGGAATAAGAAGGGGATGCCATTCTGAAGGAATGATAAAATATGGCTATAGGATGGAAAGAATTCAGGTATAGAAAATAATAATAAAGTTACTCATTGTCAACCTTATGGTTGATAGGTAAGAAAGGGATATTTAGAGAGCCTGGAAACTTGTGTGAACATAATGAGCCTGTGAAAATACACATATGTCCTAATATCTTGGAACACTGGATCCTTAAAAATATAATCTTAAAAGAAAAATAAAAGGAGCATGGCATAATGATTTTAGCACTATTTTCAACTCAGATCTTGGCCACTACAGCTGGAAATCCCAGAGAGTGGTGGCCCAGTTACCAGATGCCTTCTTATAGTGGAAATATTAAAGTGAGAAAGTAATTATTATGCTCTCACTTTAGGCCCAGAACTCTTTTATACATAGTAGGGATCTGGGGAATAAAATGATAAGAAAGGCAAGATTCTTGCTAACAATTAGCTTCCAGTGGGTATGTGTGCCTTATATACACAGATAAAGTAGAGAATGATGCACAAAATCATTGATTCTTAGCACCTTAAGGACCAACCTTACAAAACATCTACTTCAACCTACATTCTGATGCTTAAATATTCCTAAGTCACAACAGTCAAGAGGTTACCAGAATCTTTGGATCTCATTAATTCTGGAGGTCATCACTTGGCATTATGACAGCTAACTTTTACAAGGTAGTTTCTTATATAGGCCTGCCTACCTGGAGTAGCTACCAAGTTCTCTTTGAGATCACCCATCACAAGTATACATTCTCCTTCCACATAGTATTGAAAATAGCAGCTATGCCTCATGTAATCTTTTTTTTTTTAAAAAAAAAACTATGTTTTTGTTGATTTTAGAGAGAATAGAAGGGAGGGGGAGAGAGCAACACCATTAAGTTGCCTCATGTAAACAGGAATTGAACCCAAAACCTGGGTATATGCCCTGATTGGGAATCGAACCAGTGACCTCCTGATGCTTAGGCTGAAGACTCAACCAACTGAGCCACACCGACCAAGGCAGAATCTTCTCTTCTTATTTTTTCACAAAACAAAACTACCTTATTCCTTCAACAATTCTATCATAAGACAGTGAGTAATCAAGCACATAATTTTGTGACACAGTCATTAATATAGACGTTTAGAGAAAGAAGAGATGAATTGGACTAGGTTGTCAAGAAAAATGAGAAAATGGTACTTGAGTTTATCTATTTACTTCTTTATTTTCTGTCTCTCTCACTAGAATGTAAGCTTCATAAAGGTAAATACTTGATCTTATTTACCATTGTGTTTCTAAAACCTAACAGTGTGCTTGGTAGTGGAAGCTCAATAAGAATAAAATAATTTGGAGAAAATAACTGGAGAAAAGTTTCTTTGGGCTATCTTACCAGAAGATGAACCATAAATTTAAAACCACTGTGTAAAAAGATACTGGGATAGGCTTGCTGCATACAGCAAGTAACTGATATAATAGCCAAAGTTCCCTAGGAAATTAACACTGATTTATAAAGTCTGTAAATTAATGGCTATAAAGTTTGTCAAAAGATCTTATTGGCTGAGAATCTCCAAAGGATAATAAACAAATAATTTATTATAGTTTTGGTATTCATTTTAATTTTGTGTAGATTCTTATTTGGAAATTATGAAAGAAGAAGAGCATAAAATAGGGAAATCAGAATTGTTGTTTTAGCCACTCTACTGACCTTTGCCCCTCAGTTTCTCCATTTCTTTCTAAAGATAGTTTCTTGTTGTTTAGCCAAAAACTACCAAGAATGCACTTGTAATTGAGTAAGTTGGATTTAATACCAGGTGCAATGAAGGAAATCACAAACCATGGGGAGACATGAGGTGCCTTAGTGAGAGAATATTTGAAGGCACATATTATGGAATTTGGGCTTTGATTAGGTGATTTGGGTGAGGATCCAATGAGACAGGGATTCTCTGTAGATTGGGTACTGTCAGGGAGCAGGGATAATTCTATCATTGGCTATCTCAATAAATCTTTTATTTTTTTTGTTAATCCTCATCTGAGAATATTTTTCCATTGATTTTTAGAGAGAGTGGAAGAGAGATGGAAAGACAGAGAGAACCATCAATGTGAGAGAAACATATTGATTGGTTGCCTCCTGCATGCACTTGGACCAGGGCCTGGGTCAGAGAGGAGCCTGCAACTGAGGTAAGTGCCCTTGATCAGAATCGAACCTGTGTCCCTTTGGTCCACAGACTGACACTCTATCCATTGAACCAAATCGGCTAGGGCTCAACAAATCTTATCTATAAAGAGTGCAGAGTATAGTAAAGCTAAGGCTGCAATTAGTAAAGAAGTAACAGAAGTAACAGACACTCATCTTAGTCAGGTGAGAAAGCTATTTGGTATTTTGTAGTTTGGGAAATATTCACATTTTTGTTCATTCTTAGATGCAAATTATGACTTGTCCTTTTTTTGTTGTGGTTACAGAGTGACCTTGTCTGATGTTAGTATTCTGTGAGATTGTTTATGATCAACAGATCAGCAACGTGGCCTAGTTGTAAGCATCAGGCCAGCTCTTAACAACATTAAAGCCTAAATATCAGATTTGTTTCCAGATATCATGGTTGCTTCCCCCGTTTCTTAGCAGCAAAATATTATGAAAGGAGGAAGTGGCTCCTAAAGAACAGTATTTTCTCTTTTCTAAATTAATCATAGGGAATATAGTTAATAATATTGTAATAACTATGTATGATATAAGGTGGCTGCTAGACTTATCAGGGGTATCACTATTAAATTATATAAATATTTAATCACTATGCTGTAGAAACTAATATGATATTGAATGTCATTGAAAAAAAAAATCATTTGCCAGTCACTGACCCTATACTCAACTAAAGGAGAGTCTTGCCCAAAGAATTTTGCCAATGCATGATCTTGATCTTCTTGATTATTTTTTTGCTCTTCCCATGATCAATACATACCCACAGGTGCCACCATAATATTTTGCCACAGTCTATCTGTGGTCTCCAAAATGATTTTGATGTGCATTCACAGAACTGTTCAGTGTGGCCACTTTGTTCCCATTTACTGTCCCGATTTTTGCTCTTTTTTCTCAATCATTTTTGAATGAAAAAGACACAAATACTTTTCACTCTGCACGCTGGGCTCCATCCAACTAAGTACAAAGTAATTGCTGTATTTACCTACACAGCCTCTGCTGTTGCAGTTAAAAAGATTATTAGTGTTCAATGGAAATTCTTTCCGTGTTATATATTTGGTCACATTCTACCTTTCAGTTCATGAAGTAACGTCCTTTCTTTTGTTGTGGATATTTAATATCATATAATCACCTACAAAACGTTTTAAACTGGCCAGTACAGAGATAAAAAATAACTTATTTTTTACTTATAGTAGGTCTTCTGGGTAAGACTTGCTTGGTCTTTTACAATGCTGCTATTTGTACAATGATCAATTAACAGAACAGAAAACATATCCAATGAAACAACCTCATCCTCCTTCCCCAATGTTCCATTGATTTAGGAGCACAGGGCAATTTTTTTGTGTACCCATTGTTAGGGTTGCCAAAGGAGGGATACATGAGGCCAAAGTGGTAAGGAATTATAAATTTAGTAGGTCACCTGTCTCATCAAGCATGAGGTTTCCAAAGCTAGGTAGAATCTGTGTTAATCATAAGGAATAGCCGAAACCGGTTTGGCTCAGTGGATAGAGCGTCGGCTTGGGGACTGAAGGGTCCCGGGTTCGATTCCGGTCAAGGGCATGTACCTTGGTTGCGGGCATATCCCCAGTAGGGGGTGTGCAAGAGGCAGCTGATCGATGACTCTCCCTCATCGATGTTTCTAACTCTCTATCTCTTTCCCTTCTTCTCTGTACAAAATCAATAAAATATATTTTAAAAAAATCATAAGGAATATTCTCATTCTCATACACAAAGATAGAGATGTTTATATAAATAATGGCCACACAAATATAATTGAGCCTCAGGAAGGTTTGTAGCAGTGAAGAGAAGATGAATGAGGTGACAGAATTACTGGAAGTTGCAGACTGGGTTTAAGAAAGAAGAGTTTATTTGCATTTAAGTGGCCAGATTTATTCCATGCAGCTCTGGAATAGCAAACTAATGTTTATCAGCTTTTACCTCTCACCACACCATTGAAATGAGCCACAGAAAATATTATTGACTGAATTGCTTAGCCAGTTTTGATTTACCTTGTCATACAATCAATTATCTTAATGTATTCCAAAATCATTTTAGAGACCACAGATAGACTGTGACAGAATATTGTAGCAGCACTGTGGGTATCTATTGACTTGGGAAGACCAAAAATTAATCAAAACTCAAAACAGGTTCAGAAAAAAAATGATAAAATAGTACATGTCACTGATTTCTTCCCACTTGTCCTATGAGTGTTCTTTTAAGGTCTCCTAACTCTCTTCTCTATTGCTAATTGCCCTCAGTTGCCTTTAGGATACCTCAGGATCAGTAACTCCCATACACATACACATTGTAGTTATAATTGTGAATGAGATCTGTCCCCAAACTTTTCCTTTCCATTTCCCATATACAAAGGGATGTCTTATTTATTTATTTATTTATTTATTTATTTATTTTATTTGTATTGAATTTATTGGGGATAATATTGTTTCACAAAACAATATAGGTTTCAAGTGACTTTTTACTTCATCAGGTTAGGAAAGTTTTCAGCAATTATTTTTTTCTAACATGTTCTCTATTCATTGTTCACTTCCTTTACTTTATAGCACCACTATGATGTGGATGTTGTGATGCTTAATGTTGTCTCAAAGGTCTATTACATTTTCCTCATTTAAAAAATTCTCTTTTCTTTTTGATGCTCTGTTTGGTTGCTTACTGTTATCTTGTCCTCAAAACCACTGATTTGATACTCTGCTTCATCTTACCTGCTACTGATTCCTTCTATTATATTCTTCATTTATGATATAATATTCTTCATTTCTGGCTGGTTCTTTTTAATGGGTTCTACATTCTTTTTAATGCTTACTAGCTCTCTGCTTAAGTTCTCACTGAGATCATTCCTTCTTCCCCTAACATCCTTGAGCATCTTTATATCCATTGGTTTAAACTCTGCATCTGGTATTATGGTTGCTTTCATTATATTTAATCTTTTTTGAGAGGATGTATATATTTTTTTCCATTTTGGGGGTATTTGTTCATCTCCCCATTTTGTCTCTGTGTATTAGGTATATCTGCTATGACTCCCAAACTTCTTATGATGGCTTTTTTTATGTAGGTTTCTTGTTGGGGTTAATTGTACAATCTTCCAGTTAAACTGAGCTTGGTGCTCCAAGAATATTTCTGGTGGATTATGTTCCCCCTCCTGTTGTAGTTGAGTCTTGAATGCTTTGGCCCTTTTATGAGTGGAGTTAACCCTTCAGGTTGGTTGACTATAAGGATAAATATTGATTCAGAAAATGGCAGCAGAATAGACAGATGTGTTCCAAGCCTTGTCTCAGAGAAGTAAGAAAGAGCACCTGACGGTCGTGTGAGGACTGTTTGTTGGAAAGTTAGGGGACAGCTATACTCCAGGAGAAGGTGGGGGACTGCTGGACAAGGTTCTACTGACCAGAAAGCCCCCACTGCTGCTGGGTACTCTCCCAGAGCTATGGGCTCAGACATGGAGACAATTACATCTTGAAGAGGAAAGTGGATCTCATTGGAAGCCTGAAAATCTATGGCAGCGGCAGCCACCAAACAGCTGCAAGCCCCAGAGCACCGGTCCTCAATTGGCACAAACATGCAGATTTGGAAGAGCTCTACGCTCCATCACGAAAAGGTTAGATTTTGCCTGGGATAAAGAGAGAGCACTACATAAACAGACATTCAGAGAAGAGAGACCACAGGGTGACAAAGAAATATCCCATATATGAAAGAAAAGCAGGCATCACCAGAAAAGGACGTAAACGAAATGGAGGCAAGCAACCTGACAGGGAAAGAATTCAGAGAAATGGTCATAAGATGGCTGAAAAAAAATAGAAGAAAATTCAACTGTATGAGGAAGAACCAAGAAGAAATGAAAAATGACATTGCTCCTGTAAAGAACTCAATAGAAAGCATCAAGAGTAGATTAGAAGAAGCAGAGGGCAGCATCAATGAGCTAGAAGACAAGATGGGGAGAAAATACCCAACTAGAGCAGCTTCTAGAAAAAAAAAATTAAAAAGCAGGAGAGCCTAGGGGAACTTTGGGACAACACCAACAAAACAACATCTGCATAATAAGGGTTCCAGAAGGAGAGGAAACTGAGCAAGGAATAGAAAACCTGTTTGAAGAAATAATGACAGAAAAATTCCCTGATATAGGGAAGTAAAACCCCCACACAATTTCAAGAATCTCACGGAGTCTCAAGCAAAATGAACCCCAAAAGACTGACACCAAGGCACATTATAATTAAATTGGCAAACACCAACGACAAAGTTAGAATTTTAAAAGTGGCCAGAGAGAGATAGAAAGCTATATACAAAGTTACCCTCATCAGATTAGCAACTGATTTCTCAACAGAAACTCATCAGGCCAGAAGGGAATGGAATGAAATATATAAAGTCATGCAAAGGAAGGATCTGAATCCAAGAATACAGTACCCAGCAAGGCTATCAATCCAAATTGAAGGTGAAATCAGGAGCTTCACAGACAAAAAAGGAATAAGGGAATTTATTTCCACCAAACCCCAGCAATCCAAGAAATGCTAAGTGGTCTGCAGGGGGGGAAAAAAAGGGGTGGGGGGAATAGGAAGCAAAGAAGTAACACAGGGGTAAAGAATAAAAATGGCTACAAATAAGTACCTATCAATAATAACTTTAAATGTAAATGGATTAAATGCCCCCCAAAAAAGAGATAGTGTAATGGATTGGATAAGAAAACAAGACCCATATATGTGCTGTCTACAAGAAACCCACCTCAGAAAAAAAGGCGCACACAGACTGAGGATGAAGGGATGGAAAAAATTTTTTTTTGGTGAATGGAAATGAAATAAAAAGCTTGGGTAGTAATACTTATATCTGACTAATTAGATCTTAAAGTGAAGGACATAACAAGAGATAAGGAAGGACACTTCATAATAGTAAAGGGAGCGATACAACAAGAAGAAATAACTCTGGTAAACATACATGAACCTAATACAGGAGCACCCAAATACATAACAAAAAGTCCTGGAATATATAAAGAGAGAGATTGACAGCAATAAATTCATAGTAGGGGACTTTAATACCCCACTATCACCATTGGACAAATCCTCTAAACAAAAAATCAGCAAAGAAACGTCAATCCTAAATGACTCACTAGATCAGATGGAATTAATTGACATCTTCAGAACATTTCATCCCAAAGCCATGGAATATACATTCTTCTCAAGTGCACCTGGGTCTTTTTCAAAGATAGACCATATGTTGGTTCATAGTCAAAGTCTCTTCAAATTCAAAAAGATAGAAATTATATCAAGCATCTTCTTAGATCACAGTGCCATAAAACTGGAAATCGGCTACAATAAAAACAATCAAAAGAAATCAAACACATAGAGACTAAACAGCATGTTATTAAAAAATGACTGGGTTGCTGTAGAGATCAAGGAAGAAATAAAAAACATCATGGCAAGAAATGACAATGAAAACACAATAATCCAATATCTATGGGACACACAGAAAGCAGTCTTGAGAGGAAAGTTCATAGCTCTACAAACCTACTGCAAACAAACAAACAAACAAACAAACAAGACAAAACAATCAATCAAACAAACAAAAACAAAAAACAAAACAAAACAAAACAAGCAACAATGGTAATAAATTACCTAACCCTAAAACTCAAAGAGTTAGAAGAGACCATCAAGAAAAGCCCAATGTAAGCAGAAGGAAGGAAATAATAAAGATCAGACTGGAAATAAACTACATAGAGACCAAAGAAACAATTCAAAAGATCAACGAAAGCAAGAGCTGGTTCTTTGAAAGGATAAACAAGACTGATGAACCTCTAGCCAGGCTCACCAAGAAGCAAGGAGACAGGACCCAGATAAAGAAAATCATAAATGAAAGAGGTGAAATAAAAACAGATCTCACAGAAATATGGAGTTTTAAAAAATACTACAAACAACTCTATTCCAACAAACTGGACAGCCTGGAGGAAATGGACATCTTCCTAGAAAAATATAATCATTCAAAAGTCAATCAGGAAGAATCTAAACATCTCAATAGGCTAATAACGATGGAAGAAATTGAGGCAGTATTCAAAAAGCTTCCAGCAAACAAAAGCCCGTGGCCAGATGGCTTTGTGGGGGAGTTTTATTGAACATTCAAGGAAGAACTAAAACCTATTCTCCTCAGACTATTCCAAAAAATTCAAGAGGAAGGAACACTTCCAAATCCTTCTATGAACCAGCATCACCCTAATACCAAAAACAGATAAGAACACACAATGAAAGAGAATTACAGGCCAATAACATAGATGCCAAATCCTCAACAAAATTCTAGCAAATTAGTTCCAGCAATACATGCCAAAGATTATACACCATGACCAAGTAAGATTTATCCCTGGAATGAAAGGATGGTACAATATTCGAAAATCAATAAACATGATGCATCACATAAAGAAATTGAGAGATAAAAATTACATAGTCATATCAATTGATGCAGAAAAAGCATTGGACAAAATGCAACACCCTTTCTTGATAAAAACTCTCAACAAGTGGGAATAGAAGGATCATACCTCAACATAATAAAAGCTATATATGATAAACCCACAGCTAACATCATACTCAATGGCCAAAAACTAAAACCATTTCCCCTAAGAACAGGCACAAGACACAGATGCCCACTCGCACCACTCCTATTCTACATAGAACTGTAAGTATTAGCTATTGCAATTAGACAAAAAGAATTTTAAAAAGGCATCCAAATTGGAAAATAAGAAGTAAAGATGTCCTTACTTGCAGATGACAAGATATTGTACATAAAAAGCTGAAAGACTCCATCAAAAAACTAATAGACTTAAGAAATTAATTCAAGAATGTTACAGGTTACAAAATTAATGCCAAGAAATTTATGGCATTTCTGTCCAGTGTTTACCAAACTTTTGACATATGTGTACCCCTTCTATAATTTTCGTAATGCTGAGTATCCCTTGTACTCATGAGAACATGGAATTAGGCACAGCTAAGCATGGTGCAGTGCATATCCCCACCAAACTCCGGTGCAACGTGTACCCCCATCAAACTCTTCCCGTACCCCTGAAAGTACGCGTACCACACTTTGGGAAACACTGCATAGTGAACTTTCAGAAACAGAGACTAAAAAAGCAATCCCATTTACCATCCCACCAAAAAAAGTTAAGATACCTAGGAATAAACTTAACTAAGGAGGTAAAAGACCTATTCACAGAAAACTATAGGGCACTGAAAAAAAATATAGAGGAAGATGTAAACAGATGGGAGAACATACTATGTTCATGGTAGAATCAACATCATTAAAATGTTTATGCTAACCAAAGCAATCTATAGATTCAATACACTCCCCATTAAAATACCAATGGCATATTTCACAGACCTTGAAAGAACTCTCCAAAAATTCATCTGGAATAAAAAAAGACTCCGAATACCCACAGCAATTCTGAGAACGAAGAATAAAGTAGGAGGAATCTCAATACCAGATTCCAAGCTGTATTAAAATGCCACTGTTCTCAAAACAGCCTGGTACTGGCACAAGAACAGACAAATAGATCAATGGAATAGAATAGAGAATCCAGATAACTACCCAAACCACTATGCTCAATTAATATTTGAAAAAGTAGGTATGAACATACAATGGAGTCAAGACAGTCTCTTCAATAAACGGTGTTCAGAAAATTGGACATATTAATGAAAACAAATGAAACTAGATCACCAACTTACACCATACACAAAAATAAACTCAAAATGCATACAGGACTTAAACATAAGACGGGAAACTATAAAAATACTAGAGGCATCCACAGGAAGCAAAATCTCAGACAGAACTTCTTCACTGATACTGCTCCTAGGGCAATGGAAGCTAAAGATAAAATAAACAAATGGGACTACATCAAAATAAAAAGCATTTTCATTGCAAAAGAAACCACCAACAAAACAACAAGAAAGCCCACTGTACAGGAGAACATATTTGCAAATGTTATCACTGATAAAGGTTTAATCTCCAACATCTACATGCAACATATACAACTTAATAAAAGGAGGGTAAATAATCCAATAAAAAAATGGGCAACAGACCTATATAGAATCTTTTCAAAAGAAGATAGAAGGAAGGCCAAGAGACATATAAAAACATGCTTAAAGTCACTAATTACCTGAGAGATTCAAATCAAAACAACAATGTGGTACCATCTCATACCTGTCAGAATGGTTACCATCAACAAATCAACAAATGACACGTTTTGGCAAGGATGCTGAGGAAAAGGAACTCTTTTGCACTTCTGCTGGGAATGCAGACTGGTGCAGACACTGTGGAGAACAGTATGGAGTTTCCTCAAAAAAATGAAAATGGAACTCCCATTTGACCAGTAATCCCACTTCTAGGAATATATCCTAAGAAACTAGAAACACTAATAAGAAAGTATATATGCACCCCTATGTTCATAGCAGCACAATTTACAATAGCTAAGATTTGGAAATAGCCTAGGTGCCAGTCTGCAGATGACTGGGTCAGAAACCAATGGTACATCCACACAATGGAATACTATGATGCCATAAAAAAGAAGGGATTCTTACCATTTGCAACAACCTGGATAGAATTGGGGAACCTTATGCTAAGCGAAATAAGCCAGTCAATGAAAGAAAAAATACAACATGATCTCACTCATTTGTAGATAATAAAGAACATTATAATCTGATGAACAAAAAGGTAGATGCAGTAAAGCATCAAACAGACTGTCAAATTACAGCAGGAAGGTTAGGGAGAGGTGGGGGAGATAAGAAATCAACTGAAGGACTTGAATTCATGCATATAAAAATAACCATGAGATTCAAAACATTGGGAGATGAGGCCATGTATGGGAGTGGGGTAGGGGGCAATGGTAAGATATGTACACATATAATCCTACCTTATAAGAGAGTAATATGCAAATTAACCATTACTCTGCTCAAGCCACACTCACCAGCCATGCCCACCAGCCAATCAGAGTGAGTATACAAATTAATCCCAACCAAGATGGCCGCATCCACAGAGGGCAGTTGAGAGGCTTGGGTTTTCTGTAGGCCTCCACTCAAGGGTACAAAGTTACAATTATAGAAGGTAAATCCCAAGAAAAATGGCAGCAGCAACAGAGCTGGAGAGAACAGGCTAAGGTTGCTCCCCAGCAGTGGAAGAAGCCAAGCTTTCCACCTGCCCTGGGCGGTCTACTCCACTCAAGGCTACAAAGTTTCAATTATAGAAGATACATAAAACCAAACAGAAATGGCAGCAGCCATGGAGGGAGCAGTCTCTACTCCAGGCTACAAAGTTTCAATTGTAGAAGGTAAATAAATTCCAGATACCAGGGCCTCTCCTTTGGTTGCCAGGGTGTGTGACCAGCCTGAAAACTACCACAGGCCTCTTGCCCAGGCCACCCTACACCCCAAGGGAACCCCCAACCTGACCTGGGACACCCTTCACGACAAACCAGCTGGCCCCCACCCATGCACCAGGCCTCTATCCTATCTAATAAAAGAGTAATATGCAGATTGACCATGACTCCAATATACAAGATAGCTGCCCGGTAGGTACTTCTCCTCTAATAAAGCCTGTAGTCCTGATTTTCAGCCTCTGTCTGATCTTTCATTTAGTGTCAAAACCCAGGAGAGGTGCATGGGAGCATGGGCAATCCTCAAACCTAGCCCCAGGCTTCTGACTCCTGCTCTGGCTTTGCTCTGTGGTATTTGTTCTGAATTGATCAATTTGTTCTGAATTGATTGGCCCGCTCTGGACACCTCTCAAACCCTGCCATACAGGACATGTGGGGATCTTGTCGCTTCCTTCTCACTGGTAGGTTTCAGGGACTTTCCCAAACCTCCCCTCCCCTATCGTTCCATTGACCTGGGAGGACCTCAGAGTTTTCCGTCTACTTTGCTACACATTCTACATTCTACAAAAGCCCAGGTACCTGGCCGGGAAACTCTGCTCTACTCCACAGGAAAGGTTTCAGGGTGATGACCTTGGAACCTTTTCTAATCTCTCTCCCTCTACAAGTTGGCTGAGGGAAAAGGAGGACGCTCCTTGTTCCTTTCCCAACTTCTTGGTGGCCCTTACTCTGTCATGAGGACCTCTTAGTCCAAACCCCCTTGAAATACACCCTTATGGTATCTTCTTGCCAATCTGTCAACCCTTGGTCTTTCTGGCTATATCAAACCAAAGAAGCTCATTTTTTTTTTTTTTCTGTAGCACTACCTGGCCACAATATAAACTCGATAATGTCTCTTTGTGGCCCTTAAACGGTACTTTCAATTTCAGTATCCTCATGTTCCACTCATAAAATCCTTTTTGCAAGTCCTCTTCATTCTCTCAAACAGGTCTTCAGCCCCTTTCTCTGTCTTCTGACTCTTTTGACCCAGCTGATAATTCATCTCCACCTCAACCACCCCCCCTACCCCCGTTACAACTCTGCTGCAGAAACCTGCACCCAAAACTCTAACCTCTGAGAATTCTAACCGCCCACCTTCCCTTGTGTGCTCTCCACTGAATCTCTGTCCCTGTGACCGCCAGAAACCGAATTCACAGGTGGCTAGCCATTCCCTTCTCACTTTGTAATCTTTCTCAAATTGAAAATGCCTCAACACTTTCTCTTCAGACTCTTTAACCAGCAGCCACCTTCTCCCTAGTGCCTGAGAGCCCAAATCCTGAGAACATCAGCTCCAAAACAGCTCTTCCCATCTAACACTCATTCTCAGGCCACCAAAGACTGCCTTCCTCAACAGCCTCTTCTATTCCTGCATCCATTCTATCCCAGAGGGAGGCAGCAGGAATTGAGGGCATAGTCTGAGTCCATATTTTATTCTCTATGTCCAGCCTCACAGATTGAGAGGCATTTCAGGTTTCCTTTTCCACTGACCTGATCACCTTTAATTCCCTGACATATGCCACAAACTTCAAAAAATAGATACAAGTCCACAACCCCCTCAAAAAGACCTAGTTAACCTGACCTTTAAAGTCTTTAATAATAGAGACAAGGAGACCCAAATCCAAAATCAAAGGCAAGATCAAGCCAAGGTTAAGGCCCAGAAGGAGGCCTTCCATCTCTTAGCCACCGCTCTCATGAATCCCAAATGAAGGGCTGGTCCTCCAACCACGGTAAGTTAGGGGCTATGCCTCCTCCAGGCCCATGCTTCAAATGCAGCAAGGAAGAACACTGAGCCAAGTCCCACTCAAATCTGAACCCCCCCCCCGCCTGCACCCTGCCCAAGGTATGGAAGGGAAGGCCACTGGAAATCAGACTGTAGTCTGGTCCCTCAAGTTCAGGCCTTAACCAGTCCAGCATGGCCACCCTCTGGATCCAGTTTGGAGCATTGAGACCTCCTGGGACTGGCCACCAAAGAAGCTTCCCAGGTCCTGACAGGACCCCACAGACTTATATCACTAGCACAGAGCTTCGGTGGTGTCAGGTAAGCTGATCTCCTTTTAATTGACACTGGGGCCACTTATTCTGCCCTCCAAATTTGCTGGGACCCTTGTCTACTCCTCAGTCTTTATTATGAGGGTTGACAGATTAGTCTCATAGCCATTAGCCACCTCATCTCTACACTGCATCTTACTAAATTCCCCATTTACTCTTTTCCCATTCTACCTCGGTGCCCAGCCAGGGCTACCATGCATCTCCTCATAAAATCCAGTTGTCCCAAACCACAGTCACCTACCTCAATTTCACTCTCTCAACCCACAACACAACGCTGAGCCATTTCTTGGACTGTAAACACCTTATCTCTTTATCTCCTCTAAGACTGTCCCTTCTTCTAAACAAGAAATTTTCTCCTTTCTCAGCTCACTGGGCACTCATGCCTCCAGGCTAACAACTTTAGTCTTCTTGCAAAGATCCTCTATGATATGACATGGCGAAAGGACCACCTCATTGAGCCTTTAGATCCCAAGGCCAACATTCTCACCCCTTTAATGCTCTGAAAACTGCTCTGACCTCAGAACCCTCTCACCCCGCCCCCTCCCCCACTCTAACATTCCAAAAAAACTACTTCCTTGACTGCATAGGCTTACCTAACATTCCAGCTATTATCAGAAACTGAGATCATTGTCTCTAGGAAAAATGCTAGAGGCCTGGGAACAGGCTGCTGGGCCTACTCCCTCCTCCCCCTGCCTTTTCTATAGCCTTATGCTCCTTTCCTCCCCTTTTTCTTTCCCCTTGGATAACAGCCCATTCTAACATTCCCTCCCACTTTCACTGCAATACAATCTCAATCATTCATCTGTCACCTCTTATTGGTAGCGCCATGGTGACTACCCTCTCAGCTTGAAGTGCAGAACTAGAAAGGGAATCTCATACCCTTTAGTATTTTTCTCCCTCTGTGGGGAAAACACATACACCTGTCTCCCCATCAGCTGTACAGGAACCTGTACTCGTCTATCTCTCACCCACAACATCATTCCCTGCTTTGGCTTTCCAATGTCTCTTCAATCTGATAATGGCCCTGCTTTCATCTCTCAGATAACGCAGCTAGTCTCTTAAAAGCTAAACATCAAATGGAACCTCCACACCCCCTACCGCCCTCAGTCTTCAGGTAAAGTAGAAAAGGTTGATCATCTCTTAAAAACACATCTAACCAAGCTATCCTTAGAGTTCCATATTGGACTGAACTACTCCCTCTGGTACTAATGAGACTGAGGGCCATGCCACGACAACCACTACTTCTAAGACCCTTTGAGATCATGTATGGGTGGCCTTTCATTCTCCAAACCCCAGAGGACAATTCCTCTTCCCCAGGAGACTACTTTTCTGTTTTTGCCCATATGTGGACAAAACGCTGATAATCTTCTCCCCCATCCCTTTCCTACAACTTCTACTCATCTCTCAGTCCTCTCTGGGGACTTGGTCTATGTCAAGAAAAAAGAAAGGCATCCACATGGGAGCAGCCTTTCCCAGTAATACTGTCTACCCCTACTGCAGCAAAGGTACAAGGAATACACCATGGTATCACCTCACACATTGAGCTATAAAAACCTCTACACAAAACACTCTATAATATGGAAAACACTACCTGTTTAACAAATACCTCTCAAACCACTACCTCAACTACTCTTACACCGTACTACTGTGCACAATCTATGAATTTAAATATATATATATATATATATATATATATATATATATATATATATATATATATATATATATTATTGATTTTTTACAGAGAGGAAGAGATAGAGAGCTAGAAACATCAATGAGAGAGAAACATCGACCAGCTGCCTCTTGCACACCCCCTACCGGGGATGTGCCCGCAAACAACGTACATGCCCTTGACTGGAATCAAACTTGGGACCTTTCAGTCCGCAGACCAACGCTCTACCACTGAGCCAAACCGGTTTCAGCCACAATCTATGAATTTATCCCCTCTCTTAGCCTGCCCTCCACTGGGTATTTTCCTCCTCTGTGGGACTACAGCCTAAACCTGTGTCCCCCAGGACCTGTTACACTAGGTCTGTCTTTATGTCTTCTTAACCTCCAGACTTCCTATCAGATCAGAGGGAGAACTTGAATCATCTCTTGATCTTCTTCGACCTTACCACAAAAGTGCAGCCCTTGTTCCCCTCTTAGTGGGTATGGGAGTCCTCACTGCAGTAGGGAAAGGAGTAGGAGGCATTTCCTCATGTGTTCATTTCTACCAAAAATTGATATTTCTATCATTAGCAATTCCCTTGAATCCCTTCAAAGGCAGGTAGACTCCTTAGCAGTGGTAGCCCTACAGAACCAGTGCACTTTAGATCTCTTGACAGCAGAAAAAGGTATCTGTGTCTTTCTTGGGGAAGAATGCTTCTACTTAGTAAATGAATCAGGGATTGAAAAAGACCACATTAAATCCCTCTGGGACAGGACTGACTAAAAACAATGTAACCAGCTAGAAGGGGGGTATACCATCTTTGATTCACTTACTCCATGGCTCCTCCCACTAATAGGCCCACTGGTATTTATTCTCTTAATTTTGCTCTTTGGTCCCTGTCTCATGTGCAGTTTCACTAGTTATTTTGCAGAACAGAATGCAGGCATTCACCAACCAGAAGGTGGGAGAGATCTATCTGGCCTTGAATTCGGAACCTAGATACACCAATGTCACCAGAATTCTTGAGACCCCGGGTAGATGCCCCGTGACACCTTCACCCCCTGACCTTGCCTGGACTCTCATTTTTTAAAACTATTACCAAAAGCCTGGAATGATAGAACCTCCCTTCCTTCAACTGGTGGGCAGAGTATAACATAACCTGCACCTGTGGCCTGGACATACTAACCAGGCACATTATGTGGACTATACATTGAACACACCAATCAGCACCTGCCAAATACCATAAGCCCTTGTCCCTAAATACCTGAGTGACTAACTATGTACCTTATATGGACCATACATTAAGCCACCAATGAGTGCATGTTGAGTACACTAAGCCCCCATTCCTTCCCAATCCTCCCCTCAAAAGGCGAGTTCACCTCTGCACAAGTTGCTGTTCTTGTGAGACAGCCCGGCAGGTTCTTCTCCTTTAAGAAAGCCTGTAGTCCTGATTTTCAGCCTCTGTCTGATCTTTCAAAAACTATTTTTCTGGTATTCCTGCTTAGAATAGTCATTTCAACTTGATTCTATTGACTACTCAACTTAGGCAAAAAATTTATTTTTACTTATTTATTCTTATTTAATGTACTTATTAGGATACTTAATATTTACAAAGTTTAACACAGATTGACATCATGCTAAGCACACTACATAAACTGATTAATTTCCAGGGTTCGAACATAATTTTTTCCAGAGTTCGAAATTTGTTTTTAATTTTTATAGATTTTATTGGGGTGACATTAGATTAATATGATTATATAGGATTCAGGTGTACAATTATATATCATCTGTATATTGTATTGTGTGTTCACCACACAAAATCAAGTCTCCTTTTGTCACCATGTATCCTCCCTTGACACTCTTCTACCTCCCCCACCCCCTACTTTCCCTCTGGTAGTCATCATACTGTTGTCTGTGTATGAAGTTTTATTTTAATTTTTAAAAATTTCTTTATTGATTAAGGTGTAACATACGTGTCTTCATTCCCTCTTTACCCACCCCTATGTTCCCCACTCATACGATCACAGCCCCCCCCCCCCTATATGTGTGTCAATTGGTTAGGCTTATATGGATGCATACAAGTCCTTTGGTTGATCTCTTCCCCTTACCACCACCCTCCCTTACCTTCCCTCAAAGGTTTGATGGTCTGGTCAATGTTTCTCTGTCTCTGGATCTATTTTTGTTCATCAGTTTATGTTGTTCATTATATTCCATAAATGAGTGAGATCATGTGATATTGATCTTTTTCTGACTGGCTTATTTCACTTAGCATAATTCTCTAAAGTTCCATCCACACTGTTGCAAATGGTAAGAACTTCTTTTTCACTGCTGCATAATATTCCATTGTGTAGATATGCCACAGTTTTTTAAATCCACTCATCTGCTTATGGGCACTTAGGCTGTTTTCTAAATCTTAGCTATTGTAAATTGTGCTGCTATAAACATAGGGGTGCATATATTCTTTCTGATTGGTGTTTCTAGTTTCTTGGGATATATTCCTAGAAGTGAAACCACTGGATCAAATGGCAGTTCCATTTTTAGTTTTTTGAGGACACTCCATACTGTTCTCCACAGTGACTGCACCAGTCTTCATTCCCACCAGCAGTGCAAGAAGGTTCCTTTTTCTCTGCATCCTAGTCAGTACTTGTCATTTGTTGATTTGTTGATGATAGCCATTCTGACAGGTATGAGATGGTACCTCGTTGTCATTTTGATTTGCTTCTCTCAGATAATTGGTGACTTTGAGCATGTTTTTATGTCTCTTGGCCTTCCTTATGTCTTCTTTTTAAAAGTATCTATATAGGTCCATTTCCCATTTTGTGATTGGGTTGTTCACCTTCCTTTTTTTAAGTTGGCTGAGTTCCCTGTAAATGTTGGAGATTAAGCCCTTATTGGTAATAACATTGGCATATATGTTCTCCCATGCAGTGGACTTTCTTGTTGTTTTGCTGATGGTTTCTTTGGCTGTGAAAAAAGCTTTTTATTTTGAAGTAGTCCCATTTTTAAAAATTTTCTCCTTCAGTTTCCATTGCTCTAGAAGCAGTATCATTGAAGAAGTTCCTTTAGCATATGTCTGAGATTTTGCTGCCTTTGGATTCTTCTTGTATTTTTATGGTTTCCCATCTTATGTTTAAGTCCCTTTCCCATTTAAGTTTATTATTGTGTATGATGTTAGTTGGTGGTCTAGTTTCTTTTTTTTTTGCATGTGTCTGTCCAATTTTCCCAACACCATTTTTTGAAGAGACTGTCTTAACTCCATTGTATGTTCATGTCTTCTTTGTTGAATATTAATTGAGCATAGTGGTTTGGGTTGATTTCTGGGTTCTATATGTCTGTTCTTGTGCCAGTACCAGGCTGTTTTGAGATCAGAGGCTTTGTAATGCAGCTTGATATCTGGTATTGAGATCCCATCTGCTTTGTTCCTCTTTCTCAATATTGCTTCAGCTATTCAGGATCTTTTTATTTTATTTTATTTTATTTTATTTTATTTTATTTTATTTTATATTTTATTTTATTTTTTTATTCCAGATTAATTTTTGGAACGTTTGTTCTAGGTCTGTGTGCATTGAATCTATAGATTAATTAGGGTAGTATGGACATTTTGATGATGTTGATTCTACCAAGCCAAGAACACGATATGTTTTTCCATCCATTTAAGTCTTTCTCTATCTCTTTTTTTAGCGTCCTGTAGTTTTCCTCATATAGGACTTTTACCACCTTAGTTACATTTATTCTTAGGTATCTTATTTTTTTTAGTGTGATGGTAAATGGGATTGCTTTATTAGTCTCTCTTTCTATAAGTTCATTATGGGGTATAAAATGCCATAGATTTCTTGGCATTAATTTTGTTTACTTCTACATTGCCAAATTCATTTATTAATTCTAACAATTTTTGATGGAGTGTTTACGGTTTTCTATATATAGTATCATGTAATCTGCGAATAAGGACAGTTTACATCCTCTTTTCCAATTTGATGCCATTTATTTCTTCTTCTTTTCTGATTGCCATGGCTAATACTTCCAATACTGTGTTGAATAGGATTAGTGAGAATGGGCATCCCTGTTTTGTTCCTGTTCTTAGGGGAAGTGGTTTTAGTTTTTGCTCATTGAGTATGATGTTGGCTGTGGGTTTGTCATATATGCCTTTTATGATGTTGATGTATTACCCTTCTATTCCCACCTTGCTAAGAACTTTTATCAAGAAAGGGTGCTGGATTTTGTCAAATGCCTTTTCTGCATCTATTGACATGACTATGTGATTTCTATCTCTCAATTTGTTTATGTGGTGTATTACATTTATTGATTTGCAGATATTGTAGCATCCTTGCATCCCTGGAATAAATCCTACTTCCTCATGGTGTATAATCTTTCTGATGTACTATTGGATCCAATTTTCTAGAATTTTGTTGATGATTTTGGCATCTATGTTTATGAGGGATATTGGCCTGTAATTCTCTTTAATTGTGTTGTCTTTATCTGTTTATGATATTAGGGTGACACTGGCTTCATAGGAGGACCTTGGAAGTGTTCCTTCCTCTTAAATTTTTTTTGAATAGTCTGAGGAAAATAAGTTTTAGTTCTTCCTTGAATGTTTGGTAAAAGACCCTGTGAAGCCATCTGGCTGTGTGATTTTGTTTGCTGGAAGCTTTTTGATGACTGCATCAATTACTTCCTTAGTTATTGGCCTGTTGAGATTTTTAGATTCTTCCTGATTGAGTTTTGGAAGATTATATTTTTCTAGGAATATGCCCATTTCCTCTAGGCTGCATAGTTTGTTGGAATAGAGTTGTTCATATTTTTTAAAACAATTTTTTTTTTTGTATTTCTGTGGGGTCTATTGTTATTTCTCCTCTTTCATTTATGATTTTGTTTATTTGGATCCTATCTCTGATTCTTGCTTCATAGCCTGGCTAGAGGTTCATCAATTTTGTTTATCCTTTCAAAGAACCAGCTATTGGTTTCATTGATCTTTTTTATTGTTGTTTTGGTCTCTGTGTCATTTATCTCTGCTCTGGTCTTTATTATCTCCTTCCTTCTGCTCACACTGGTCTTTTCTTGTTGCTCTCTTTCTAATTCTTTAAGTTGTAGAGTTGGATGATTTACTACAATTTTTTTTTTTTTTTTTTTTTTTTTTTTTTTTTTTTTTTTTTTTTTTTTTTTTTAGGTAGGCTGGTATAGCTATAATCTTCTCTGGATTTCTTTCATGTGTTCCATAGATTTTGGGTTATTGTGTCTTCATTGTCATTATTTTCCAGGATGATTTTAATTTCTTCTTTGATCTATTTGGTAACCCAATCATTGTTTAATAGCATGCTATTCAGCTTCCAAGTGTTTGGATTTTTTTTTGGATTGTTTTTATTGTAGTTTATTTCTAATATTATGCCATTGTGGTCTGAGAAGATGCTTGATATGATTTCAGTGTTCTTGAATTTGGGGAGGCTTTGCTACTCATCCAATATATAGTCTATTTTTGAAAATGTCCTATGTGCACTTGAGAAGAACTTATATTCTATGGCTTTGGGGTGAAATGTTCTGAAGATGTCAATTAAGTCCATCTGATCTAGTGAATCATTTAGTATTGCTGTTTCTTTGTTGATTTTTTTTCTGTCTAGAGGATTTATCCAGTGATGTCAGTGGTGTATTAAAGTACCCTACTATGATTGTATTGTTGCCAGTCTCTCCCTTGATATCTTCCAGGAGCTTTTTTAATTTTTACATAAGTTATAGATTTTTTTCCATAACTTATTTGGATGCTCCTGTATTGGGTGAATATATGTTTATCAGGGTTATATCCTCTTGTTGTCTCAATCACTTTAATATTATGAAATGGCCTTCTGTATCTCTTGTTATGATCTTCACTTTGAGGTCTATTTTGTCATTTATAAGTATTGCTACCTCAGCTTTTTTTCATTTCTATTTGCCTGAAAGATATTTTTCCTTCCCTTCACTTTCAGTCTGTGTGAGCTCCTTGTTTTGAGGAGGGTCTCCTGTAGACAGCATATATATGCGTTATGTTTTTTAAAATCCATTCACTCACTCAATGTCTTTTTATTGGAGCCTTTACTCAATTTATGTTTAAAGTTATTACTGAAAGGTAATTTTTGTAGCCATTTTTATTTTTTGTGTCTCTGTTCTTTTTTACCTTTTGCCCCGGCCAGCGGGACAGCAACGTGGGAACGAGGAGACACCTGGAAGGGAATGAGGGAGGACAGGAGACATGGAGAAATGGAGGCAAGACAGGGTTCTGATCAAGCCTGAAATTTTATTTGTTGCAGCATTCAATAGCCCAATGTTTACCGCGTCTGCATTTGGGACAGACTGATGAAGGGGCTGGCCAAGACTGTTTCCCTGTTGGACAGTCACGAATAAAATGTCCAGGCTGTTTGCAATTAAAGCAAGTTTTTTCTTGTTTATCTTTTGTAAAATCTTTAAGGGCAGCTCCTATGGCCAGTCCGATGGCGTGGGAGGTTCCTATTTCCGAGCAAAGTTTGATATAATGAGAGAGGCTACCGCAGCGGTGAAGTCTAATAGTTTCCTGGCAAGATGGGTTAGCATTTTCATAAGCAAGGTGTTTAATAAAGGCTCTCTCTGTTTCCCCTTCTCCGACTAAGCATTCAGCGGCATCAGTTAGGCGGCTGACAAAATCACTATAAGGCTCGTCGGGACCTTGGCGGATTTTGGCTAAAGAGGTGGTAGCCGAGCCCTTAGGGGGCAGGCATTGCCAAGCTTTAAGGCCTGCATTTTGTATCTGTGCTAGTAAACCAGGAGGGAAGGTTGCTTGCGCCTCATTGGTGTCATAAGGACTCTGTCCAAGCAGCTTGTCTCGTGTCCACGAGGGGGACATTTTACTTTCGCTATTGCACTGTGCTGTTTCTCGGCAGTTTTCTACAAAATCAGTACGCCAGAGGACATATTCACCTCCAGATAGTGTGGCTCGAGCTAAGGAAAGCGAGTCATTAAGAGTCAGCCATCGGTCGCTTAAGCTTTCAAGTAGAGTTAAGGTGAAGGGGGCTGTGGAACCATAACTGTTAACAGCCGCTTTTAGATCTTTTAAATGCTTAAGGTTTAAGCAGCGGTATTTCTGGCCTTTCACCTGGGGCTGACCTGGGTTAGGGTTATCTGTGTCTGAAGCCTCATCGGCTGAAGTCTGGTCTTGGTTCTGGGAGTCCGGGGGGGGGGGGTCTTCTTCTTCTTCCTCCCGCTCCTTTGAGGGGGGTACAGGGTTCTGACTGCGAGTAACAGGGAAAGCATGGACAGTGGGTTTGGGTTTAGAAGTTTTGGGAGGCCTTTTGTCGGTAATCTTTTTAGGGGTGGGAGTTAAAGTGGTGAGCTCAGCTGCGAGGGCTTGGATTTCTTTAATGAGTCGGAGATGTTCACGCTTTTGCTGGAGAATTTCTTTTAATGAAGAGACTTCTTGAGTTAAGGTAACTTTAGCTTGACGGATGTGATCCGAGCAAGCGGGAGGGGTGTGGAATGGCTCTAAAATCGGGGCGAGGAAGGGGCCTCTTGAGAAAGGGGGTTTGAGATAGGGAGGGGGCTAAAGAGGAGGGGCGAGGTGAGGGGAGGCCAGTCAGGGTTGTGATATCTGGCGGCCTCTTCCTCTAGGGCAGCCTGATCCTCGGGGGGTAGCTTGTCATTGTGGCGTCTCGTGGAAAAGGAGGTAGGGGAGGGATAAATGTTAGAGGTGCGTGGAAGGGTTTTAGAGGGATCAGCATCTGAGGGAGAAGTTTTTTGTTTAGGCTCCTCGGGAATGTCAATGGAAACTGAACGGCACACCGAGGGGGGGACAGGAAACCTCCTTAAGGGCTGCCTCTCCTGTTTCAATGACTTTTTGAATGTCTGGGTCATGGGAATGGACTTTTAGGACATCATTTATAAGATTCCAAAACGAAAAGACGGAGACCGGAACTTTTTCTGGACCAAACAACTTATAATAATCTTGTAAGGCACTGCCTACGTGGCTCCAACATTTAATGTCAATTGTCCCCTCTTGGGGAAACCAGGGACAGAGCTCAGTGATGAAAATAAAGAAATCTCTAAGATCTTTTTTCTTAACCCTTACTCCTCGTGTCTTGAAGGATTCTTTAAGACTCTTTAAAAATATCTCATGGGAGCTTAATGCCTGACCCATGATCTTCCTCTCTTCCACGTGAGCCTCGGGGATGTATAAACCCCGTACCAGGTCAGCCCAGGATTTTACCTCTTTATCAGATTTCTCCTACTTGGCTAGCCTCTGTCCACCTTAAAAAAGGCCCCTGTTCACGTATCATAGGTCGGGATGTATAAGCCCCATGCCAGGAGGACGACCACTAAGATATAGTGAACTCAGGGTTTTCAAGAGGTTGCCTTTCTGTTCGGCTGATAATTCGGTTACTCTCCCGAGTGATTCAGAGTTTCCTCTCTTCCAAACTCGGATACCCTTCACACTTCCCCGAGTGGTTGAGAGGATGCTTTTAGTGGACTAGAGAGTATAGAACATGAGGCATTAAAAACTAAAACTAAAAATGCCTGTCCAAAAAAGATGCACTTGCTTACCTTTCTCGTCGATCTGTCTCAGGGGCAGGTGAAAACCATGGCGAGCAGGGGAACGAGTCTGACTCGTGAGTCAATACTGCACGGCGACTCAGGGGGTGTCCGGCCGGACTTCTTAGCAAGTGTTCCCGGGACAGAGTCGTACCTTGATCCCCACGTTGGGCGCCAATTGCCCCGGCCAGCGGGACAGCAACGTGGGAGCAAGGAGACACCTGGAAGGGAACGAGGGAGGACAGGAGACACGGAGAAATGGAGGCAAGACAGGGTTCTGATCAAGCCTCAAATTTTATTTGCTGCAGCCGCAATATATGTACACAGGCTGTAGGGGGAAGTTGCCACGGAGACATTCCAGGGTGGGGAGGGTTGTGTATCACAGGATGTGTCTGCAGGGGAGGATACAGCAGAGATTCTCCGGGGCGGGGCGAGTTATCACAACAGGTGTGCCTTGCTCAATGGCCAGATATGCTGCTAGGCATTTAGATTGTTTCTAGTTAACTGCCACACCGCAGCTTGTCACATGAGTTCTGGTAAGTCAGAAACTCAGTGTCTAAGATGGAGGTGTCTTTTAAGATGTAGTCACTAATTCTTTTTCGCCTCCCGACAACCTTTTTTCCCATTCTTTTTACAACAGTCCCTTTAGTATTTCTTGCATTGCTGGCTTGGTAGTGATAAATTCCCTTAACCTGTTTTTTTGTCATCGAAACTCTGCATTTCCCCTTCAATTTTGAATGATAGCCTTGCTGGATAGTGTTCTTAGATTCAGTTCCTTGCTTTGCATCACTTTGTAAATTTCCTTTCATTCTTTTCTGGCCTGATAGGTTTCTGTTGAGAAATTATTTTATAATCTAACTGGAGCTCCCTTGTTTGAAACTTTCTGTCTCTCTCTTGTAGCTTGCAAGAGTCTCTCTTTGTCCTAAACATTTGCATCATAATTATGATGTGTATTGGTGTGGGTCTTTTTGGGTTCATCTTGTTTGGGACTCTCTGTGCTTATATGACTTTTTCTTCCCCACATCAGGGAAGTTTTCTGACATTATTTCTTCAAACAGGTTTTCTAATACTGTTCCTCTTCCTGTTGTTCTAACACCCTATTATTTATATGTTGCCTTGTTTCTTGTTGTATCATAGCTCCCTTAAGCTCTCTTTCTGTCTTTTAATATTTTTTCTTGATATTTACATAAGTTATAGATTTTTTTCATCCAATTCTTCTTGAATCTTGCATAATTTGTTGATTTTTTCCTCAATCTCATTTGTGAACTATATGACCCTTATTCTGAATCCTTTTTCTGACATATTGCTTGCCTCTGTCTCACTTAGTTGCTTTTCTAGAGATGCCTCCTTTTCTTTCCTTTGGAGGTTTCTTTGCCTAGCCATATTTGGTCTCACCTACTGATCTAGATGTTGAGTCGTGCAGGGCCTGCTTATTGGGTGGCAGTAGCTCCTCAGGCTGTGGTTTCTCCTCAGGCAGTCACTGAATTGGCTGCACCTCTGTTGGCAGCAACTCCTCTGGTGGGTGCTGTTTGCAGCAGTGGTGTCTCCTATGGCTGATGGGGGAGGCTGCTCATAAAGCTTCTGATTTGTGGATGCTCACATGGATGCTGCTCCTTGGATCTGAGCTGATTGCAAGCTGCTGCTATTTCTCAGAATGGGAAGGCTGCTCGTGAGGCTGCCTGTTCTTGGACAGGGGCAGGTTGCTTGTCGGGCTGGTGCTCCTTATATGGGTGCAGGCAGCTGCTGCTCCTTGGGTGGGATACAGATTGCTTTTGTGGTTGCTGTTCCTCAGGTGGGAGTGAGCTGCACGTGTAGTTGCAGCTCCTTGAACTGGTGTGGGCCACTCACCCACATGCTGTTCATCAGACCAGTGCAGGCTGCACAGGACTGCTGCTACTTGGATATGGGTGGTTCACTCATGTGGCTGCTGCTCCTTGTACAAGGGATGGGCTGCTTGTGCAGCTGATGCTCCTCAGATGGGAGTGAGCTGCATGTGAAGCTGCTGCTCCTTGCATTCCTTGCATGGGGGGTGCCACTTACCCAGCTGCTGCTTGTTGGTTAGGTCCAGGCTGCTGATCCTTGGACCAGTGTGGGCTGAGCAGGACTGCCGCTCCTCAGACTTGGGCAGTCTGCTTGTGGGGCTGCTGTTTGTCATATGTGGGTGGGCTCCTCACACAGCTGCTGCTCCTTGGACAGGGGATGGGTTGCTTGCACGGCTGCTGCCCCTCAGGCAGGAGTGAGTTTCACATGTGGCTGATGCTCCTAGGATGGGGCAGGCCATTCACTTAGCTGCTGGACAGGTGCAATCTGTGTGTGGCAGCTGCTCCTCAGGCCAGTGCAGGCTGCACAAGGCTGACACTTCTCAGATGTGGGTGGTCTACTCATGTGGCTGCTGTTCCTTATTCCAGGGCAGGCTGCTTGGGTGGCTGCTGTTCCTAGAATATGGGTGGGCTGATTGCAGTGCTGCTGCTCTTTATACAGGTATGAGCTGCTCACACAGCTGCTGCTCCTCAGCTGTGGGCAGGCTGCTGTTCTCGGACGGTGCAGGGTGCAGGCTGCATGCAGTTGCTGCTCATCGGATGGGGGCAGGCTGCCTGGGGCTGCTGCTCCTCAATCATGGGTGGGCTGCTTTTGTAGCTGCTGCTCCTCGGATGGGGTGTGCTGCTCACATCATTGCTCTCCTTGGATGGGAGAGTGGGCCACTTACACATCTGCTGATCCTTGGACAGGGGCAGGTCACATGAGGCTACTGCTCTTAGGCATGGGGCGGGCTGCTCGCGGGGCTGCTGCTCTTTGGACTGGAGTGGGCTGCTCATGTGTCTGAGGCTCACATGGTTTCAGTGCCCTGGGCTAAAGTGTTGAGCTGGCCAGAGGGGAGTGTGCTTCAAAACTCACAGGATCCTGCACCCAGGGTGTCTGGAGACTCATTGACTGTAGGACCACAGCCAAGGTAGCAGGTCCCTGGCAGGGATGGCTGTAGAGTCCCAGGTATTCTCTGAGGGCACCCAGGTTGGATGTGAGGCTGGGCTCCCACTTATAGCAGCTCTCCCCTTCAAAATAGCTAGGCCTCCGAGGACAAGCCAGCCTCCCAGTAATGTTTGCAATGGTAGCAGAGGCTGCCTACATAGATGAGCCTGATTAGCCTGCCCCAAAAGGTCCTGCAGGATCTAACTGTGCCTTACACGCACGCGCGCGCACACACACACACACACACACACACATACACACACATCTCACATGACCACACAGTCCTCTTTTGCTCTCTCCCTCACTCATTCATGCTCTCTCCCTCACTGCATCCTTCTTCTTGCCTCTGGGGTGTTATTGACCTGTTCATGGATGGAGTTTCCTCTCCAGGTGGCTCTCTCTCTAGATCCTTGCCAGACAGGATAAATTCACCTCAACAAGAAACAACACAAAGGAAACAAAGCACAAATATACTCATGACACCAATGACCCCACTATAAGTAACCGCCTGAGAAAATTGAATTAGGGGAGAGAAAAGAGAACACAAGTAATATAAAAGAGAGAGAAAAAGATGAGAGAAAGAAAAAGGAAGAAAAATGAGAATATATATATATCGATATATATATATAAAATCACCATAGAACCAATTGATAAATAAAACAAACAAACAAAAAAATACAAACATAAAACACCCAGCAAAGAGGGTGGAGGCAGAATTTGTAGAGGCTGAACTTATATACAAAAAATAAGGTTAAGAATTGGATGAATATGGGGAGGTCCTCAGTTCAGTGTAGAGGAAGTAGAAAGCAGATGAGGGGATAGCAAGATAGAGAATGAGAAGAAAATAATACTAATTATAAATTTACAAAAGGATTGATTTCAAAAATGGTATAAAAATTAAAAATAACAAATAAAAAATTAAATAGTGATGCAAAAAATAATGCAAAAAATAGAAAATAAAACAAAAAAAATAAAAACAGGAAACAAAGAAAAAAGATGAAAAAAAGAGATAAAAATAAAAATAATAAAAAAATATAAAAACGAAAAAGTGAAGTGTCATTCCTTTGGTTGTACTGTCTTTAGGCCAGTCCCTTTGAACTCTCAGGGACTATTTAGGTGTTTTTAAAAAATCCTTTGTATCATTCAGGGTGGGATCTGGGTGTGGCTGTATTGGTTGCCTGAAAACTGGAGGGAGGGGCTATCTCTTCAGGACAAAATGGCTGCCCAAGTCCTGAGCTCAGGTATGGCTCAGCGCCAGACTTGCTTCCACTTCTCCTGGAACACTTCCTCTCCCCAAACTCCAAGAGTCTGCACCTTCTCTCTCACCTCAGTCACGGGTAAGTGTCTGTATCTGAAAGGTCCTGTGAACTAGGCTCAGTGAAGAAAGGCTCAGGACACAGTGAGGTGAAAGACTGGGTCTCTGTGTACTCATCTCCTGCCAGTGCTGCGTGATCTGGCCAGCCCTTCAGGATGCATCCTCTGGGTTCAGCCTTTTGTGACTGTAGACCCAGTTCTAGAATCCCGTGCAGTTCTAGAATCCTATGGCCCTTCTTTCCACAGCCAGACACTGTGCCTGTCCCCAGGGATGTGGCTTGGTGCTGTGCAGGTTCCCTCTGACCCTCTGGGCTCAGAGGTCTGGCAGACTCTCTTACCCAAATCCTTGATTTTACCTTTTTCCACGGATCCTCTGCACTTCCCAGTTGCAAACTGTCTCACCCACTTAGTCTCCTTTGCCAATTCGGGATGGATGATATTCATTTCGGCTATTCATTCTATCTGCTCCAGGATAAGGCTAAGAACATGTCTATCTATTCTGCCGCCATTTTGTCTCCTATTCTTCTTCTTCTTATTATTATTTTTTAGGAAAAACTGATTTGGTCAAATAGTTGACTGGTTGTAGTGCAATAAACAAGAAATTCAGGCAAGTTAATCATTTTAATCAATCCACTATTTATCTTAGTTCTTATTAATTTGTTCAAATCTTCCTAAGCTGGTCAAGGCAATTAAAATAAATCAATGAGGTAGTTTGAATTCATCTATCATATATTTGGACTGTACAAACTAGTTAAGGGACATAACAAATCTTCATCGGGGAGCAAACAGCAAGCTTTGGCTGACATGGCTGAGTGAATCAAGCAAGGCAGTCACAATGGTTTGTCAGGTTTCATCCAACCCAGGATAAATAAAGTCCATCTCTCAATTTGATTTATTTTGAATTATTTGACTGATCATTTTGGTTCAGGTAACCATCCCATAGCTTCATAAAGACACATTTATAATGGGCTGCATTTATTTAAAACTCTAAGAAATAAGGGACCATAGACGTGGGTAGTACATAAAGCAGACTATGAACCTCTAAGATGGTCAAAGGAAATTATTACTTGATTGAACCAAGTGTGACACAAGTGTGACCTAGTTTCTTTGTCTGTCCACATAGAAAAGACCCTGCGGAATAGAATTTGCCCAGTAAAATGGTATTACACAGTAAAACTGCTTTGTTGGTCATCCTTCACTGCCAGTATAAAACCAAATATTCAAAGTAACATAATGGAAAAAGTAATAAAAGAGAAAAATGGTTACAACTTCCTACCTGATCTCAAAAGATTTTATTCATAAGAAGAGAATCCCATATCCTGTAGAAACATTAATTCGATTCATGTTCTACTCCTCTGAGTATTACAGTATAAATTCTTTACCCATTGCCTGCCTCCTGACCTGAATAAATTTCAAAGATCTTTTTAAAAGCTAACCATGTCACTGTAGTCCAGAATGGTATCACAATGTATGTTGAATACTATAGGTAGGCTGAAAAAACAAAAGAACCAACAAAACACACACAAAAAAACAGCTTTTTGTTCAAGGTTTTTGGTTTAGATGAATAAAAGCTATTTGGAATATAATATCAACAAAAATCAGTCATAGGCAGAGTGTACAGATGCAGTTCTGCAGTTTTTTATTTTGAGAATTCCTACAGTCAATGCTTAAACCTCAGCTGACATCTCCCTGCCATCCCACATTTTGTCCATCTGAATCTGAAAGTGAAAATACACTATTTTTTAAACTGTAGATCAAAGCTTATTAGGGGGTTGTGAAAATAAATTTAGTAGGAAAAGATCCACTTATTTCACCCCCCCCCCCTTTTTTCAGTGAAGCAGAGTAGAGTAGGAAATATTAGAATGCTTTGTCCACAGTCATGCTAGTATTATTTTATGAATTTTTGTGTTAGTTATGTGATCATAGCCTGTGCATGTGTGCATGTATGTCATCTATGTGTTGTGTGTGTGTTTGTACTTGGTCATCTGTTATATATATATATTAAGGAGGCCTGTGGTAGTAAAAGTTTGAAACACTGCTGTAATTGAAAAAAAAATGAGTTTTACAGTCACACAAATCTGGATTCTAGAAGTGTACCTAGTGCTGGAGGTGGAAGGAAGATTAATAGGAATGATCCAGTCAGGTGTAGAAATTATTTCTCTGACATGTTTAGAATTACCAGATCATGTTAATAATAGAAAAACTCCTAAAGTCAGTGTTATTACTGTTTTAAAATTCTTTACTGGTGATGTACTTCCTTATTGTCTGAATGCAGGATACAGTGCCTGAAACATGGTAGATGCATAAAAAATAATTTTCAGTAAATAAACCTGAGATTTATTTGGGCTTTTTTTTTTTTTTTTTTTTTTTTTTTTTTTTTTTTTTTACCAGACATATCATATGGGCTCATTTTGACTTCGTGGCCAACAGAGGCTTTCAATCTTTTTTTGTGTGTGGATTTCTGAAAAGTCTTCTCTCAGTTTGCTTTTGTTCACTTGATTTTTGAATAAACATAAGAATCATCTTTAATTTGACTCTGTTCATTTGGGATACTTACCTAGTATTGTATGTACCCTGTTGAATAATTTTAATCTTAATGCTGTCTTAACTTTCTTTCACAGCTTTATGAACTCTAGGGCAGGAAATAAAACAACAAGAAAAACAAAACAAAAGCAACCAATCATCAATAAAAATCACAATAAAATAATTACAACAAAATACGTTTTATATCTTTATCTAAACTTGACTCAGAACTAATTTAAGCCAAATAAAATAAAAGAGGAGATCCTAAGGCAGGTCCTGGACATGGAGGTCACAGTGGCATAGGATACCAAGGAGACAGAACTGAACCTCACATCACCCTGTTTGGCCCCAGAGGATGGCTGGTTAGCCAGTGACAGGTAAGATTCCTCAGGGAAGGAACAACCTAAGACAGGTACAGTGAAAGAGGGGCCATCAGGAAAAAACTTTGGAGTCAATTGAGGTGGGGCACAGACCCTCATCCCCCCACCTTTATAGGGGCCTGAACCCTCACCCCGGCTGAGGGAGTCTCCTGCCCCCATGGCTGCTTAACTTCCCATGCCCAGCTCAAATCGGCACCCGGGTAAAAGACAGAGACTTGGCTGACAGTAGCTGTTCTCGCACTACAACGAGACTTGTTTGGGTTGTCTTGTAAACATGGTGTGCGGAAGTGGGTTTTTGATATCTAAATCCAGCCTACCACCAGGAATGCTCAGGGCCTATTCAAGAAGGCAAACAATCCTTTCCTCTAATATTTACCTGATAAAATAAGATTGTTTTAGAGTAATAAATTTGACAGTAAAATAGTAGACAAGTTATCAGGCTAATTTAAATTGGATAATTGAAATAAGCGAATATCCTAGAAAAACTAATTGCACTGGATGAAAAGCTGTTCCTAAAGTGTTAACTAAAATTTTTATTGGTAGTTCATCTCAGGATAAAATCTCACAACAGGAAATGAACCCAAAGCAGTCATATTATAGTGAAAAAAATTAAAATTTAAAAGCTATCAAGACTACATTATAAAATTTTCAAAAGCCTCATAAAATTTAAATTAAAAAGGGGGAAAGTAGAAGAATATCATGTAAGGAAAAATATCCTGAAAGTAAATTACATCTAGAAAATTTGTACTTTAGAAAATTAATTGTAATGCTAACAGCAAGACACCCATGAAAAACACATGTTGTCAAAACAAGCCAGAGGAAAATCATTTGGGCAAAAAATCTAAAAGGATCCCCTTTATTAACTTTTGGTCGGGAATATGTTTGTATATTTTCAGAAAACAACTCCTAGACTATGTGGATTCTGGCAACAGAGAGGAATTGACAGGACTACTCCAACCATGAAGACAGAAGAGAAACAGTCCAGAGATGGAAGATGCTGACGACGCCTTGCCATAGTAGCAGTCAGCAGTTGTATATCACTGCAGGTTGCCCAGGACCAAACCAGAGAGGGTTGGACCTGCATTACCACCATTTGCCCACCATCCAGAACTGAAATATCATTGCTGACATGTACACATAAGGAACTGTTTGACATTGAAATTGGGTCTCAAAAGAACTGGTGCCCCAGAAAGAAACTCTACAGACTGATTCATAAGCCTTTCAGCATAACGATTATTGCTTGTCTCATTTTTGATTCTTATAAGTCTATTTCCAGTAGGACATGATCTCACTCATCTAGGGGAAGTGGTGAACAGCATATACTGATGAACAATAACAGATCCAGAGATAAGGAGCCATGGGTCAGACTGTTGGACCTCAAAGGAGGGTGGGGATAAAAGAGAGAGATCAACCAAAGGACTTATGTGCATACATATGAGCCTAACCAGTGGTTGAGGACAATAAGGAGGTGAGGGCATGAGTGGGGGGGATTGGAATGGGGGATTGGGGACAAATATGTGATATCTTTATCAATAAGAAATTTTAAAAAATTGGCTCTCCAAAAAAAAAGTTCATAAATATCAATTATGCCCATTCAGTCTAGTATTTCATTTAAGGCCAATATTTCCTTATTGATTTTCTATTTGGTTGATCTGTCTAGAGTTGTCAATGGAGCATTAAGGTCTGCAACTATGATTGTGTTTTGATTTGTTTCTCCCTTTAGTTCTTTGAGTAGTTGTTTTGTATATTTCGGTGCTCCCTGGTTGGGTTCATATATATTAAGAAGTGTTATGTTTTCTTTTAAAAAATATATATTTTATTGATTTTTTTTTTACAGAGAGGAAGGGAGAAGGATAGAGAGTTAGAAAAATCAATGAGAAAGAAACATCAATCAGATGCCTCCTGCACATTCCCCACTGGGGATGTGCCTGCAACCAAGGTACATGCCCTTGACCAGAATCAAACCTGGAACCCTGTAGTCCACAGGCTGACTCTCTATCCATTGAGCCAAACCGGTTATGGCAAGTGTTATGTTTTCTTGATGTAGGGTTCTCTTTATCAGTATAAAGTGTCCATTTTTGTCTCTTATTATCTTGAAATCTATTTTGTCAGATACAAGTATGGCTACACCCAATTTTCTGAGGATGTTATTTGCTTGTAGAATAATTTTCCACCCTTTTAGTTTGAATTTAACTTTGTCTTTGCAGCTTAGATGTGTCTCTTGTAGGCAACATATGGTTAGGTTTTATTTTTTGATTCACTCTGCTACTCTTTGCCTCTTTATTGGTGAAGCCAAACCATTTCCATAGGTTAATTATTGATGTAAGAGGATTTCCTATATCCATTTTATCTTTCCTTTTCTGGTAACTCTGTGCCTTCAGTGGTTCCTTTCCTTTATGTTTCAGTCTGTTGTTTTTTTTTTTTGGTAGTATTACATACATCTTTTCTCTGTTTCCCTCTTTTTTAAGGTATATGACCTGATTTGGGAATTTTTGTGTGTGGTCACTATGTATTAAGTTTATAAAAAATGAAGTTGCATATATACTGTAGTTTGACTTGTTTTTTCTTTTTCTTTTGAGTGCATCTGATCTTCATCTTTCTTTGCTGGTTTAGAAATTTCCCACTTTTTATGTTTTTGTTGCCACAAATTATCATTTTTTATGCTGTAAGTTTTATGTGTACTCTTACTCTTAGTGTTCTGACCTTATGTTCTTTGTTACAGGTAGAATAACTCCATCGAATATTTCCTGCAATGTAGGTTTTCTGGTGATAAAATTCCCCAGTTCCTGTATGTCTGGGAAAATTTTTATTTCTCCTTCTATTTAAAAAAATAAAATTTCTGGTTATATTATTTGTGGCTGGTAATTTCTCTCTTTTAGGTGTTTGAAAATTTGTTTCTACTCTCTTCTGGCTTGTAGAATTTCTGAGAAGTTGCATGAAATTTTGATGAGTTTTCCTTTGTAGGTCACTTCCTTATTTTCCCTGGTGGCTTTTTGAATTTTTTCTTTGTCATTAATATTATTTTATTTCTTTTTATATTGTTTAAAGAATTACAAATAGTAGTACATATGTTTCCTTTTTTCCCCCATTGACCTTCCCCCAACTGCCCCTACCCCACGGCACATGCCCTCACTCTATCCCCAAGTATCTTTCGTTCTTTGGTTATGCTTATATGCATGCATTCAAGTACTTTGGTAGATCTCTTACCTCCCACCCTCCCCAGTCTTCCTGCTATAATTTGACAGTCTGTTCAATGCTCCTCTGACTCTGTATCTATCTTTTTGTTCATCAGGTTATAATATTTTTTATTATCCATAAATGAGTGAGATCATGTGGCATTTTTCTTTAACTTACTGGCTTATCTCACTTAGCATAATGCTCTCCATCTCCATCCATGCAAATGGTAGGAACTCCTTTTTTACCTCAGCATAGTATTCCATTATGTAAATGTACCACTGTTTTTTAATCCACTCATCTGCTGATAGGCATTTAGGCTGTTTCCAACTCTGAGTTATTATAAATTGTGCTGCTATGAACATAGGGTTGCATATGTCCTTTTGGATTGGTGATTCTGTTTCCTTAGGATATGTTCCCAGAAGTGGGGTTACTGGGTCAAATGGCAGTTCCATTTTTAAATTTTTGAGAAAACTCCATGCTGTTTTCCACAATGGCTGCACCAGTCTGCATTCCCATCAACAGTGAAGGAGGGTTCTTTTTTCTCTGCATCTTCTCCAGCACTTGTCCTTTATTGATTTGTTAATGATAGTCATTCAGACAGGTGTGAGGTGGTACCTAATTGTTGTTTTGATTTGCATCTCTCAGATGATTAGTGACTTTGAGCATATTTTCATATGTCTCTTGACTTTCTGAATGTCCTCCTTTGAAAAGTGTCTATTTAGATCCTTTGCCCATTTTTTGATTGGATTGTTTATCTTTTTTTTTGTTAAATTGTATGAGTTCCCTATAAATGTTGGAGATTAAGCCCTTATTGTTGATAACATTGCAAATGTGTTCTCCCATGAAGTGAGCTTTGCTGTGTTGTCCATGGTTTCTTTTGCTGTGCAGCTTTTTATTTTTACGTAGTCCCATTTATTTATTTTCTCCTTAGTCTCTCATGCCTTAAGATCTGTGTCTGTAAAGATATTGTGATAATATATGTCTGCAATTTTGCTGCCTATGGAGTCTTGTAGGATTTTTATGGTTTCTTATCTTACATTCACGTCCTTTAGCCATTTTGAGTTTGTTTTGGTGTATGGTGTAAATTGGTGATCTAGTTTCAGTTTTTTGCATGTATCTGACTAAATTTCCCAGCGCCATTTATTAAAGAGGATGTTTTGACTCCATAGTATGCTCTTGCATCCTTTGTCAAATATTAATTGAGTATAATGGCTTGGGTAAATTTCTGGGTTCTGTATTCTGTTCCATTTGTCTATACGTCTTTTCTTGTACTAGTACCAGGCAGTTTTTAGAAATGTGGCTTGGTAATATATAATAGCTTGATGTCTATTGTGATTCCTCCAACTTTGTTCTTCTTTCTCGGGATAGCTGTGGCTATTCAGGGTCTTTTTTAATTCCAGATGAATTTTTATAGAGTTTTTTTCTAAATTTTTGAAATATGCCATTGGTATTTTAATAGGTATTGCATTGAATCTATAGATTGCTTTAGATAGTATGGACCTTTTAATGATGTTGATTCTACCAATCCATGAATGTGGTATGTTTTTTCATTTGTTTATGTCTTCCTCTATCTCTTTTTTCAATGTCCTATAGTTTTCTGAGTATAGGTCATTTACAGGTTAAGTTTATTCCTAGGTATCTCTCTCTTTTTTTGTGTGTGCAATAGTAAATGGGATTGTTTATTTTATTTTTATTTTTTCATTTCTCTTTCTGTGAGTTCATTATTGATATATAAAAAGGTCATAGATTTCTGGGTGTTAATTTTATATACTGTTATATTGGCATATTCATTTATTAGGTGTAGTAGTTTTTGATGGAGTCTTCAGGGTTTTCTATGTTTAGTATCATGTCATCTGTGAATAGGACAATTTTGCTTCTTTTATAATTTTGAATCCTTTTATTTCTTCTTCTTGTCTGATTGCTATGGGTAGTACTTCTAGTACTATGTCAAACAGGAGTGGTGAAAGTGGGCATCCTTATCTTGTTCCTATTCTTCGGGGAAGTGAGTTTAGTTATTGCCCATGGAGTATGATGTTGTCATATAGGGCTTTTATTATGTTGAGGTATGATCCCTCTATTCTCTCTTTCCTGAGAGATTTTATCAAGAAGGGTGTTGGATTTTGTCAAATGATTTTTCTGCATCAATTGATATGATTATGTGATTTTTGTCTCTCAGTTTGTTTATGTGATATATCACAATTATTGATTTGTGGATATTGTACCATTCTTGCATCCCTGCAACAAATCCCACTTGGTTGTGTGTATCTTCTTTCTAATGTATTGCTGAATCTGATTTGCTAGAATGTTGTTGAGGATTTTAGCATCAACGTTCAAGGATATAAGCCTCTAGGTCTCTTTTTTTCTTGTGATGTCTTTATCTTGTTTTGGGATTAGGGTAATGTCAGCTTCATAGAAAGAGCTTGAAGGTGTCCCTTTATCTTGAATTTTTTTAATAGTCTGAGGACAATAGGTTTTAGTTCTTCTTTAAATGCTTGGTAGAAATCCCCTGTAAAGCCATCCAGTTCAGGGCTTTTGTTTGCTGGAAGATTTTTGGCTGCTTTTTCAATTTCTTCGGTAGTTATCAGCCTATTCAGGCTTTTTAAAAATTCTTTTTGGTTGAGTTTTGGGAACTTGTATTTTTCTAGGAAATTATCCATTTCATCTTAGTTGTCCATTTTGTTGGAATATATTTGTTCATAGTGTTTTTTTTTCTCCATAATTGTTTGTATTTCTGTGTGATTGCTTGTTATTTCACCTCTTTCATTTCTGATTTGGTTTCTTTGGGTCCTCTCTCTTTGCTTCTTGGTAAGCCTGGCTAGAGGTTTATTAATTTTGTGTATTTTTTTTTTCAAAGAACCAGCTCTTGGCTTTGTTGATATATTGTATTGTTTTTTAGTCTTTATATCTTTTATCTCTATTCTGATCATTTTTATTTCCTTCCTTCTGCTTACACTGGGCTTTTCTTGTTGCTCTCTTTCTAATTCTTTTGATTTGATGGTTTAGATAATTTATTACCATTGTTTCTCATTTTTGAGGTAGGCCCGTAGAGCTATGAACTTCTCTCTCAAGACTGCTTTCACTGTGTCCCATAGATTTTTGATTGTTGTGTTTCCATTGTTATTTCTTGCCATGATGCTCTTTATTTCTTCTTTGAGCTCTCTGGTAACCCAGACATTGTTTAATAGTATGCTATTTAGCCTCCATGTTTTTGATTTTTTTGGATTGATTTTATTGTAGTTGATATCTAGTTTTGTACCATTGTGATCTGAGAAGATGCTTGATATGATTTATATCTTCTTGAATTTAAAGAGACTTTGTGTCCCAATATATGGTCTGTCTTTGAAAATAACCCATGTGCACTTCAGAAAAAGGTTTAGTCTGTGGCTTTAGGGTGAAATATTCTGAAGATGTCAATCAATTCTATCTGATATAGTTTGTCATTTACAATTGATATTTATTTGATGATTTTTTGTTTAGAAGACTTGTTTAGTGGTGTTAGTAAGGTATTAAAGTCCCCTACTATGACTGTATTGCTGTCAATCTCTCCCTTTATATCTTCCAGGAGTTTCTTAATGTATTTGGGTGCTCCTTTATTGAGTGCATATATGTTTATGAGAGTTATATCTTCTTGTTGGATTGCTCCCTTTAGTATTATACAGTGACCTTCCTTATTTCTTGTTATGTCCCTCACTGTGAGATCTAATTTGTCATATATAATTATTGCTACCCCAGCTTTTTTTTTTTTTTCATTTCCACTTGCCTGATAGATCTTTTTCCATACCTTCACCATCAATCTGTCTGAATCCTTTTTTTCTGAGGTGGGTTTCCTGTAGATAACAGATATATAGGTAATGTTTTCTTATCCACTTATCTACCCTATGTATTTTGATTGGGGCATTTAATCCATTTATATTTAAAGTTATTATTAATAGGTACATGCTTGTAGCCATTTTACATTTTTATGCCTCTGTTCCATCTTCACTTCTTATTTCTTGTTTTTACAGCAGACTCCTTAGTGTTTCTTGCATAGCTTGTGTGGGGTGATAAACTCCCTTAGTCTTTTTTTGTCTCTGAAGTTCCTGATTTCACCTTCAATTTTGATTGATAGCCTTGCTGGGTACTGTATTCTGGGAATCAGACCCTTCCTTTGCTTGACTTTGTATATTTCATTCAATTCCTTTCTGGTCTGATGTGTTTCTGTTGAGAAATCAATCACTAATTTTGGGGGATTCTTTATAGGTAGTTTTCTGTCTTTGGCCACTTTTAAGATTCTTACTTTGTCACTGATGTTTGCAAATTTAATTATGATGTGCATTGGTGTCAGTATTTTGGGCTTCATTTTGTTTGGGACTTTTTGAACTTCTTGGATGTGTGAGTTTTTTCTTCCCTATCTCAGGGAAGTTTTCTGTCATTATTTCTTCAAACAGGTTTTATATTCCTTGCTCAGCTTCTTCTCTTTATGGCACCCTCTATTATGCAGATGTTGTTTCATTTTGTGTTGTCTCAAAGTTCCTTAGGTTCTCCTCTTGTTTTAAGCTTTTGTCCTATGAGCTGCTCTGCTTGTGTACTTTTTTGTACTTTGTCTTTTAGCTCACTGATGTGGTCCTTCACTTCTTCTAGTCTACTGTTGATACTTTCTATTGTGTTCTTTATAATAGCAATGTCATTTTCATTTCTTCTTGATTCTTCTTCATTTCTTCTTGCTTCTTACACACATTGTTGAATTTATCTTTCAACCTTTTCAGTGACCTTATGATCATTTCTTTGAATTCTTTCTCTGACATATTGCTTGCCTCTATTTCATTTACTTCCTTTTCTGGTGATGCCCTCTTTTATTTTGTTTATGGGCTGTTTCTTTGTCTCCACATCATCCCTTCTCTCCAGGTGTCTGGTTATTTAGTTTTCTCTCTTCTGTGTTGACTTAAAGGCACCAAATACAACATAACAAGGCACTATGCACAAGGCACTGAACACAAAAGTATTCATGATACTAATAACCCCAAATAAAGGTCACCACCACAGAAAAGAGAATTAGGGGATAAAGAATACAAAAATGATATTGAGAAAGGAAAAAAAAAATAAGAGAGAAAAGAAGAGAATAAAAAAGAAGGGGGGAAAATTCTAGTAGAACAAGAAATAATCCAAAAAATGTAATGTACTAACACCCAGATATGAATGAAAACTACAAACAACAACTAATATCAAGTGAGGAGAGGAAAAACAGGAACAGAAAAAGAGAAACAACCACACAAACAAACAAAAAACAATCAAATCAACAAACATACTAACAACAATATTAGGACATAAATAAAGAAGGGCAAAACAAATAAAAATAAAACAAAAAAATAAAACAACAAAAACAAAAAAATGGAAGAGAGAAAAAAAATTGGATAGTGAAGAAAAGAAGAGAGAAGTGTGCATGGACTTGGAGCAAGGGATTGGAAATTAGATATATAAGTAGGATTAATTTTTAACAGGGGTAAAAAGAATGAATAGAAAAAAATATAAAGCAGTAATAGGGTAAGAGAAACTGGACAACAAAAGGGGAAAAGTGATGGAGAGATTGTTGGCAGAAAGTTAAATTTAGATAGAATAAAATGATACTAAAGGAAAAATGAAAAGAGAATGTAGAACACTAATCCCAAAATAAAATAAAATAGAAAGTAAAATGAAACTTTAAAAAATGTTACATAATAGTAATAATAATACTAATTAAAAATAAAAATATAATAATTAAAAAGGTAAAAGCAAATGAAAAAAAAGAAAAAGCAATAATTTCTTAAGTAAAAGATAAAATGTAAAAATGTGCAGTAGTGAAGGTTGTTCACTTCCTCTACTGTTGTGTTTGACATGCCTATTTCCTGTCAGGTAGTCAGGACAGTATTGAAGTTCCCTGTATTCCACAGCTCCTCTGTATCATAAGCCACAATCTTGTTTTCAAGCAGGCAGTATTTCTTTGTTACTCAGCCTGTCTGTGGTTGTAGTTACACAAGAGCCAGTTTGTGATTCAAACCCTGGTGGCAGTGTTTCTGTATTGACATCTGGGGCTGTAAGTCCTCTCTAGCCAGTATTTAGATTTTGTTTTCCCTGCTGCACTTAATACTGGTTTGGGTATAAGGATTGCCCCAAAGCTGGTTTTCTGATCATTTTTCCCCACTCTGATCCCCAGGATTCACAAAAACAACTTTCCCCTGCAATCTCTCAGAGTGTTTTTAATTGGGTGATCCTATGTACTGGGCTTAGTAATCAAAAGCAAGGATTTAAAGATAAAAAAAGAGCCAGGGTAAGTGCGCAACTCATGACTTTTTCACCCCAGCACTGTGCACGACTCTACTCAAGACTTTCCCCCCTGGCACAGCGCACCCAGTTTACTGGTAAAGCTTCAGGCTGCCTTTTTGTGCCCAGCCCAGCTATGGGATGATTTCTAGAGTTCCCCTCTGTCAGAAGCCCTGTGCACTCCCCAATGTCCACGGATTTTGTGGGGCACAGACTTTCTTTGAACCTCTAGTACCTCTGTGCCCATTTCTCCCTTCACCCTGGATCACAAACTTCACCTTTCTCTAGAAGAAATCTGAGCTTTCTGTGAGAAGGTGCGGATCTCATCTGAGTTCCCATATTCACACTGCTTGAGACCTGGTGTTTGTGGGTTCGCAGCTGGTCCCTGGGTATTGTGGTTGTAGGCTCTCAGGAGGTATCTGATTCTTCCCAATTGAAGGTAAGGCTAGGTTTCTTATTACAACCACTCTCCCCTTCAATATGCGCAGTTTCTGCAGCAGAGCCAGTCACTCTGGGAGAGATTTCAGTAGCAGTGGAGGTTGCCCGGTCAGGGAAACCTGGTCTGGCAGTCCCCAAAAGTCCCTTGGAATAAAGCTGTACCTCACTCACAAATAGACACTCCACATATGTCCACACCCTCTCCTTTCGTTCTCTCACTCACTATCTTGCAGCCTGCCTTCCTGTCTGCATCCATCTTCGATCCCCTGTCATTAATTTTTGACATAAAATACTGTATTTTGAAACAAATGAAAGTGCAAATTAACAAATAAGCCCCTCGAGATTCTGATTCATTTTATAGGAAACTGCCCATATCTCACATTGAAAATCATTGTCAACTTTCCTGACTATAAATTCCTTCAAGATTTTATTCTGTTTACAAATGACAGCAGGTAATAATAACTGATTGTCATATAGAATTTTACAGTATAAAAACTCTTTCATATATATGGCCTCATTTAATTCCTTAATAGCATACCATTAGTAGTTTTGAGGAAATGGGCTCAGAAGAGTGAGGTATTTTGAAAAAGCTCACAAAAGAATATGTAGCAAAGTAAAATTCAAACCTAGTTCAGTCTGCCTACAAAATAAATAAATAGGGTCCTTGTACGTATTGACCCGCTCTAGTTCTCAATACTTTCCTCCTCCTATGGTCTAGCTTCTGGAATCTCTAGCTTGATTTATGCCTTTAATTAACACATTTGCTTCTCAGGTTGCATTTGTTGATTTAAGAACCTCATCTCACTTGGCTCTAGTTTCTGTTCAGATTCCTGTATCACACTACTGCCTCCATAAGGCCTGTGTCAGACCATTTCACCAGATTACAAGTATTCTTGCTACTCTCCTCTCCTATCATTTCAAATCCTTATCCCTCAAGTCCTATCTAGTTTCCTAATTTCCATTCTCCATGAAGTCTTCTCTGAACAATTCAACTCAATTTATCTCCCTTATGACTCCCTTAAGCATTAATAGTGCATAAGTGAGCATTTTATCATAAAATGTCTTTTCTAGTAATTGTTTCATGGGAATTCTTTGTCTGTTCACTAGGTTGTAAGTTCTTTTTTTGTAAAGACCATGTGTTATACATTATTATACCCCTCATAATGTCTGCTACTGTGCTACATACTCAAAAATATTTATGGATTGAGTAATTTAAAATGGGACAAAGTTGATGATAATAAAACATAGTGGTCTGAAATTATCCTTAAATATGAGAAACTCCATGGAAATCTTAAGGATTTTTGAAGTTGTCCAGAAATTCTATTGTGTCTTTTTTTTCTGCATTCATTTTTTTCTGCATGTCATCCTCACAGACTTTAAGATGGAATCTTGCTGCTGAAGCAAAACCCAAGGAAAGTTAATTTTATGATAAATGAGTATCATTTTCCAATTTCTCCATGAAATTTTTAGAAGCTTGTATTGGGGTGACCTTGGAACTTGTCTGATCTCCAAATTACCTTGAAACCTTTAACACCTGTTCTCTTCAATCCTATGCTTTTTTTTTTTTAAACATATTTAGTGCTTGTCACAATGGGAGACACATGTAGGTACTCAATAAAATTTTATTGAATAATATTTTAATATTTACAACTTTTGCTATAAGAAAATATTTTTCTATAGCATAAGAGAGTGAATACGAGCATACTCTGGAGCCATACTGTCAGGATTCAAGTACCAGCTCTAGCACTTATTAAATCCTGTGACCTTAGGAAAGTCACTTCATCATGCTGTGTTTTCAGTTTCCTAATAGATAAAATGGTATTAGTAATAGTAACTATAACCCAGTTACTTTGTGTATATTAGCTATAAAAAATTATATAATAAAATTAATGTAGTAAATCCAGTGCCTGTAACATACCAAATATTTGTTATTATTAACATTTTCCTTTTATCTAAAACCAATATCTCTGTCGCATTTCACCATGTATGCATTTCTTCCATATCATACATAATTTATAAAAGTTTGACTAGTGTTTATATATAGGATCTTCTATGTCCCATGGAGACTGTCTCTCATTGAGATTTTTCCTCTGTGTGTTGAATCCTTAATACTTGTAATTACTATAGAATGAACTGATGAAATGCACCCTTATATAGCAGTGTTAATCTGCAGCTGAAAGTTGGGCTATTAGAAAAACAATAAGAAAAAAGTAATAAACTTGAATTGATTTACATTATTCATACATAATCTTTAATGTCTTTAAACAGTTCCATTTATTGGGTTTGTAAACTAAGTAAGGTTGATGCATTGCCTGGATATTTAGTAATTTTGCAGCTTTAAACTAACTGTTCTCTAAATCTTTATTTGCAGCCGTTAGTCGAAGCAAGTCTAATACATTATTAGATATTAGACTAAATCATTTTCTGGACTGAAGAACCACAAAAAGTCCTATATTAAAAAACATTTTTTTTTATTGAGGCATTTGAGTGATAGATACTATATATGTACTCATACTACATTCTCCCTCCAGGTTTTGAATAGTAAATATAATTCATTTCCTATTCTCCTTATAATGTTCTTAATACATATGAGTGATCCTATGTCCTGAAAAGCAAAAAAAAAAAAAGTGTGTTTTAACCACTGTTCACACTTCTTCAGTTACTCTAACAAATTCTGTTGTAGAAATGCTGATGACAGATAATGCTGCAGACTGTAACTTCCAGTTTCATGAATAAAGAATAAAGGCATTTAAACCAATAATTATATCTTACCATTTGAGTATTAAAATTCCTATTGGAATGGGAATGAGGATAAAACTAGATAATGCAAGTAAATATGAGATAGCATAGCATAATTGCTAAGCTCATGTGCTTTGGAGCTAGTCTGCCTAAAGGAACCTTGGCTTTACCACTATCTTTGTAGCCTTTGGCAAGTTACTTAACCTCTTTGTGCCTCAATTTCAACATCTATAAATGAATTAATAATTTTAAAGCATTCACAGGAGTACCTGTTACACAGTAAATATAAATAGTTGGATCTGTTAAACTCATGAGTAATATATAGAGCTTTGTTGATGAAAGAAAGTTATATATAGATTTTTTTAAAAGAAAGATTCTGGCAAGCTCTGAGTTCTCAGTTGATGCTGAATTAGAATTTATCTATAGGCATAATCTAGTTGCTCTGTACCTATGCTATTGGAGGATTTGATTTCTCAATAGAATGGCGGTTAAGATGAGACTGAAGAGATTATTTCTCTCTTGATATTTTGTGCTCACTCTCACTAAACTGTAGTTGTCATATGCTGACGCTAGAAACACATTCTGAAAAATCTCATAGTAGCTGTAAACGTGAATGATAGCATCATATAGTGGAATGGACATGGATTTGACATGCATTTCTAACAGTATCGTGTACTAAATAATCTAGAAACTTTCACCCCATTCCCAGTTACAAAACAGCGAAAATGCTGAATAAAATTAACTTATTCATTCACCAAATATTACTGAACACTTTTCCTATGTGCCAGGCAGTATTCTAGGCACTGTAGAAGTAAATCAAACAGACACTAATTGCTTACCTTGTGGAGTTTACATTCTGGTGAATAGAACAAATGTAGTCTTCAAGGCATAGTCAAGTTTTCAAGACAAAAGACATTTCCAGGGCAAACACAAAAAGGAAATTGTAAACTAGAATGATATCCATGAGTTAACACTGTGGTTTCTCTGGGTTTTTGGAAGTTTAGATATTAGTAACAAAGGTTTATGTTTTAACAACCATGCATAGTGTGGGAGTTTAGACTGAGAACTCCACATAAAACTGGATTTCTCAAAGTGCTCTATGTGCTGTGAAAGGAAACTCCTCTCTTTGGAGGAAGATGGCAAAGGAGTAATCTGTTCAGGTTGCATTCTTGGCACAGAAAAATGTATTTCCTGAAAATTTATAATCATGGGCCTGCCTTCACGTGACTTTGGAGTTTAAATGCAAACCTTCTGAATAATCCAAAAGCAAAAACAATAACATAAAAGTGCTGGACTTTGCTGCTTAGGTGTTTCATGTGAGAAATTCTGCCATCATGTTCAAATTACAGCCAGCAAGAATAAGGACATGGAGAGAAGATCAGCAACACCCTGTGATGGCTAGAGGTGCAGTCGACATTTTGAATCATGAGGTAGAAGCCAAAAGTTGAGAATTATGGAACAAGATAGATTTGAAATCTGGGTTTGTTTATTTATTTATTTATTTATTTATTTATTTATTTATTATCTAAAGTTTTACATATGTCTCCTTTTCCCCTGACTGACTCCCTCCCAGCCATTCACACCCCAGGCAAGCCCCCACCGCCCCAGTGTCTGTGTGCATTGGTTATGTTAATATGCATGCATACAAGTCCTTTGGTTGCTTTCTGACCACCTCTCCTCTGCCATTTGTCTCTGGATCTATTCTTGTTCATAAAATTGTGTTGATCATTTTATAACCCACATATGAGTGAGATCATGTGATATTTATCTTTCTCCAACTAGCTTATTTCACTGAACATATTGCTCTCCAGGTCCATCCATGCTGTTGCAAATGGTGAAAGTTCCTTCTTTTTTACAGTGGCATAGTATTCCATTGTGTAGATGTACCACGGTTTTTTAATCTACTCATCTGTTGTTGGGCACTTAGATTGTTTCCAACTCTTAGCTATTGTAAATTGTGTTAATATAAACATAGGGGTGCATACATCCTTTCTGATTGGTGTTTCTGGTTTCTTTGGATATATTCCTAGAAGTGGGATTACTGGGTCAAATGGGAGTTCCATTTTTAACTTTTTGAAGAAACTCCATACTTTCTTCCACAGTAGCTGCACCAGTCTGCATTCTCACCAGTAGTGCACGAGGGTTCTTTTTTCTCCACATCCTCACAAGCATTTGCTGTTTGTTGATTTGTTGATGATAGCCATTCTGACAGTTATGAGATTATACCGCATTGTCATTTTGATTTGCATCTCTCGATAATTAGTGACTTTGAGCATGTTTTCATATGTCTCTCAGCCTTCTGTATGTTTATTTTGAAAAGTGTCCATTTAGGTTCTTTCACCCTTTTTTGACTGGGTTTTTTATTTTCCTTTTGTTAAGTTGTATGAGTTCTCTGTAAATGTTGGAGATTAAACCCTTATCAGAAATATCATTGGCAAATATGTTCTCCCACACAGTGGGCTTTCTTGTTGTTTCATTGATGGTTTCTTTTGCAATACATAAGCTTTTTATTTTGATGTAGTCCTGTTTGTTTATTCTCTCCGTAGTCTCCACTGCCCTAGAAGCTGTGTTGGTAAAGATATTGCTAGATCATTGTCAGATATTTTGTTGCCTATGGAGTCTTGTAGGATTTTTATGGTTTCCAGTCTTACATTTAAGTTCTTTATCCATTTGAAGTTTGTTTTTGTTGAAATCTGGGTTTTTGATTATCATGGAGGCACTTAATTTCCTACATTAATATAAGAGAGAAATACACATGTATGTTGATTATATTATTTTTGTTATTGCAGTTGACTCTAATGTTGATCAATACAAATACTGTGAGTCAAACAAAGGCACTTTCAAATAAACAACATCTTAGAGTTTACATCTAAAAGATCATCACTGAAAGAACTACTGTAAGATGCATTTCAGGAAGAAGAAAATTAAGCTGAGACGAAAGTCATGAGATACAAAATAGACTTTGAGCAAATAAATTGGTATATATGTGAATAAAAGTAGCACTGGTGACATGAAATTTATAATAATTTTGAAATTTGAAAAAGTATGGACTCTAGAGTTAGAAAATAGGCATAAAATTCAAACCTGATTATTTACACTCTGATGGACCAAAGACAAATTACTAAACTTTATGAGCCTCAGTTTCCTTGTTTGCAAATTAGAAAAATTAAAATACCTGGAAGACATACTTAAATATTGGAAACAAGTTATGTAAGACACTTAACATAGTACTTAATTCATGCTCTTAAAGTATGACAAATTATAGTATGAATAGTTATAGAAAGTAAAAAATGTTTACTAGTTATCATAAATGACATTGGAGATGGCTGATACTTACCTGGGTAATGGCCATTTGACTGTCTCCTAAAACATCACATAGGATAGTATTTTATATGATTTTGTATTTTGGTTTGAGATCTAGACTTCAGCCTATTTTCATAGACATCTGGTATTTTGAGCATATTAGAAATTGATCCATTACTTAGAGGCAGATGCATAATATTATCTCAAGAGTATATATAAAACTAGAATGTCAGTGTATTAATGAGTGATGAACATCATGATTGCTAACACAGACCAAAATACTTGTTTTGGCATGACTAGAAATTCTCTGCCTTTAGGGTAATCTACATGGGAAGCCAAATCATGATCAGAGTACCAGTGTATTAAATCACAATAAGATATAAATTTTACTTAAATTGGAATGTATAAAGTCTTTATGATCAACATTATCCTCTCTGCATAAACAGAAGGATATAGGAAATCAAGTCAAAATTATGGAACTTTTAACAAATCACTTAACCATGACCCTTGATGAGCTTTGAATCAGATCAAGGTAAGTTAGATAAAATAAATATTTAACAACATAAAACTAAGATAGACTGATACATCTCAAATAAGGGAAACTTTTTTGTTGTTGTTCTTAATCCTCACTTGAATATATTTTTCCATTGATTTTTAGAGAAAATGGAAGGGAGAGGGCAAGACAGAGAGAGACATCATTGTGAGAGAGACACATCGATTAGTTGCCTCCTTCATGCACCCCAATCAGAGCCAGGGAACCTGCAACCAAGGTATGTGCCCTTGACTGGAATCAAACCCACAACCCTTCAGTTCATGAGCCAAGACTCTATCCACTGAGCAAAACCAGCTAGGGCTCAAATAAGGGAAACTCTTAATAATATAGGAAGCTTTCCATTGTCACAAGCTTCCTATATTCATTATTATAATAGAGATTGCTACTGAAGTTAGAATGCAAAATCTCTTGGCTAAGATATTTCCCTTCTGGACAGTACTAAAATGAGCACTGTTAGCAGTTAATATTTATTCATTGGCTATCATTTTTTTCTATGTCAGACAGACAGAAAAATTCCCCCATCTCATAGACACATTCTTTCTCTAGCTACATAACAAAGTTAATTCTGCTGGCCTACAAAAATTCAGTTTCTTGAAAATAATTTTGCCTATTATTTCTTCTCATTTATTATGTCTTCTTATTAAATATGAAGGAAATCTTATTTCTCTCATTTCCAAATTCTTAAATATGTATGTAAGAGGTGAAGTACATCATTGTAGATGCCTATGAGATCATTAAGAATGGATCAAACCTCAGAGGGAAGGAAGGAGAGGGTAGGTGGGTGGGAAGATATCAACCAATGAACTTGTATGTCAGAGATGGGGGGCTAAGGTGGGCTTGAAGAGGTCAATGGGGAACACAAGGGGGTCAGATATAAAACTTTCAACAATAAAGATTAAAATAAACAAACAAATAAATAAATAAATAATAAAGAACTGATCCACCACTGATTATTCAATTGAAATGCATTTTGGCTTAACTTCATCACTGTAGTAAATGCAGGTGGCATATACAGTGTTCTTCTAATAGTGTGGAATATATTTGCACTGAATCATTCATACACTTGTTGACAAATTTCTATTGGCTCAACTGGTAGCTGTGCATAGTTCTTCATGCACAAACCAGTGGGGGAAGAGAAGAAGCTCAGAATGTGGCACTGCCAAGACCTAAGATGAATGACACACTTGTAGTACCACACTATGTGAGAGGGGACCCAGAGTCCAAAGTGATCTAGTTTGGTGGAGTTTGGCTCTATCAGCGATAGGCATTCATATTGAAGAATGATCTCATTGGTGGAACTTGGCAATAAGGAGTTAGTGACACCAAGTCATGTAGGAGTCCGGGCTATAGTTTGAAAAATGCTTCAGGTCTGAATCAGGCTGTAGCTGAAAGTACACAGACAAAATTCAAACTCTAAGTAAAAGGAAAAAGTTGACAGTTGTTCAACAATTAATTGGGATTCCGGTCACATGGGGCTAAGGTCCACATAGTGTCTGCAAGGTGTTATTTAGCACCCACTTGCACAACCCTCAGAAGTGGAAAGATGGACTAGATGACTTGAAGGTAACACTGTAAACTTATATACCATAATCTTAAGACTATAGAGCATAGAGTGAGAAATGGAAATCTGATAGGCTCAACTTATTTAGCTACTTCTCATAAGATGAACTCCTTAATATAAATGGAGCTACAGGGAGAATATTGTTTCTGAGAGTATTTTAAAGAAATTTTTGAGACTCAAATAATTTATAATGTAATTCAAAAAGCATGGAAGAGCTTCAGCTGATAATGATAGAAAATTTAAAAATTGTATATATAATATAGTTACATCTCTCAGTAGAGGTGTTTTGGCTTCTGTAGTGAGAGGAGCTACACGGTTTTAGTGGCTAAATAAGGTTGGATATGTTTGTTCTTTTTTCTTTGTCCTTACTTAAGGGGGGAGAGAGAGAGAGAGAGAGAGAGAGAGAGAGAGAGAGAGAGAGAGAGAGAGAGAGAGAGAGAGGGAGAGGGAGAGGGAGAGGGAGAGAGAGAGAGAGAGAGAGAGAGGGAGAGAAGGCTGATCAGCCGCCCTCTGAACATGCCCACGGGACTGGGGGATCAAACCTACAATCTGTCCCTACTGAATGGAGTCAGCAACCCTTTGGTGCATCGGATGATGCTCAACCAACTGATGCTCAACCAACTGATCAACTCTGGCCGGGCAAGGTTGCATATGTTTGGAATTAGTTTGGGCAGTTAGTATCTCCATGGCTATAAGAGTATTCAGCAGCAGCAGAAGGCTAATAGTGGAAGGACAGCCTGAGATTTATTTTGCCCTTCAAATACATTTCTTGAACTAACTCTAAATTGATCAAAAACAATTTTGAACAATTTTTTTCAGATACTTATTTTGATCACTATTTTTCTTTACTTAAAAATTATGAGTCCAGCTGAAACCAGTTTGGCTCAGTGGATAGAGCGTCGGCCTGAGGACTGAAAGGTCCCAGGTTCAATTTCGGTCAAGGGCATGTACCTTGGTTGAGGGCACATCCCCAGGAGGGGGTGTGCAAGAGGCAGCTGATCTATGATTCTCTCTCATCGATGTTTCTAACTCTCTATCCCTCTCTCTTCCTCTCTGTAAAAAAATCAACAAAATATATATTTAAAAGAAAATTATGAGTCCAAAGACAGGCTCTTCTTGACAAAGAGAAACTACCACCGCTGAGGGCACTCCCCGGACAGTGGGACTCCAGCACGGGAGCTCAAGCCATCTTGAAGGGGAGAAAGGCCCTTTTTTAGGAACTCATCAACACTACCAATCAGACAGGCCTTGAAACTGCCCCGTGACCCAGCAGCCACTCCAGCCAAAATCTTGATACCCCAGCTGCAGACCTGCAGATAATGGGACCTCCACTGCCAAAGGTGCACCACTCTGCAGCAGTAAGAGCAACCTTCCCCTCCCCAGCAGCAGAAGTCTGGATTCGCACATATCCAGCCAGTTTCCAGCCGCACAGGCAGCCAGGGCACTCCACACCTTAGGCAGTATTTGGGAACTCCTGAGAGCCCCCAAGGGTGTGATTATTCACAGACAAGGGTTCACAGCCCCACAGTAGAAATTCTGAATCCTCTCTCCTTGGATAACTGCTCACATTCACCCCAGCTGCTCAACCATGGTGCCAGGACCCCTCAGAGTGCATCAGAACTCTGCAGCCAGCAAGCGTACCTCCACAGAGGTGAAGTTCCATCAGGCAGGCACCCTGAGCCCATCTACCCACAGGGCGCTAGTGGGAGCCACTGTGAGTTCTCCCTGGGTGCGATCTTAAACAAACGAGGGCACACTTCCCCCAGCAATATAAATTTTGAATTCACTTATCCCAGATACAGGCCCACAGGTGCCTCAATTATGTGGCAACAGGGCCCTTCAGAGTCCTTCAGTGTGCCTCACTGGCAAATGTACCACGGTGCTCCTGTGAGCCGCTATTGGGAGTAAGTGCCTATCAAACACAGGTGCAAAAGCTGGGTCTGCCATCCCACAACTGCAGAACTCTGAACACCACAGTCACACCTTTCCAGAGAGCAGGTGCCCTGAGCCCCATCAACCCCAACATACGGATCCTGGGAGCCACTGTGAGTCCCTGCTGGGCATACGTGATTTCAATTAAGTGTGCAAGACAGAAAAACTGGGACACTCCCCTCCATGGCAGCTGACTTCTAGAACTGCAGTTGTGCCTCTCAAGCTAACAGGACTACATTAAGAGAACCCAAATAGCTCAAGTAGGGAGCTACACTAGATTAACAAGCCCAGGAGAACCGAGAGATTACACCAATAGAACCATCCCCAAAAGAACCTGGGTAGCAAAGCAATTGGATCTACAATTAAAACATTACAGAAAAACATGGGAAGACAAAAAAAGCAATCCCAAAAGGAAATAAAAAGAGGAATCACTAAAAAGGGAGTTAAATGAATTTGAGGCTAGCAGCTTATCAGAGATAGAATTCAGAATAATAGTTATAAGGATGTTTAAATGTCTGGATGAAAAATACACACAACTCAATGACAAATACACATAACTCAATGAGAACTATAAGGAGTTGAATGAGAATGTCACCAACATGAAAAGAAACCAAGAAGAGATGAAGAACGACATAGCTGCAATAAAGAACACAATGGAAGGCTTAAACAGTAGATTAGAAGAGGCTGAGGACTGCATCATGGAATTAGAAGACAAAGTAGGAAAAACACACAAACATAGCAGCAATTAGAAAGAAGACTTATAAAGCAAAAGGAGAGCCTACGGGAGCTTTGGAACAATACAAAATGAAATAACATTCACTTAATAGGTGTACAAGAAGGAGGGTAGCAGAAACAAGGAATAGAAAACCTGTTTGAAGAAATAATGACAGAAAACTTCCCTGATATTGGCAAGAAAAAAAAACTATGCCAAGTCCAAGAAGTTCACAGAGTCCCAAGTAAGTTGAACTCCAAGACTGACACCAAGACATCATAATTAAATTGGCGAACACCAACGACAAAGTAAGAATCTTAAAGGCTTCCAGAGAGAGACAGAAAGTTACTTACAAGGGATCTCCCATCAGAATATCAACTGATTTCTCAACAGAAACATATCAGGCCAGAAGGTAATGGGATGAAATATAAAAGTGATGCAAAGCAAGGGACTGAATCCAAGAATACCATACCCAGCAAGGCTATCATTCAAAATTGAAGGTGGAATCAGGAGCTTCACAGACAAAAAAGGGCTAAGAGAGTTTATCACTACCAAGCCAGCAATGCAAGAAATGCTAAAGGGACTGCTGTAAAAAGAAGAAAGAGAAAGGCAAGAAGACACACAAACACTAAGGAAAAACTTGTTATGACAACAAACAAGTACTTTTCAATAATAACATTAAACATAAATGGATTAAATGCACCAATCAAAGGACATTGGGTAGCTGAATGGATAAGAAAACATGACCCATATATTTTCCATCTATAAGGGACCCACCTCAGAGAAAAGGATTCACACAGATTGAGAGCGAAGGGATGGAAAAATATTTTTCAGGCAAATGGAAATGAGAAAAAAGCTGGGGTTGTGATGCTTATATATGATAAAACAGACCTCAAAGTAAAGGCCATGACAAAAAAATAAGGAAGGCCACTAGATGATACTAAAGGGAGTAATTGAACAAGAAGATATAACTCTGTTAAACATATATGCACCCAATGCAGGATCACCCAAATATATAAAAAAATTCCATGGAAGATATCAAGAGAGAGATTGAAAAGAATACCATAATAGTAGGAGACTTTAATACACTACTGACATCACTGGATAAAATCTCTAGACAAAAAAAAATCAGCAAAGAAACAGCAATTCAAAATGACACACTAGATCAGATCTAACTGACATTTTCACAGCTTTTCATCCCAAAGCCACGGAATATACATTTTTCTACAGTGCATATGGGACATTTTACAAAATATACCACATATTGGGTCAAAAGCAAAGTCTCCCCAAATTTAAAAAGATTGAAATCATATCAAGCATTTTCTCAAACCACAATGGTATAATATTAGAAATAAACTACAATAAAAATTTTTCTAAAAATTCAAACACTTGGAAGCTGAATAGCATGCTACTAAACAATGCTTGAGTTATCAATGAGATCAAAGAAGAAATTAAAAACATCCTGGAGACTAATGAAAATAAAAACACAACATTACAAATCCTATGTGACACAATGAAAGCAGTCCTGAGAGGGAAGTTTATAGCTTTACAGGCCTACATAAAAAAAGAAAAAAGAAAAGAATGGTAATAAATCATCTAACTCAACAACTCAAAGAATTAGAAAGGGAGCAACAAAAAAAGCCCACAGTGAGCAGAAGGAAGAAAATAATAAAGATGAAAGTAGAAATGAATGACATAGAGACAAACAAACAAACAAAGAAACAAAAAATACAAAAGATCAACAAAACCAAGAGCTGGTCCTTTGAAAGGAAAAACAAGATTGATGAACCTCTAGCCAGGCTCACTAAGAAGCAAATATAGAGGACCCAAATAAACAAAATCAGAAATGAAAGAGGTGAAATAACAACAGACCCCATAGAAATACAAGGGCTTGTTAAAAAATACTGTGAACAACTCCATTCTAACAATTTAGACAACCTGGAGGAAATGGATACATTTGTAGAAAAATACAACCTTCCAAAACTTACTCAGGAAGATTCTAAAAATCTCAAAAGGGTGATAACTATGAAATAAATTGAAGCAGTCATCAAAAAGCTTCTAGAAAATAAAATTCGGGGCCAGATGGCTTCACAGGGGAGTTTTACCAAACATTTAAGGAAGAACTAAAACCTGTCTTCCTCAGACTATTCCAGAAAATTCAAGAGGATGGAACACTTCCAAGCTAATACCAAAACCATTTAAAGTCAACACAATGAAAAAGAATTACAGGCCAATATCCCTCATGAACATAGACGCCAAAATCCTCAACAAAATTCTAGCAAATCAAATCTAGCAGTACATCAGAAAGATCATACACCATGACCAAATAGGATTTATCCCAGGGATACAAGGATGGTACAATATTCACAAATCAATAAACATGACACATCACTAAACAAATTGAGAGATAAAAATCACATAGTCATATCAATTCATACAGAAAAAAAGCATTTGACAAAATTGAGCAACCTTTCTTGATAAAAACTCTCAGCAAGGTGGGAATAGAAGGATCATACCTCAACATAATAAAAGCCATATATAGCAAACCTTTTGACAATATCATACTCAATGGAAAAAAAACTAAAACCATTTCCCCTAAGAACAGGAACAAGACAGGGACGCCCACTCTCACCACTCCTGTTCAATATAGTGCTGGAAGTACTTGCCATTGCTATCATACAAGAAGTAGAAATAAAAGTCATCCAAATTGGTAAAGAAGAGGTAATACTGTCATTATTTGCAGATGACATGATACTGTACATAGAAAACTCTAAAGACGCCATAAAAATTATTAGACTTAATGAATGAATTTGGCATTGTAGCAGGATACAAAATTAATGCCAAGAAATCTATGGCTGTTCTTTAACAGAATAGAGAGACTAAAAAAGCAATCCCATTTATCATTGCACCAAAAAAATTAAGATACCTAGGAATAAACTTAACTAAGGAGGTAAAAGACCTATATGTAGAAAACTGCACCACACTGAAAAAAGAGACATAGGAAGACATAACCACATCGAAGAACATGCCATGTTCATGGATTGGTAGAATAAACATCATCAAAATGTCCATACTACCCAAAGCAATCCATAAATTTAATACACTTTCCATTAAAATACCAATGGCTTATTTCACAGACCTAGAATGAACTCTCCAAAAATTCATCTGGAATAAAATCAAAAACAAACAAACAAACAAACAAACAAAAAAACCACGAGTAGCCACAGAAATCCTGAAAAAGAACAAAGTAGGTGGGATCTCAAGATTAGATACCAAGCTGTATTACAAAGCCACTGTTCTCAAAAGAGCCTGATACTGGCACAAGAACAGACATATAGAACAATGGAATAGAATAGAAAACCCAGAAATCAACCCAAACCACTGTTCCCAATTAATATTTGACAAAGGACGCATGAACATACAATGAAGTCAAGACAGTCTCTTCAACAAATGGTGTTGGGAAAATTGGACAGATACATGCAAAAAAGAATAGATCAACAACTTTTACCATACACAAAAATAAACTCAAAATGGATAAAGGACTTAAACATAAAACTGGAAACCATAAAAACACTAGAGGTATTCACAGGCAGCAAAATCTCAGACATATGCGAAAGGAACTTCTTCACTGATAGTGCTCCTAGGGCAGTGGAAACTAAAGAGAAAATAAACAAATGGGACTACATCAAAATTAAAAGCTTTTCCATAACAAAGGAAACCATCGATAAAACAACAAGAAAGCCCACTGCATGGGAGAACATATATGCCAATGTTATTACCAATAAGGGCTTAATATCCAACTTTTACAAGGAACCAATACAGCTTCATAAAAAGAAGATAAAAAACACAATAAAAAAATGGACAACTGATCTAAATAGACACTTTTCAGAAGAAGACAGAAGGAAGGCCAAGAGACATATGAAAACCTGCTCAAAGTCACTTATCATCAAAGTGATGCAAATGAAAACAACTATGCAGTACCATCTTACATCTGTCAGAATGGTTATCATAAACAAATCAACAAATAACAAGTGTTATCAAGGATGCCAAGAAAAAGGAACTCTTTTGCACTGCTGGTGGGAATGCAGATTGTTGTAGCCACTGTGGAGAACAGTATGGACTTTCCTCAAAAAACTATAAATGGAACTCCCATTTGACCCAGTGATCCCACTTTTAGGAATATATCCTAAGAAAACAAACAGGAATCAGAAAGGATATATGAACCCTTATGTTCATAGAAGTACAATTCACTATAGCTAAGATTTGGAAACAGCCTAAATGCCCATCAGCAGATGAGCGGATTAAAAAACTGTGGTACATTTACACAATGGAATACTATGCTGCAGAAAAAAAAGGAGTTTCTACCATTTTCAACAACATGGATGGAGATGGAGATCATTATGCTAAGTGAAATAAGCCAGGCAGAGAAAGATAAATATCACATGATCTCATTCATTTGTGTAATACAAAGAATGGCATAGACTGATGAACAAGAACAAATCCAGAGATGAGAAATGTCCATCAGAACCTCATACCTCAGGGGAGGAGGGGGTCAGTGGAGGAAGGGGGAGAGATCAACTAAGGGACTTGTGTGCATGCATATGAGCCTAATCAATGGACACAGACAACAGGGGCATGGGGCATGAGTGGAGCTTGGGGGATAATAGGGGATTTAGGACACATGTGTAAAAAAATAAAAATTAAAAAAGAAAAGAAATTTTCTGGGTAACCAGAACCCCAAGGATGCCTGAGATCCTCTTCCTTGCCATGCTAGCAGTCATCAGCTGTATGGTAATATTACCTGGGGCAAATGGGGAACTATTTTGGACTTATATTTTTTAGTACCAAACAACTAGGTCGTCCAGGAGGACCATGGGTCAGGCAAAGAAGTATAATTACACAGGAGTCTCAACCCAGCTTCCCTTTTGTATGAAACAAAATCAAACCATTGTTCCTTTGTGTGTAAAATTGAAGAGAGGTTTCTGGCTTGTGTGGACACCAAAAAAAGGGACTATCACTGCTTGCTCCTGGGAGAGGTACAGAAAATGTAACTAAGACCTTGTTTATACAAAAAGAAATTGACAACCAGTTTGAAATGGAATTGCCATGGCCTATAGCAAAGAATATCCTTACATGATATTATTCTATAATGTCATTATAATTTTTCCCAGATTTGAGTTGCCCCATTACCTATAATAGTACCTCGTACCCTTGGGAATCAATAAAAAATCATCTTTTTGGTGCTTGGAGATAAACACATAACACATCTCTTGATATTTTAGAATTACAACAGCATAATGTACAATTTTCCCAAACAAACTTACAAACTAATTATTTGAATGACTGGCAGCAATTTAAAAAGGACATGAAAGGATTTAATTTCTTCCACTGTGTAGAGGGCCCTCTGGGAAGGCACCTGAGCATTCTATATTGGCCCCTCTTGCCCTTTTGGCCAAGAGGGACCCTCTTCTCACAATCCAATTGACCACAACTGTTGCCTGAGCTTTCAATTTATGCCAAGGTTGAAGCCTCGTGGTGGCTGGTACCATGGGTCTGTCTCTCACCCGGTGGGATGAGCTGGGACCTCCCTGAAGAAGAAACCTGGGTTCCCCAAGATATGTTATCAATGCCAGGGCCTCACCAGCAGGCTAGGGGATCCCAAGGAAGGTGCTGGGTGTGGAGCCCATGGGGGCATAGGCTACCAAGGAGACAGAACTGAACCTCACATCACACTGCTTGGCCCTGGAGAATGGCTGGTTAGCCAGAGACGGGTAAGATTCCTCAGGGAAGGAACAACCTAAGACAGGCACAGTCACAGAGGGGCCATCAGGATAGATCTTGAGGGTCAACAGAAGTGAGGCATAGACCCTCACCCCCCACCTTTGCAGGGTCCTGAATCCTCACCCCTTCTGAGGGAAGTCTCCTGCCCCCATGGCTGCTTTGCTTCCCATGCCCAGCTCAAATAAGAACTCAGGTAACAGACAGAGACTTGGCCAATAGCAGCTGCCTTCTCACTGCAACAAGACTTGTTTGAGTTGTCTTGCACCCATGGTGTGGGGAAGTTTTTTCTTTAATTTCTTTATTAATTATGGTATCACATAATTGTCCTCATCCTCCCATTCTTATCCCAAACCCCTCCCCATGTGTGCCCACCCCTTGTTGTCTATGACCACTGGTTAGGCTTATATGCATGCACACAAGTCCTTTGGTTGATCTCTCCCCTTTGCCCCCACCATCTCCTACCTTCCCTCTGAAGTCTGATTGCTGCTTCTCTGTCTCCCCAGCCATGACTACAGAAGAGAAACAGTCCAGAGATGGAAGATGCTGACAATGCCTTGCCATACTAGGGAAGTGGGTTTTTGATATCTAAATCCATCCTAGCAACAGGATGGCCTACTCAAAAAAAAAGCAAATAATCCTGTCCACTAATATGTACAAGGTATAATAAGATTGTTGTTAGAGTATTACATTTGACAATAAAATAGTAGTCAAGTTTACAGACTAATTTAAATTGGCTAATTGAAATAAGCTAATATTCTAGATAATTAATGGTACTGGACAAAAAGCTGTTCCTAAAGTGTTAACTAAAATTGTTATTGGTATGATCCTACATTACCACCATTTGTCCACCATCCATTTGTCCACCATTTTATTGGTATGGTCCATACTAGCAGTCAGCAGCTGTGCGTCACTGCAGGTTGCCCAGTACCAAACCAGAGAGAGTCAGACCTGAATTACCACCATTTGTCCACCATTCAGAACTGAAATATCATTGTTGACATGTACACATAAGGAATTGTTTGACATTGAAATTGGGACTCAAAAGAACTGTTGGCCCAGAAAGAAACTGACTACAGACTGATTCATTTGTTTCTCAGCCTATTATATTGCTTGTCTTACTTTCAGTTCTTATAAGTGTATTTCTAGTATCACATGATCTCACTCATCTTGGGGAAATAATGGACAACATAAACTGATGAACAAAAACAGACCCGGAGACAGGGAAGCATTGATTAGACTGTCAAACCTCAAAGGGAATGTAGAGGAGAGATCAACCAAAGGACTTGTATGCTTGCATATAAGCCTAACTAGTGGTCATAGACAACAGGGTGGTGGGGGCATGCATGGGGAGGGATTTGGGATGGGAATGAGGGGATGAGGACAAATATGTGATACATTAATCAATAAAGAAATTTAAATTTAAAAAAATTATAAGTTCAAATATCAGTTCTGCGCTTATGAGTACTAAATCAATTTCTAACATCCCTCTACTTCTTTTAATTCCCCAAAATATATCTGTACTGTTCATTGGGCATCTCTACTTGGATGTCATATGAGGCTCTCAAATTTGACAGATATAAATATGAATTCACTATCTTCCCCCTTTCCCTTGCAGTATTTCCCATTTTTGTATATTGTATCAATGATTCACAGGCTCAGACCACCAAAGTTTAATAGTTTTCCTTAAGTTACATAGCTGACAAAAGGCAGAACTAAGACTAGGATCCAGATCTTCTGATTTCAAATCATGTGTGTTGTAATGAATTGTAGCAGGTGTCAGATGATCAAACCCCAGTTTGACAGTTATGGCCCTGCACACTTCAGCATTTAACCTACATTTCCAACCTCACTTTCCAACATTGCTTCTCATTTTCTTTGTCTAGTCACATTGTCCTCCTTTTAGTTTAACAAGTATATCTGGCATTTTTCCATTTCCATACCCTTGTTCACACTGTTAACATCACTTGACATGTCTTCCCTCATGCCCACATCTAATCTTGTGTAATCTTCATAGACCAGATCAAAAGTAATTTTTTACCAATGCTTTTCTGATTCATCTTAGTTAGAAGTGCCCTCTGCCTCCAATAAATGACTGTAACAATTTATCTAAGTCACTAATGATACTTTTGTTACTTTTACTTTGTATTGCTAATACATCACTTATTGAATGCCCATCATGTGCCGTTTCTTTTGAATGTGGGGATACCTCAGTGAACAAGTTGGCTAGTCTCACTGGCCTTATGGGATTCATTGTCTAGTCAGAGAAGGAAGGCAAGTTAAAAAGCAATGATCGTAGAGACTAGAGTCTAGAGTCACAGTGTCATGGAATGAAGTGCAGGTGCTATTAGACTCTAAAAAGGGTGTTTTTCCCAGACTTGGAATAGTGAGAACAATCAGGAAAGGCTTCTTAGAGTACAGAAACACAGAATACTGTAACTTTTTTAGGGTAGAGTCATTGCTTGATCAGTGTTCCCTTGCAGAATATTTCATCGCTGTGCTGTGACTGAGCATACTTTCTATTGCATTGTTGTGTTTCCTTTCTGGGGCTACTCTATTATTTTAATGCAGGCATTCACAATTCATTATTTTCCTGATATTGGGAGTGCAGTTATAATTAATACTTGACAGTGTATATCTAATAATTGAAAATCTGAGTTAAGGTCTTTCATGAGCTTTCCCCTTTTACATATGCCTGTTCCTAAATGTAAATGTACATGACCACATACTCATTGCAAATCCATTAAACCTTAAAGAGCAGCCTATATTCTCTTCATAGCACTTATCATGGTTTTAGATTATATATATGTATAATTATTTCATAGATATCCATCTTTCACATAAGATAAAAAGCTTTATGAGAGAAGGTATTATTTATGTTTTGCTCATATTTGTATCCTTGGGGTCTAGAACAGTAGATAGCACTTAGTAGCCACTCAATAAATACTTGTTGAATGAATGAATGAGTTGCCTAAATAGCCAAAATTTGGTATAAATTTTAACTACATGCTCTGAATGATTATTTTATTGCTCTACATTGGAACAAAAATTATGAGTGATAAAGTATATTATAGTTTCTCTTTCTTTTGTTAGGGAGAAACATTGTTTTTGCCACAAAAAGACAAGATACATACAGATATACATGTATATTTATAGCTTTCTAACAAATTTCCCTGCTTCTACTCCAGCCCCTCTAAAATTTATTTTCAGCACAATAGCCAGAGTGATCCTTTTAAAATGTAAACAAAACCATGCTACATATTTTTTTATTTTTTAAATCTTCACCTGAGAATGTTTTTCCATTGATTTTTAGAGAGTGGAAGAAAGAGGGAAAGACAGAGAGAAATATCCATGTGAGAGAAACACATCAATTGGTTGCCTCCTGCACAAGACTGGACCAGGCCTGGGCTAGAGAGGAGCCTGCAACCAAGGCATGTGCCTTTACCTGGAATCAAACCCAGGACCCTGAGGTCTCCAGGCTGACTCTCTCACAACTGAAAAAAATTGACTAGAGCCCATGTTACTTACTTTTTAAAATCCTCAATACACTCAGGGTGAAACAGAATTTCTTACCATGACATGCAGAACCTGTTATGAGCCTGCCTTACCTACGTCTTTGCCTCTTGCTCATTCTACCCCAACCACATGAACTTTGTTTCTGTCCCTTGAACTTGCCATTGTATTGTCTTTCTGACGAACTTGGTACTTGCTCATTCCTCTGCCTGGACTGTTCTCGCCCTGGATATTTTGCATTATTTGCTCCCTCCTCAAATAGCACATCCCATCACTTGCTATCCCATCATTGCTGCCACTGTCTCCGTTATCTAACTCCATTTTTAATAGCAATTATCATTATCTGAAATAATATTGCCTATTTGTTTACTTTTGAGGAGTCAGTCTCCTTTGCTGAAATATAAGCTCCATGAGGTTAGAGAACTTTTTCATTGTTGTATTTTCAGCACTTAGGACAGGGTCTAATTCAAAACGCTGTAAGCTTGTAGGGGAAGGAACCATGATATTTTCCTTCACCATTTTATTCCCAGTGTCTGAAGGGTGCTTAGGACATAGTAGATGTCCAATAAGCATGTGTTAAAATGAACATAGTCATACCCATAGATATATGAATTAAATTGACTCAAAATTTATTTTCAATACTGATGATCCCTTTCTGAAGAGATAAGCTCTCCATAGAATCCACAGAAATTGAAGCAAACTTTCTTTGCAAATCTTTAATCTCTAATGTAAAAATTATTATTAAGTTTTTTCTACCCGACCTTTGGCATCCTCTTTGATTTCTCCTACTTAAAATAAGTCATTAACCAAGTCAGGCAGATTGTACTTTAGATCCTTTCACCCCTTTTCCATGACCACTTACACTCTCCTAATAAAGGCTCTTGTTGTCTTATCTGGACTTTTACAGAAACCTTCTGAAATGTCTTCCTGACTCCTGTCTTTCTCATCTCCTAGCCATCCAATGTAAAGATGCCACATTAATCTTCTGAGAGTTCATATTTGGTAATATCATTTACTTATTCCAAAAAATACCTATAGACCTAGAAGGCATGTGTAGCCCTGTATATATGAACCCTTTAATATTGTATATTTTATTGAGTTTTTACAGAGAGGAAGGGAGAGGGATAGAGAGCTAGAAACGTCGATGAGAGAGAAACATCGACAAGCTGCCTCTTGCACACCCCCTACTGGGGATGTGCTCGCAACCCAGGTACATGCCCTTGACCGGAATCGAAACCGGGACCTTTCAGTCCGCAGACCGACGGTCTACCACTGAGCCAAACCGGCTTCGGCTATATGAACCCTTTATATCTGCTAAATTAACTATAGAATTCTCACCCTAGCACTCAAAGCTCTTATTGGTATTCTATCAATCTAATGTTCCAGATTTATTTTTTTAAAATCAGATTTGCCTTTTTTTTTTTTTTTAATCCTCCTCATGAACTCTATTGTTCTTCCAAACTTGATTACTTTCATATCTTGGACAGATACATGACTCTATTTATGCTGTGTGTGTGTGTGTTTTCTGATTCAAAGGTCCTATGTTTTTTTTGTACTTGTTTGCCAAAAATTCTTCTAAACCTATATTAAATATCATCTCTTCCTTTCATTCCTTTCCTAAGGGAGACATAAGACAAATAGCCAAATAAGTGGCTTTTGTGCTAGGCAAACTAAGATAAGCTGAGCCTTACACCAAAACAAACCACAAATGACTGTGGGATGCAAAGCTCTTTGAGGGTAGGGAATGTGCCTTTATTGTTCTATATAACCTGCCAAATTCTTATCACAGTTTATGGCAGAGTAGATACTAAGTAGGAATGTGGTAAATAAATACTGAATGACCTAGAGAAGAGTAAGATCATATTCCATAGCATATGCTTCTTGGAGACAGGAATTTATTTTTAAATTTAAGTTCAAACCCTACATAGTTGGTATTCAAGAATTGTTTGTTAAATTTAATGGAAAACATAACGTTTTATGAACAACTAGAGGCCCAGTGCATGAAATTCGTGCATGGGGGAGAAGGGGGGTTGTCCCTCAGCCCAGCCTGCACCCTCTCCAATTTGGGACCCCTTGAGGAATGTCCAACAGCCCATTAGCAGTTAGGAGCCAGCAGTTGGACATCCCTCTCACAATCCAGGACTGTTGGCTCATAACTGCTCGCCTGCCTGTCTTCCTGATTGCCCCTAACTGCTTTTGCCTGCCAGCCTGATCACCCCCTAACCACTCCCATGCAAGCCTGATTGATGTCTAACTGCTCCCCTGCCAGCCCGTTTGCCCCCAACTTTCCTCCTCTGCCGCCTGGTCACCCCTAACTGCCCTCCCCTGCAGGGTTGATCATCTTCACTGCCCTCCCTTGCACTCCTGATCACCCAAAACTTCCCTCTTTTGCAGGCCTGGTTCCTCCCAACTTCCCTCCCCTGCTGGCCATCTTGTGGTGACCATCTTGTGTCCACATGGGGGCAGGATCTTTGACTACATGGGGGCAGCCATATTGTGTGCTGGAGTGATGATCAATCTACATATTACTCTTTTATTAGATAGGATAGAGGTCTGGTGCATGGATGGGGGCCAGCTGGTTTGCCCTGAAGGGTGTCCCGGATCAGGGTGGGGGTTCCCTTGGGGCATGGGGCAGCCTAAGTAAGGGGCCTGTGGTGGTTTGCAGGCTAGCCATGCCTAAGGTGACCAGACATCCCACTTTTGGTGGGACAGTCCCGATTTTTAACAATTTGTCCCGCATCCCATGGCATTTTTAAAAAGTCCCAATTTTTGGAAAAATTATTTTAAATCTTTTGGACTTTTTTAAAAATGCCGCGGGATGTGGAACAAATTGTTAAAAATCGGGACTGTCCCACCAAAAGCCATGCTCCCCAGCGACCCAAGTGGAGACCCTGGTATCTGGGATATATTTACCTTCTACAATTGAAATTCTGTAGCCTGTAGCAGAGCCAAGCCTTCTGCTAGTTCCATGGCAGCAGCCAGTTCTGTTTGGATTTATTTACCTTCTATAACTGAAATTTTGTAGCCTTGAGTGGAGGCTTAGACCTGCTAGGGCAGGCAGAAAGCTTGGCTTCCTTCATTGCCAGAGAAACCCAATCCTCCTTCTTGCTCTCTGTGGCTATAGCCCTCTTGGTTGGTGTTCATTTGCATACTCACTCTGATTGCCTGAGGATTGGGAGAGGATTTAAAAAAAATAAACAAATAGGTAATACAGCATTATTTTTCACAATATGTCTCTCAGACAAGGAAAAAAGAGGTGGGAAAATGAGTAAGAAGAAACAGCTGAATAGTAGGTAAGAGAAAGGGGATGTTCCAGTTGAATTTGTGAGGCTCAAAACATGATGGATGTCAGCAAGCAATGCCATCTCCTTGTGGGATATAGAAAGATGAACTTGAGAATAAGAATAAAGACTTGATGGGTGACAGTTGAGTTGAGTGGTTAGAACGATGGGCATTGAAATCAGACTTAGGTTTCAGACCCAGCTATTCCAGTTACTAGCTTTGCAGCATCAGAAAAGTTGTTTAATCCCTCTGAGACTTATTTTTCTCATGAATGAAATGAAGATGATATGGTATTTAGCACATAATGATGTTGAAGGGATTAAATGAGATTATATATTTAAAGAGTTGAGTGCTTTGCATGGTATAGTATGCATTATAAAATGTGCCTGTTGTCAAATATATTAATGTCTAGGTATTTAGGAAATAGAAATGGAAATGTAGATAGGTGGGGTCCAATAGAAGTTTCCATAACAATGGAAATATCCGTTATTTGAGCTGCAGTAGTTTAGCTACTAGCCACCACATGAGACCATTGAGCTCTTGAAATATTTCTAGTTCAACTGAGGAACTGAAATATTAATTTTTTAAATTTTAATTAATTTAAACTTAAGCAGTCATGAGTATCTACTAGTTACTGTAATAGACAGTGCAGCTATGGGTGCTCAGAATTATGGAATTTATGTGGAGAATAACGGTTGAAATGTTTTTGGATTTGGAAGGTGAAGGAGAAAAGAGAAGAACGTAGATTAAAAATTCCTTCATTACAAACAGAAGGAATGAAGCTTCCAAAAGAATTAAGATGAGAACATAAAAAATTCTTGGTTCTATTGTATCATCCAGCCAAATAGGAACCCTACATGAGGATGTCACCCAATTACCCTCAACCACATACCTAGTGTGTACCTTTATCTTGTATCTATAATCCAGTAATTTTTCTCAGCATTTCTTGACCCTTTTTCTATTTTCAAACTGCATTGTGTCCTAAGGTAATGTGTTTTATACATTTACCACCTTCTTGATAAAGAGGTTTTCTATTTTATTGCTTTCAAACTATCTTCTCCAGTTCCAGGTTACAGTACTTGTCTTTGACAAGTTCCAAGTGCTCTAAAGATATCCCCCAAGTGCTCTAAAGATATCCCTCAAATTACCCAATGATTGGGTTGCATTAGAATGCAAGTATGTCACATTGGAAGTCAGAAGCAACCACTTACCATCTTGATTTACATTCTTCACATTGGAGTCTGAGGACCTGGTACTATGTCAGTTTGGATTTGCAAAGAGTACGTAAGGAAAGGTCCAGATTGTGAAGGGTCTGCTCCCTAGCATGGAATATTACAAAAAATTAAGTACAACAATCCTGTGCATCTTCACAAGAAACAAAAAGAGACAACTAAAGAAAGGCATCAGATAACACCAAAGTCAACAAAATTCAATAGTTTGCCTCCTCCACAATGCAATTATTTTTGTTGCTTCATTGTTTAAAATGGTTGGACTCAGTTACTGGTTCCAGAAGCCACATACTTGCATTCTAATGGGTTTCTAAAAGCAAAGCCTTTACTCTATAGAAAACTCTAATCTCAGGGGTTTTAAGTGCTGAGGCAGGCTGGGACAAATCAGGATACTTCTGAGTGCTTAATCTGACCCTGAGTCTCCTGAAGACTAAATGCAGTTATATTAACCAAGACTCTCTGGAGAAGAATTGACAGGTTCACTTATCATTGGGTAATTTGAGGGATATCTTTAGAGCACTTGGAACTTGTCAAAGACAAGTACTGTAACCTGGAACTGGAGAAGATAGTTTGAAAGCAATAAAATAGAAAACCTCTTTATCAAGAAGGTGGTAAATGTATAAAACACATTACCTTAGGACACAATGCAGTTTGAAAATAGAAAAAGGGTCAAGAAATGCTGAGAAAAATTACTGGATTATAGATACAAGATAAAGGTACACACTAGGTATGTGGTTGAGGGTAATTGGGTGACATCCTCATGTAGGGTTCCTATTTGGCTGGATGATACAATAGAACCAAGAATTTTTTATGTTCTCATCTTAATTCTTTTGGAAGCTTCATTCCTTCTGTTTGTAATGAAGGAATTTTTAATCTACGTTCTTCTCTTTTCTCCTTCACCTTCCAAATCCAAAAACATTTCAACCATTATTCTCCACATAAATTCCATAATTCTGAGCACCCATAGCTGCACTGTCTATTACAGTAACTAGTAGATACTCATGACTGCTTAAGTTTAAATTAATTAAAATTTAAAAAATTAATATTTCAGTTCCTCAGTTGAACTAGAAATATTTCAAGAGCTCAATGGTCTCATGTGGTGGCTAGTAGCTAAACTACTGCAGCTCAAATAACGGATATTTCCATTGTTATGGAAACTTCTATTGGACCCCACCTATCTACATTTCCATTTCTATTTCCTAAATACCTAGACATTAATATATTTGACAACAGGCACATTTTATAATGCATACTATACCATGCAAAGCACTCAACTCTTTAAATATATAATCTCATTTAATCCCTTCAACATCATTATGTGCTAAATACCATATCATCTTCATTTCATTCATGAGAAAAATAAGTCTCAGAGGGATTAAACAACTTTTCTGATGCTGCAAAGCTAGTAACTGGAATAGCTGGGTCTGAAACCTAAGTCTGATTTCAATGCCCATCGTTCTAACCACTCAACTCAACTGTCACCCATCAAGTCTTTATTCTTATTCTCAAGTTCATCTTTCTATATCCCACAAGGAGATGGCATTGCTTGCTGACATCCATCATGTTTTGAGCCTCACAAATTCAACTGGAACATCCCCTTTCTCTTACCTACTATTCAGCTGTTTCTTCTTACTCATTTTCCCACCTCTTTTTTCCTTGTCTGAGAGACATATTGTGAAAAATAATGCTGTATTACCTATTTGTTTATTTTTTTTAAATCCTCTCCCAAGGATATTTTCCCATTGATTTTTAGAGAGAGTGGAAGAGAGAGGGAAAGACAGAGAGAAATATTAATGATGAGAGAAACACATCATTTGGTTGTCTCCTACAAGCACCCCCACTGGAGCCTGGGCTGGGAGGAGCCTGCAATCAAGGTACATGCCCTTGACTGGAATCAAACTGGAGGTCCTTGGCTGATTTGTTTCTTAAACTGAACCACATAAACATTGCTCTAGGTTCAGTTACTTTTCCTTCAGAACCCTCTATGAGCAAAGCTTGGATAAAGGACAGATGAATTGAAGTCCTCTTGACAACAATTAGTGTCAGTGTTTGAGAAGAGAAAATGTGCTTATTTTGCAAGAATATAAAAGAACCCTAACTTACCTTCTTCCCAAAACCTAACCCAATTTTATAATCTACCTTTTCTAAAACTATGGGGGAAATGTCTGTACTTGTCTCCACAATCTGTCTGCCTGTATTCATTTGTATTTTCAGTATATCCTCAAGTATCCCATAATATTGCAAAATGGTTATTTCACTCACAAATTTATTTTAAGTATTTCCTAAACTGGTACGCTATGGGACACTGCTATGCAATATGCTAAAAATGTGTTCAAAAAGAATAAAACTCTGTAATGGTCTAATGTGCTTGGGGATTACTAGATTTAAAATGCTAAGGAGCTTTAGCCGGTTTTACTCAGTGGATAGAGCTGAAGAGTCCCAGGTTCAATTCTGGTCAAGGGCATATCGCTTGGTTGCATGTTCTTGGCCCTGGTTGGGGTGCATGCAGGAGGCAACCAATTGATGTGTCTCTCTCACATCGATATTTCTGTCTCTCCCTTTCCCTTCCACTCTCTCTAAAAATCAATGGGAGCCGGGACCGGTTTGGCTCAATGGATAGAGCGTCGGCTTGGGGACTGAAGGGCCCCGGGTTCGATTCCGGTCAAGGGCATGTACCTTGGTTGCGGGCACATCCCCAGTAGGGGGTGTGCAAGAGGCGGCTGATCGATGACTCTCTCTCATCGATGTTTCTAACTCTCTATCTCTCTCCCTTCCTTTCTGTACAAAATCAATATCCTTGGGTGAGGATTAACAACAACAGCAACAACAGCAACAACAATAACAACAAACAAACAAAAAATGCTAAGCAGATTTCTTTAAGGTGGGACTTTTCAGTCTTGATATAAATTGAGTTAAGTCACTTTCCTACTCAAAACCATTTAATCCCTATCACACACCCTCCAACTTGGTTTGGCCGGTATAATGATTGACTGAGTCCTGAAGGAGTCCATTCAATAAAAGAAAAAGGGGTGAGGAAGAGCAATTTAGCAAGAGAAGAGTCTGTGCAAAAGACTTGAGGCAAGAGAAACAAACCCTGAGGGGTAGGCAAGACTGTATTCATCATATCCCCATTAAAAAAAATTCTTTATTGTTGAGAGTATTACATATGTCTTCTTTCCCCCCCACCCCCTTTCTGGATCTCTCCCTGTCTGCTCCTGCCTCCCAGCACCGGCCCTCACCCTCCTACTATCCGTGTCCATTGGTTATGCTTATATGCATGTATACAAGTCCTTTGGTTGATTTCTTACCATTCCACAGTTTATATGACCCTACATGAGCTGGCCCCTACCTTCATTTTCAACATCATTGGGACTCCTCTTTCCCTTAACACTTTGTTCCAATCACTTCAGATTCCATGCTGTTCCTTGATCACACTAAACTCTTTCCTGCCTCAGGGCATTTCAGATCAATATCACATCCTTGGAGAGCCTGTCCCTGAAGCTTCTAAAGTTTGTTCCATTATGCTCAGTATCATCACTCTATTTAATTTAATTTAAAGCATTTATTATTATCTAAGATTTTCTCATGTATTTACTCATTGACTTGTATATTTTCTGTCTCTCCAACTAGGATGTTAGCTCCATTAGGACAGGGATTACATTTGCCTTATTCACCTTTCAATCTAGTTTCTGAAATATAGAGGGTCACCAGCAAACATTTACTGAACTAAAATTGTAAATAGTAATTGAAATTGTAAAAAAATGAAATATTGTTGATTGAAATTATGAATTATGTCCACTTATGTAGAAAATGTACAATTTTCCAAAACTTGTTTGAGCGTAAAATTTCCTCCCTCTGACACACCCTTAAAATTAACTCTGCATTCATGGTCCACATAACACAAGTTGGAAAATGATGATTAATTTTTTTGGAGGATTTACTTTTTCAATTTTGGGGGTTTATAATATTCCTTAAATTTATAAGGGACCTGAACAATTTTGACCAAAATACTGCCACAGTGCACATCCAAGATTAAAAGCCAGCACTTTATTTCCTGCTTCCCACTTTCCCACTCCCTGCCTAATTGAATGATCACATAAAGTTTCTCCATAGAAAGTTAGCAGGAAGATGAAAAGAAAAACCATAAAAAGAGATAGCAATAAATAGCTTTTTCTGGGGGCGATTGGTAACAGACCCTATTAGGGACAAGGAAATAAAAACAGAAGGTTTACTCTACTTTCACAAAATGTCAGTGAAATTAAATAGCAATGCAGAGGATTCCTACCTTGAAGGCATATAGGAGGAGATTGTAACTAACAGGAATAGCAATCCAGCACACCAACAGTTTTAATTTCATCTTGTGAACAGAAGGTGGCTAGACAGATGCGTGGTTCAATGTGATAATTACTGTTGTCTGCTTAGAATATAAACTTTTTTATCTTCTGCTTGGGTTTAAAGAGACATTTTTAATATTTTAGTTAGGCTTTCTGCCTTTCTGCCAAGGACACTAATTAAATATTTAATAAAATTCTGAAAGTTGACTTTTAATTATGATATGCAAGCAGGATGCTTAGTCATAAGTTAGAGAAAAAAACATATTAATTCAATGAGAGGAGTCTCTGATTCGATGCAATAAAAAAATGCTAATTTGATTTTTTTTACAAAGAGGTGGTTCGATTTTAAAAATTATAGTCCAGTAATGTTAACATTAATCCTTAATGAAAATCTTTAATGAGTTAATAAAGAAATGGATTGCAAACACTAAGAAAAGGCCATGGTGATCACACAGGCCTAGTATTGCTTCACTGAGGGTTAAATTATGGCTATTTAATTCCATTTCATATTTTTCAATAACAAGCAAAGGAATACCTCACTGATTACACGTGGGTTTTAGCACTAGACTTCAAGTTTAAAATAATAGCTCTACCACTTATTAGCTATGGAATTTCAGGAAATCGACATCACCTCTCAGTTGTCCAGTTTTCTGATCTATAAAATCAAACAGAAGAAGCAATTATTTCATAGAATTGTGAGTATAAGATACATATACATTATACATTTTATATATATATATATATATATATATATATATATATATATATATATATATATATCTTGAAACAGTGTCTAAGGACTTTAAAGCAGTATCTTATAATTGATCAATAAGTATTAGCTACTATTATTTGAGTGACATACAGCTTACATTCCAGGCATCCAAATAATAGCTAATGTTTATTGACCAATTACTAACTACTGTTTTAAAGTCCTTAGATACTGTTTAAAAATACTTTATGAAGTATATGATTGTCTAACTACAAGGCTATAATGTATACCTGAATATGTAGACAGCATGACCACTAACACTGTAAATATTTAAACATTTTTACAGTTTATGGGATGAAAATGTAGTAGTATGATACTGCTCCTAGGACAATGGAAACTAAAGAGAAAATAAATGGTACTACATCAAAATAAAAAGCTTTTTCACAGCAAAAGAAACCATCAACAAAACAATAAGAAAGCCCACTGCATGGGATAACATATTTGTCAATGTTTTTACTGATAAGGGCTTAATCTCCAACATTTACAGGGAACTCAGATAACTTAACAAAAGGAAGATAAACAATCCAATAAAAAAAATGGGCAATGGACCTAAATAGAATTTTTTTGAATGAAGACAGAAGGGAGACCAAGAAACATATGAAAACATGCTCAAAGTCGCTAATCATCAGAGAGATGCAAATCAAAATGACAATGAGGTACCATCTCACACATGTCAGAATGGCTATCACCAACAAATCAACAAATGACAAGTACTGGTGAGGATGCACAGAAATAGGAATCCTCATGGACTGCTGGTGAGAATGCAGACTAGTGCAGCCACTGTGGAGAACAGTATGAAGTTTCCTCAAAAAACTAAATATGGAACTGCCATTTGACCCAGTAATCCTACTTCTAGGAATATATCCCAAGAAGCTAGAAACACCAATCAGAAAGGATATATGCACCCCTATGTTCATACCAGCACAATTTACAATTGCTAAGGTTTGGAAACAGCCTAAGTGCCCATCAGCAGATGAGTTGATTAAAAAACTATGATACATCTACACAATGGAATAATACACTGTGTTGAAAAAAAAGGAGTTATTATCATTTGCAACAGGATGGATGGAACTGGAGAGCATTATGCTAAGTGAAATAAGCCAGTCAGAGAAAGATAAATATCACATGATCTCACTCATTTATGGAATATAATGAACAACATAAACTGATGAACAAAAATAAATCCAGAGAAAGAGAAACATTGATCAGACCATCAAACCTCAGAGGGAAGGTAGAGGAGGGTGGTGGTAAGGGGGAGAGATCAACAAAAGGACTTGTATGCATGAATATAACCCTAACCAATGGACACAGACAACAAGGGGGTGAGGGCATGAGTGGAGGGGATAGGAGGGGGTAATGGGGAAATAAGATCACATATATTATACCTAATTCAATAAAGAAATTAAAAATTAAAAAAAGAAAATGTAGTAGTGTTCATGAAATGTTTGATGAATTAAAAAGTGAATAACCAAATATATCACATCCATAAATTATGACCAAGATGATGAAGAAGCCATAGATATGTGGCTTATAAGAAACTGTTGAAAATACTGGAGCTGTTAAGCCCAGGGGTAAACAATAAGCTTTCTTCAGACATTGTTATATAGATGAGGTATTAGCCTTTGCTGTGCAGTCTGAGTTTAGTTTATAACTAATAGATTTCAACTAAATCAACTAAATGATTGCATTTATATGGCACTTCATAGTTTATTGAGCACTTTATCATATGTAATTTCATATAGTTTTTATTTTTATATCAACCCTCTGTGGTAGTTACTACAATAATTTTATCCCAATATAGTAGAATATAGTAATAGTTAATACCTTTATTGTATTTACTATGTGCCAACCACTTGCCAATATAAGCTCATTTAAATGTCACCACATGAGTTATTTACACTTATTATCAGGTAAACTGCACAGACAATAAACCTTAAAAATGAAGGGGTGAAATAAGATGCCCAAGATCACACATCTAGCAACTAGCAGAGCCAAGGTTTGATTCCCCTTAGTCTGGGCTCTGGTCCATACTCTTAACTGTTACACTCCACTGTCTTTCACATTACCACATTAATACAGAGGAGGAAACTATTGCAGACAGATCAAATGATTTGCTTAAAATCACAAAGCTAAAAAGTGGTAGTATGGATATAAATTCTGATAAATGATCCAGTGCTCTTTCTACTACTCCTGAATGTTTCTCTTGTTGGATAAAATTTGGACTTTTTAGAGCCATTCAAAAGTGTTATTAGGTACAGAAGTTAGAGATGTACCTATGAGACTATCTGTGGTGGGAATGCCTACATAGAGTAATTTTCTAAGTCCATGAACACAATATTTCAGGAAGAGAAGAGGAAGTCAGATGAGGAGGAGAAGAAGAAGATAAGAGCAGGTCAGTCTGTACCACCACAAAGAAGTACTTCTCAAAGTGTAATGCTTAGAATATGTGTCAGAATAATCTAAGGCATGGCTCTATTACAGATTTCCAGGCTTCTCCTCAGTCTTACCAAGCCTGTTTCTGGAGTAGGACAAACATACTAATTTGTTGACACAAATTTTGAGAACCACTCATTTACAGCTTACCAGGACAATTTTAGGGTCTTTGAAGTCATGCCAAGGATAAACAAATTTTAAAAAATGGTTTTAAAGAAATGTGTAATATGAAAATATTTTTAAGTAGAACATTAACTCTAGTTATAATAAGAAAGATGGGCAAAAATGGTATAAATGGAGGTGAGAGGAATAGACAAATATCTATTTTAGTAATATAGGCAAGATATATTTACAATTCCAGAATAGTATTATAGGTAGGGCTTTGATAGTCTCAGATTGGTATTTTGGCATTGGACTCTAAAATTAACTAGTTCCTGTTCTTTTTGTGATCCCCCTTCTTCTTGTAGGATTCTGTATCAGGAAGCTATGTGCAAAGAACAATAATCAAATGGGAATCTAATTACTGTTTCATTAATAGCTGAGCCAGTACTTAATAATCTTTGAGTATAACTAAGTGGGATGATAGGTCTTAAGAGGATGGCTTAATAGAATATCTTTCTCATTTCCACTCCCTAATCTTAATCTTGGGACCTGTGTACTTCAATGTGCCTGGTTGGGGCAGGGAGCAAGGAGAGAGAGAGAGAGAGAGAGAGAGAGAGAGAGAGAGAGAGAGAGAGAGAGAGAGAGAGAGAGAGAGAGAGAGAGAGAGAATAGCCAGATTTCAAGAACAGCACTGAGAGTACATTGATCCAACCACCTACAAGGAGTGGCACAAAGAGAACACAAAAAGAATGCGAACTTTTGTTCCTGATGTAGGAAGGTAAGAAAGAGGAAGGCATGGAAGAAGAGGAACACTTAAATCTGCATCAACAATAGACTCTTTCCAGAAGTACAAGTGAGAGAGTGTTATGAATGGGTACTGAAACAATAACTATATCCTCTGATCAAATGTGACCCAAAAATTTCAGTTGTGCAGCTCAGGGTTTGACTCATAAGTATATCAACTCCTCTTCTCTTGTGGAGGTGCGGTGAAGGGGACAGACAGAGGCAGACATTTGGAGAGAAGGGTGGAATTTTCCTCTGCAACACTCAAAACAAGAAAACTTATTGTATAGTGACAATATGTTCTCTAGCTCCTGGCCATAGATCTAACAGGGAGATAATTTGGAGAATGTATATGACACTTTTGAGCCAGTATCTCATTGACTGTCTATTGAGTTCTGAATTTCCAATCATTATGTTGTAGAACAAGAATAAGTCAGTAGCTATGCTATATAACATATTCAACCAGAGTTTTATAATTTTTTCATCAAATTCAACCACTGTGAAGAAATCAGGATGCAGGCCCAAGTCATTGGGCCCTCAGTGACATTACAGAAACTATCCTTCTCTATTCCCTTTACTTTTTGCCATTTGTTAATTGAAATCAGTTACTATTTACCAGAGATAAGATATTGATCTCATGTTTCATTTGTGAACTTGGCTGCAGTGGTTTGGAGCTACATCCCAATTTAAACCCCAATCCAAATTCCACCCACAATTTTTCTTTCTTGAGAACATAGTCTTTTGGGGCATGAGTCTGGGAATCATTGCAGCCAAATCAGCTTGTCATTCTCTTAGTGCCACATATTCTTATTTTTTGGCAAGCATTCATTCTAGGGAGCATCATGTAAAGCTCATGATGCCATCTTCATTGAACTCATGCTTATAAGAAGAAAATAAAGGGCTATAGAAAACTTATTTTTAAATAGAATTTAAGTAGTTTTGCCACATTTTAAATGTCAGACGGAACTGTTCCATGGTACAAATCTGCCAAGTCTATGCAGGCGGCTGTTTTCAATAGGACTCTTTGTGCCCTATTGTACTAATCTTTTTAAAAAATGCACACCTTGCTGGAAAAGACCAAGAACACCCACACAGGCAGTGGGCACTTGTTATTTTTTTTTCTTGCTCCAAGTAGATGAATAGGCTCTTATTCCATTTGGTGTGTTGCACTAAAAAGTGTTTCCCAATCATTTTCTCTCCTTGATGGACACTGAGCTTTCCTGGGATACAGCATGCAACAGTCCTTGTACTCTCCCACGTGGCCATCTACTCCTTCAGCCATCTGCCCATATATCTGCCTCCTTTTGATCACCCTCGCCTGTTCTCCCACATAGATTGGATCCTCACTTCAAGAATAATCAGAAATAACAAGCAGTAGATAAGTATGGAAATGGTCTCATAAACTGAAACTCCCTATTGTTGTTTTTTTCCTCACCATGAATGCTAAAAATGTTATTATAATATACACATTTTCACCTTAGCCAGGTGCAATCTGGGTATCAATAGTGAAATGACCTCTAAAAATTAGTGAAGTCCTTTGGACAATAATTGTATCTTAATAAGGCATTATGCCTGTAGGTTTAGAACTCAGAATCTGGAGTCAAATGAACCCAGAAATATATTGGTGAGACTCAGTTTCCTCATCTGTGAAATGGAACTAATAATACCTATTTTACAATGTTGTTGTGAGGATGAAATGCCATATCTGTCAAGTGCCTGGCAGAGTGTCTTCCATATAATTAATACTTTATGCATATTGTTTTTATTAATTATAAGTGTTCAATAAAATGTTAGTTGTAAGAACATCATTTATAATTTAATTTTATTATAATTCAAGCCCTTTATCATCATCTTACCAACCGATGCCTACTAACTCTGCATCTAAAATCTTAGACACTCAATGTATATTTTTGGGGTTCTATTTCTGTATAAAAATTTATCTGAGATGATACAAAGAAGGTTGACATAATTTTAGCTCTAAATATTCTTTCAATGTATTTGGGTAGAAACAGTATTTGCACCTAAAAATAAAACTAATATTAAGTACCAGACATGTGATATAGATGTAGTAAAATATTGAACTTCAGATAAATTGGATATCCCTGTGAGCTGGGCTAAAGACTGAGCCATGAAGTATGCCTTAAAAATAAAAAAGGATAATAATGATGATGTTATATCCTATTTGTTGGAAAGCTAATATGAGCTAGGTACATTACATGCAATATCTCACTTAACCCACATCATGTTCCTGTAAGGTAGGCAACATTATCATCCTCACGTTTTTTTTTTTCTTTATTTTTTTAACCTTTATTTTTCTAAATATACTTTTTTAAAAATTGACTTCAGAGAGGAAGGGAGAGGGAGAAAGAGACAGAAACATCAATGATGAGGGAGGATCATTGATTGGCTGCCTTCCACATGTGCCTTCCTGGGAACAAGCTGGCAACCCAGGCCTGTGTCCTGACCTGGAATCAAACCCTGACCTACTGGTTCATAGGTTGATGCTCAACCACTGAACCACCATGGCTGGGCTCATCCTCACTCTTCAGGTGAGGAAACTAAGGTTTAAGAAACTAAGAAACTTTTCCTAAAGGCACATGACTATTAAATGGCAGAGACAAGATTTAAACCTGGATTTTTCACACTATAGAATTAATTCTCCTTTCAATGTATCAGACTGCCTCCTGATAGCAAAAAGAAACAGCCTGAGATGATCAGGCAGGGGAGATAAAGTATTCAGAGATCAATGAAGAGAATAGCTGTTATGAAGAAAGAGGAGCCTGGAAAGTTAAACTGGGGTTTGATTGTGAAGGTCCATGTACATTAGGCAAAGAAGGTCAATCTGTTCTCTAGGTACCAAGAAGAGGAGATGGAGATGAATTTGTGTGGTGTTAAGATTCCCTAACTAAGTCTTTAATTTGGGCTTTGGTTTTGTTTCTTTCCCTTTTATGGAAGGATAATGATATTAATAATGCATTTTTTATGTTTTGAAGTAGATTTTGTTTATTTAGAGGTCTCCTGGGAAAGTGTGTACATGTGTGAGGTAAAAGAGACTGAGGCAACTCAATATGTATTGACCTACTGAGGATATTTTTGCACTACATCAAAACAGTCTGGGAGCTGGTGATGTATGTCTCTCACTGTATATTGGTGAGATGAAGGAGATATCAACATGAAAATGATTTGAATTTCTTTTGATTAGCCAAGTAGCACAGGATCTTTTCTAGCATAGTGTTCAAAAACCTTGAAAAATGCCACATACATAACATAAACAATTCCTAACTAGCAAAATAGTTGATTTATAAAAGTTCATTTATCAAGCAATTTTTGATAACTTGCAACAAACCGTACCTTGGGAACAATGCTGTATGAAAATTATAGTTGAATTTTCTCTACAATGAAGATGATGGAATACTTATGGTTCTTTTGGGTAACCTTATATTCCATAGCATCTTGGTAGTTAGCAGTAATTGTGCTTTTAAGGGTCTAAAAAGGCACCTATCAGAATGTCTATATAATAGGCAAAGTTGTACTTTTCAATGTATTATACTATTGTAAAAAATTAGAAAAATTTTGGATAAACTCCTTGTTCTCTAAGGATATGTCAAAGTATTTAGAGCTGTATATGTAAAATCAACTTCAGCACTCAATGTGATGAGATGCTTTTTTTAGAACAATTTTTTTCTAGCTTATATAGTAGTTCCTCCCTTATCCACAGTTTCACTTTCCAGGGTTTTAGTTACCCATGGTCAACTATAGTTAGAAAAAAAAAAACTAAATAAAAAATTCAAGGAATAAGCATTTAATAAATTTTAGAAGGAAAAGCATACATTAAACATGCTAAAAGTAGATTTACTAGTAGAGATGTGATGATAATAGAAGCTGACTTAAATATATTAGGTAGTGAAAGCATAGAAAACTCATTCAGTAAGTGTGAATTAAGAGGAGGAGAATGATACAGGGCAATTGTTAGAAGGCAATATGGGTTGACTTATATTCTCCAAAATGATATGTTAAAGTCCTAACCCTCAGTATATCATAATATGACCTTATTTGGAAATTATCATTGTAGATGTAATTAGTTAAGATGAGGTCATACTGGAATAGGATTGGCCCTTAATCCAACATAGTAGGCGTCCTTATAAGAAGAAGAAAATGTCATGTGAAGATAGATACAGAGAGAATGTCATGAGAGATCAGAGTGATGAAGCAAATGGAAGTTTGTAGGTTTATAGAGAGTGGTTGAGGAAATTCTGATGTTTTCTATTTGTTGTTAAATGTGGGAGTTGGCATGTTTTACTGAGAATTTACATTAAAAGACTGGAGGTTCAAGGAGAGTGAAGAAGTGGAGAATAACAACTTATGTGGTGAACAAGAGGAAGAACTGAGCAGAGAAACACATTGGTAAGTATCAATGAAAACCCATGTGTTTATGTTCACTGAACCAACATTTACTGACCTACTCTATGCAAAGCATCTGTTCTAGGAGCTAGCGTTACAACAGGAAACATGACAAACAAGATCCCTACTCTTGTGAAGCTTGTATTTTCATGGGGAGAAAAGAGATAAACAAAAAGGGAAATATACAATGAAATTATTTATTGAGTGAAATAATTCCATTTAAGTCAGATATTAATGGACATATATCTTATTTCAATCTAGAAGTAGCTTGGCTAATGCTAGTAAATGAGAAGTCTGTCCTAGACAGCTCTTTTCTATACATTCACCTTTAGAGGACATGACTCTTACCTGCTTATCACAAATCTCCAATGAACAAAGTAATTAGAAAAGTTCTTATAGGTCACAGATGTCCCAAAGATCACAGTAATTTGCACCATGTCAATCATTAACTGACTGGGCCATAGATGTACATCTAATTTAAATGCAACTATTGCTTCTGACCACAAGAGATCCTGGCATGAATGCAACCATGCTTTATCATCTACCTAGCTTCAAGTTCTTTTGAAAGTTATATGTTTGAACCTCAAGGTAGGAGAGACTAGTTGTCCTTGGTTTTCAGTCTCAAATTTTAAGGAAAGCTTTAATATCTCTAGTTTCTCATAATGACTTTATCTACTAAGACTTTACCAAAATTATCTTGAACCTAAATAGATGTACAATAGTCCCTCCTTATCTGTGGTTTTGCTTTCCTTGGTTTCAGTGACCCACAGCCAACCTCAGTATAAAAATATTAAATAGAAAATTCAAGAAATAAAAAATCATATGTTTTAAATTGTGAACCATTCTGACTATTGTGATGAAATTTGTGCCATCCCACTTCATCCCACCAGAGATGTGAATCATCCCTTTGTCCACCATATCCACTATGTATATGTTCCTTGTCAATTTGTCAGTAGCAATTTACTTAGCAGGGTGATTGCTATGGTATTATAGGACCAGTATTCAAGTAACATTTATTTTACTTAATAATGGTCCCAAATCACAAGAATAGTGATGCTGAAAATTTAGATATGCCAAAGAAAAACCACAAAATAATTCCTTTATGTGAAAAAGTATGTATGTATAGGAAAAAGCATAGTATATATAGGAAAAAGCATTATATATATATAATGCTTTATATATATATTATATATATATATAATTATATATATATATGGTTGGAAACTAACTGTGGTTACAGATATCCACTGGGAATCTCGGAACATAACCCTGATAGATATGTTCTATGAAGGACTGGTCTTTTGAATAAATGAAGCAGGAGAGCACCAAGAGTATCACTTGAAAGGTATTACTATTATGTCCTATATCAGAAGTAATAATCCCACTATTCTGACATAGTGCCAGAAATTCTACCATAGCTATTCACTTTGTGCTCTAGCAGTTTTTCTTCAGTAACTAAAGTGGGAGTCCTTCTGTATAGTGTAACTTATCAAGGTATTCTCAGCAATCAACAACTCAGCATGACTTAGCTTATCAGGTAGAGAGTACTGAGGACACTGGCCAGGGAACAGGTATATTTGATGGTAGAGATAGGGAGCTGGAAATAATATTTTCAAGTTTGATACAAAGCCTAAACAGAAAAGGCTTGGGTAAGGTTGTAACAAGGCATCTGTGCCCAAAGTCATCGCTTTCCTGATAGAGGCAGAGGATCCGCTTAAAGTAAAAATGGTAGTCTTTATAATATGGAATAAGTGTTGGCAGGACAGAGGATAGCCAGGAGGGAGCATAATTTGTGGTTTGGCTAGATAAAATGAAATCTGCAAAAAAATGCAGTTTGAAGGAACAAACTGTCCAAGAAAAAATAAAGTTGACTTTGCTGATAGGCAAGCTTAATTAACCAAAGGCAGTAGCAGCAGACAGTTAAGTAGCTCAGAGGTCAATACCTGTTAGGCCAGCTAAGACAGGAAGAATTGAAATCCATGCAGGCCCATATCCAGAAAATTGTTTTCACAAGTGTTAATTATATATAATATTTAGAAGGCTGTGGGTATACCTGCTACCCCTTAAGGCAGCCTTGTTTATTCAAAATTCCCCACATAATCTGCTGATATTTCCCTATATGTGTGCCTTAAAGGAACTGATTTGAGTCTCAGACAAGAAAACTGCCTTATCCCAGGAAAGATTAGTTAGGGAACTCTTCCTGGATCTGAGTCAAGAGTTAGCTTTTGAAGGATGAAACAGAAATGTTGAAGAGTTAAGAAAGAAACAATATAGTTTTACAGCACTTTTTAAAAACATGTCTGGCAAAAACTAGAAATAAAGGCACAAATGAAATGAATGAAAATCATATATATGTAAGTAAAATCTTAATGTACCTTGTATGTATTATTAGACTTAGTGTCTGATCCTTAGTATAGGGAACTCTTCTGAATGTAGTGGTGTATAATACTCTAGTACTTGAAAGCAACAAATTAGACTAATGATTTACTGCCAGGGTCATCGCAAAGCTTCCTGCCTTTGGATGATGTTAGAAAATGTGCTAGATAGCTTCTAAGATCCCTAACTCCTCGTATTCATGTCCTTTGTAATCTTCCCATTTTAAGTATAGTAAGTTAAACTTATTAACTCTCTTCTAACAAATAAAATATGTCAGAAGTTAAGCAATGTCAACTGCCTAAATTAGGTTATAAAAAGGTGGTGACTTCTGTCTTAGAAGCTTGTCCTCTTTATCTATCTTGCTTAATTACTCTGAGGGAAGTTAGAAGCCATGTTTTGAGTTGCCCTATGGGAGAAGCACAGGAAGAAGCTGAGGTAGACATCAAGGACTTAAGCCCTCTGAGCAATAGTTTGTGAGGAACTGAATACTGCTAACAACCACATCAGTGAGCTCAGAAGCAGATCTTCCCTTAGTTGAGCCTTCATATAAGACTGCAGTCCTGGCTGACAGTTTGACTGTGACATCATAAAAGATCTTGAGACAGAGTCACCTAGCTAAACTATGCATAAATTCCTGACTTAAAGAAGCTGTGAGATAATAAATGTTTGATATTTTAAACTGTTGAATTTTAGGATAATTATTAATGCAGCAAAAGGTAACTAATACAAAGACAAATTCCTATATTTTTGCCTATTCTATGGGTAGGTACACCAAAATTCATCAGTTAATGTCCTGGTTATCCTTTGATTTGTGGTCAAGGAATTTGCCATTTTTTAAATGATAATAACATTCAAAATTCCTCTAGAATTTCTGGAGTCTTTTGGGACTCTCTCACTCATCAACAGGAGGTTCTTCCATCAGTGTATCTGTAACAAGAAGTCTTGTTGGAGTACAGTAGTATAGCGGGATATGTTAAAATCCTGGCTCTGCCATTTATTAGCAGCATGACCTTGAAAAAGTTACTCCATGTCATTGCCTCAGCTTCCTAATCTGTAAAATAGGAATAATAATAATTACTTCATTGTGCTGATATGAAACTTTAATGAGTAGTTAAGAGTATCTGGCACAAAATAAGTGCCACTAGACTAGCAGCTGATTGAGGGCAAGATGATACCTTATTCTTTCCTATAATTTCAATTCCTAACAAAAGATATAATGCAGAAATAGCTTTTGAAGGGTAAAACATGAGAGTTTAATTGAACTAATGACATAGTAGTCTCTCACTACACAATACTAATAGTACTAAAATGATGGCGAGAACACACACCTTTGGTTTCTGCTCTAACTCTGTTTTAGGCCTATTTAGCTTTAAAATGTCAGTTTCTGAGTACAAGCTCTACCCAGTGAAGTCTACAGACATGGCTGTGTCTGTGCTTGAGCAGTTAATTCCAATTTGGAGGCCAGTCAGAGCTCCCAGAATGCCTGCTGAAGTATTCTTCTCAGATTGAGGCCACAATAGCCAATCCTGAAGGTTTTGTAACTGTTGTATATCGCTCACATTTGGTAAGGTTATATCTGTATACTCTGGTCTAGTGTTTCCCTCATATTACCTTTTTAATCCTTAAAACCATCCCTTAGCAATTATTTCAATTTTACAGTTGAAGAAACTAAGATACAGAAAAGATTAGCTGATATGCTCAAGGTCACAGAGCAAAGGTTTGAACCTGTGTTCTGACTTCAAAGTTTATTCCATGGAATCAGGAGACTGGGCCTCTCTCTTCCTTAATGCTTCTTTACAAGAGCCATTGATCTAATAAATCATGTTCATCTAGGGAAGTGGTCAGCAAACTAATTAGTCAACAGAGCCAAATATCAACAGTTCAAAGATTGAAATTTCTTTTGAGAGCCGAAAACCGACTTCTGCGCATGGGCCACAAAGTTTCGATTGCACTGTACTTGCTCACCCACACGTGATATTTTGTGGAAGAGCCACACTCAAGGGGCCAAAAAGCTGCATGTGGCTCGCAAGCCACAGTTTGCCGACCACTGATCTAGGGCAAGGGCAAGTAAAGGTAGCTACTTAATCTAGAGTAGAAATGATAGACCAGCACTTTTAGAAACTGTTCCAGAAGTTTACTTGATTTTGGAGGTGGTTCGGGTTCTAAGAACCCTAATCAAATAAAGACATTGCCCTACAGGACTCAGTGGGTTAAAAATGGTTCCATAGAGTTTCTGGGTAATCACTTGGTTATAGTTGCCATAATTCAGGTAAAGTCAGGACAGAGCAATATATTGAATCCCAGCTTTGCCTTTTATTATTTGTGTAACTTTGGGCAAGTTATTTGACATCTCTGATCCTCATATTTATCATCTTTAAAATGACGATAACATTACAAATAAAAATTAATTTTATAAAGTAAAAATTTTCTAGATGTAATTTACTATAGGATATTTGTCCTTACATGATATTACCCTACTATCCTATCTTTTCTTTTTTTTTTTTTATTGATGGAGGCTTTTGTAAAATTTATAATGCAGTCTTGATAACTTTAAATTTTAATTTTTTGCAGAAAAATATGACTGCTTTAGATTCATTGCATGTTCAGGAATTTTACCATGAAATGAACTATCAATAGAAATTTTAGTTATTACTTTAGGAACAGCTTTTTTTTTCCAGTACAATTAAATTTTCTTGAATATCCACTTATTTCAATTAACCTATTTAAATTAATCTGAAACTTTATTACTATTTTACTGACAAATTTAATACTCTACCAACAATATTAGTTTACCCTGTAAATAATAGTGGAAAAGGTTATTTGCATTCTTGAATAGGCCCTGGGCATTCTTGGTGCTAGGCTGGATTTAGATATAGGGCAGCTGCTGTCGGCTAAGTCTTTGTCTGTTACCTGGGTCCCAATCTGAGCTGGGCCAAATCTCTATCTGTCACCTGTGTCCTGATCTGAGCTGGGTGTGGAAAGCAAAGCAGCCATGACATCTAGAAAATTTTTACTTTACCAAATTAATTTTCATTTGTAATGCTAACAGCAAGACACCCATGAAAAACACACTCGGTGTCTAAATAAGACAAAGAAAATCCTTTGAGCAAAAATAAAAAGGATCCCAAATCAATTATATAGAAAAGATTCCTTTATTAACTTTTGGTCAAGAATATGTTTGTATATTTCAGAAAACAACTGCCAGACCATGTGGATTCCTGCAACAGAGAGGAATTGATAGGTCTGCTCCAACCACGAAGATAAGAGGAGAAACACTCCAGAGATGGAAGACTCTGATGATGCCTTGTCATGCTAGCAGTCAGCAGCTGTGCATTGCTGAAGGTTGCCTAGGACCAAACCAGAAAGGGTCAGACCTGTTTTGCTACCATATGCCTACCATCCAGATATCATTGCTGACATGTACACATAAGGAACTGTTGACATTGAAATGGGGACTCAGAACTGTTGGACATTGAAATTGGGACTCAAACATTTTTTTTATTATATGATTATTTCTAGTCTGCAGAGGCAAGATTTTTGAAAAGAAAGAAATGGGTAAAAATAGATACAGAGGCAAAGAAGTATTGGACAGACTGTCAAACTTCAACGAGAAGGCAGGGGAGGTATTGGGGAAGGGGCTGTAAGAGATCAACTGAAGGACTTGTACTCATGCATATAAACATAGCCAATGGATATAAGACACTGTGGGAGGGGGGGTGCAGGTGAGGGCATGTACTGGGGGGTAGGGGAGGCCGGGGGGAGGTCAATGAGGGGAATATGGAGACATATGTACTACTCTTTGTAATACTCAAACAATACAAAAAAATGACGGTAATATTAAATTATCAACATGTTTTTTGTGAAGGTTATGTAAGATAAAAATGTATGCAAATGCTCATTACAATGCCTGTCATAACAAGAATGACTTAATAAATTATAGCTATAATTATCACTAATAATAATAAGTATACAAGTTTAATAAGTATATAATAGTAATAAGTATTAATGTTATAATATAATAAGGATACAGACACTTGAAGTACTCTATGAGATTTATCAGGATCACACAATTTTTAAAAATAGATTCAGACAGCTTAGAGGAAGCAGAGGATGGGATGAGTGGTTTGGAGTTGTCTGATTCTTTATACTTGCAGCTGTTGTGACCTTGAACAACTTGCTTAACTATTTTGAATATCATTATTCATCTGTCAAAGTGATCTATCAGTCAGTGTTCTCCAGAGAAACAGAAGCAGTATTTCAAGGAATTGGTTCACTTGATTGTGGGGGCTGGCACATCTGAAATCTGATGAACAGGCTGGCAGGCTGGAAACTCAGGCAGAAGTTGATGCTGCAGTTTTGAGGCAGAATTTCTTCTCTGAGAAAACTTAGTTTTGCTTTTAAGACCTTCTAAGTGATTAGATGAGGTCCATGCACATTATTATGAATAACCTTCTTTACTTAAAGTCAACTGATTGTCTATGTTAAACACATCTGCAAAATACCTTTACAGTAATGCCTTGACTAGTGTTTGAATAACTTGGTTCTGTAGTCTAGTCAAGTTGACACATAACACCAACCATGACAAGGGAGTAAAAATAAAATCTATGTCATAGGTTTGTTGAAAATTTTTAAATAAAATAGTTTATTAGAGAATTTTTGTACAAAACTTGCCACACAACTAGCAATCAAAATAACATTATAATAATATAGCTTCTCTATTTAGGGCTATCGAAGGCAATGGCACTCAGTTGTGCTGTGGGAGTGGGCGTGGATTCTTGAGTTTCTGTGGGCCAACACCTAATACCTTATGGGTTGGTTTCTGGTTTATGAGAGCAAGTGTGATTCTAGTGTCTTGGTTAAAGGACACCCTGTAGCATATTTATCAGTCTCCAGGCACAGGACATGGATCAGTCCTGAAGTATCTAGAACTAGACTGAGGCTGGACTATAAATTGTTTAAGCTGGGATAGAATAACAAAAGAAGATGTTTTCTATAAAACTAAGTATCAGTAAGGTCAGTAGAGGCATGCTCAAGAATTCTTGCTTGAGTGCTGGTTAGCAAAGGTAATGAATGACCTTTAACAACCTTCTTGAAGTTGAGCCTCTGCCCCATCTCACCTAGACTAAAGTAATATTCTCCTTACTAATCTCCTGGCTTTTCCCCTTGCCCACCAATCTATTATTCACTTGCTCCAGGATTTTTTGCCCTGCCTGTATTCTTTGCCTGGAAGATTTCCCCTCAAAATCCATGTGGTTCACTCCCTGATCTGCTTCAAGTTTTTTTTAAAAAATATATATTGGTTTAATTTAAATTCTTTATTGTTTAAAGTATTACATGAGTCTCCTTTCTCTCCCATTGACTTCTCCCCAGTTGCTCCCAGCACATGCCCTCACCCCCCTACTGTCTGTGTTCATAGGTTATACTCATATGAATGCATACAAATTCTTTGGTTGATTTCTTACCCCACAATCCCCACTTTCCCTCATAGGTTGGACAGTCTGTTCTATGCTTTGATATATCTGATTCTATTTTTCTTCATCAGTTTATGTTGTTCATTATATTCCACAAATGAATGAGGTCATATGATATTTATCTTTCTCTGACTAGCTTATTTTGCTTACCATAATGCTTTCCATTTCCATTCATGCTGTTGCAAATGGTAAGAATTGCTTCTTTTTCACAGCAACATAGTATTCCATTGTACCTCAGTTTTTAAATCCACTTATCTGCTGATGGGCACTTAGGCTGTTTCCAAATTTTAGCTATCGTAAATTACGCTGCTATGAACATAGGGGTGCATATCTCCTTTCTGATTGGTGTTTCTGTTTCCTTGGGATATATTCCTAGTAGTGGGGTTATTGGGTCAAATGGAAGTTCCATTTTTAATTTTTTAGGAAACCCCATACTGTTTCTCCAGTGGCTGCACCAGTCTGCATTCCCACCAACAGTACAAAAGCGTTCCTTTTTCTCTACATCCTTGGCAGCGCTTGTCTTTTGTTGATTTGTTGATGATAGCCATTCTTACAGGTGTGAGATGGTACCTCATTGTTGTTTTGATTTGCATCTCTCAGATGATTAGTGACTTCATATGTCTCTTGGCCTTCTGTATGCCCTCTTTTAAAAAGTGTCTAAGTCATTTGCCCATTTTATATTGGATTGTTTATCTCTCTATTGTTAAGTTGTATGAGTTCCCCGTAAATTTTTGGAGATTAGGACTTATCTGAGATAACATTTGTAAATGTGATCTCCCATGCAGTGCACTTTTTTTTTTTTACTATTAATATTTTGTTGATGGTTTATTTTGCTGTGCAGAAACTTCTTGTTTTGATGTAGTCCCATTCGTTTATTTTCTCCTTAGTTTCCATTGTCCTAAGAGCTGTATTGGTAAAGATATTACTATAAACTGACTGATATATATCTTTTATTTCTTTTTTATTTCTTTATTGATTAAGGTATTACATATTTGTCCTCATCCCCTCATTACCTTCCCAAACACCCCCACTCATGCTCCCACCGTCCTGTTGTCTATGACCACTGGTTAGGCTTATATGCATGCATACAAGTCCTTCGGTTGATCTCTCCTCTTTACCCCCATCCTCCCCTACATTCCCTTTGAGGTTTGACAGTCTGATTGATGCTTCCCTGTCTCCGGGTTTGTTTTTGTCCATTAGTTTATGTTGTTCATTATTTTCCATATATGAGTGAAATCATGTGATATTAATCTTTCTCTGACTGACTTATTTCACTTAGCATAATGCTCTCCAGTTCTATCCATGCTGTTGAAAATGGTAGAAATTCCTTCTTTCATAGCAAAGCATAGTATTCCATTGTGTAGATGTACCACAGTTTAATAAATCCACTCATCTGCTGATGGGCACTTAGGCTGTTTTCCAAATTTTAGCTATTGTAAATTGTGCGGGTATGAACATATGCATATATCCTTTCTGATTGATGTTTCTAGCTTCTTGGGACATATCCCTAGAAATGGGATCACTGGGTAAAATGGGAGTTCCATTTTTTGTTTTTTGAGGAAACTCTATACTGTTCTCCACAGTGGCTGCACTAATCCGCATTCCCCCCAGCCCTTCTCTCACATCACTTGGAAGGCAATCAGATGACCAATCTGGCTTATCAGCCACTAATAGTGAGTAAGATTACCTATGGGCCATGGGTATTCCCAATTGAGATCTGAATCACTCGAAGACTTTTTGGACTGGGTCTTGAGTGGTGGTGAAATAAGCCAGAACCAAAAAAGATTAAGGTCTAGAGTATAAATAGACCTATTGGGAAACAGAAAGTGGTTCTTAGCAGTAGGCCACAAAATAAGCATATAGAGCATGGGAATAGTGTAGTTATAGGTATAATAGGCTGATACTCCTAGGAATCTTAGGTACTTGACCCTGAAAGACATATATAAAGGGATCAGTTATTGGAACAAGGAAATAAAACAGAAGTTTATCATAAGGAACAAACCATTAAAATAGTTTTATGTCAGAGAAGGATCTACAACAGAAGATACTGGTTATAAATTTCTTAAATGCCCTTGGATTAGAATTCTGATTGATCCTAGAGGTTGGAACACCATTGAAGCTGAAGGATGGGACTAAATGATTTCAGCAGAGAGTATTGAAAGTCTTTGTGGATAAGAGGTTGGGTAAGTGGTTATGTTGGTTAATTCATAACTTATCCTGTTTGTCTGTGAATTGAGACATTTTTAACAAAGTATTTATTCTCTATTTCAGATTATGCCTTTTCATCTGGGTCTTTAGAATGCAGAGAAGACCTAGTCTATGGGAAGTTCTGCACCCAAAGAAAAATTATTTTCCAGGTCATTTCACTCCCCCTCCCCATAGGGTCCATTAGTGTTTTGGGTGTACATTAGAATTAGCAGAACCTTATGTACCAGTTTTTTTTTAATGACTTTTAGAATTATGGCAATGGTGACCCAAAGAGTGAAAAAAATAGTCGGTCCATTTCATTAATACAGGTATGGCAAATTTATGCTGACACTGTGGACAATCAGATTTTGTGGCTTCTTGGAAATATAGCCTCATTTGGTGATGAGAAATAACTTTTTTTTTCTGGTAAAGGATCAGGTGGTATGATGGCAGTTTGCATCAGCACCCATCAAACCATGTCTCCCTAACTAACTATGCCATTCAGTAGTATGGTATATTTAGGTTTAGGTATTAATCTCTGGAAACAGTGTTATAAAGGAATACTTGTATGCTTTTGGGGGAAATGGACTTCCTATGGCCTCTTCTATTATTTATGAGTTTTCAGCAGATGAACCAAAGATGTTGTCATGATGTTTTATGAGGCTGGTTAGCTTTATAGTGTGAGAAACTTGCACTATGATTTTGGGACCAAAATAATGCACTCCCTTCCTCCTGCTAACCCATATTGGAAAAATAAAAAAATAGAAAAATAAAGAATCACTAACCCCAAACCAAACAGGAATCTGTGCCTGTGTTTTGTGCTTTGGCCAGAAAGAGAATATTTTTTTTTAGCAGAAATGATAATCCCAAATAACTGGGAAACTAGCAGCAAAAAGGATATGAAAAACAAAGAAATTATCTGAGTGAGACAAAGTAAAATAAGGACCCAGATAGTAAGGAATAAGCGGAGAGAGAGAAGCAGGAAAAGAGAGAGAGAGAGAAAGAATCCTCCTATAGAGCTTGAGTGAACCCATTGACCATGTACCATGTTAATTTGGTCTTTCCACTTTAAGGTACCAGACAATAGTCAAATAGGCATGTGGCTTTGTCTTTCTTCCTATTACTAGGTGCTAAAGTTGAGTAAGCGTTATTGTTCTAATTGAAATACTCTTAGGATTATATATCATTTGGGGGGATTTTAGATGGAGGTAACCTTTGTAACATTCCTTTGGCATTCATGGAATTGAGTTATGTTAAAAGTCATGGGTTTTTGAATAGGCACTCTCAGACTGTGAGCGGCAATGTTACAGACTATTTTCCCTGGCTCCCTTGTCTTGTGGCTGGGTAGCTTACTGGCCAAGATGGTGGGACTAGTGACAGTTGAAGTAGGATGAAAAGTTGGAAGTTCTTTTATAACATTTTTGTGGAGGGTGTTTCTCTTTTCCGCGTCAATCTCCATCACTGAAAAGAAACAGTCAGGTTCCTGAGTGGAGGAGCTGGGGATTAAGAAATTAAAGAAAGAAAGAGATCAGAGTCAGAAATAGATTCATCAAGCTGGGAGCTAGGTGGGCACCATTCTCTCTGATGGAGAGGCAGCAAGCACCCAAGCCACACAGCAGGTTTATTTTATATCCCAAAATACCAGGAAGTAACACCAAAACTTAGGATCATAGGAGCTTATTTGCATTCTTAACTAGCATTATTGGATTTACATATCTAGCATTATTGGATTTACATATCTAGACCCGCCCCTGCTGACACCTGGACAAAGGTAAGTCAGAAACTGAATAGCACTCCGCGCCTTTTTGGGGGGAATGTAATCAGGACTTAGATTCTGTCAGTGCCTCGGGCTCAGCTGACAATTTAAAGAATGTCCATGTGCCGTTCCAGGAGGACCTCTACAAATTTAATTAATTTTTTGAAAAATATGTTTCTATTGATTTTTAGAAAAAGAAGAAGGGAGGAGGAGAGAGAAGCATTGATGTGAGAACAGAACATTCCTGCTGGCCCTCTTCCAGGGATCGAACCCTCAATCCAGGCTTGTTCCCTGACAAGGAATTGAACCAGCAACCTTTTGATGCATGGGACAATGTCCAACCAATGGGAAAACCAGACAATAGGCTCCTTAGATGTCCAGAACCCATACTACAATTGATCTTACTGGGTTTAATTAAAAATTAGTGCTATAATTCTAAAAGCTTGTTATATTTAATTTTTTTTATTTTATAGACATTAAAACAGATTCAGAGAGGAAAAGTGATTTACTGAAGATCATCAAATGTGTGTCTCCTGACTGCAAGTGCAGTATTCATTATAGTATATCTCAGAAAATGATTTTTATGGTCTATATTTGAAAGTTGAATCCAAAGATGATTGTCAAGGGTAGAGGAATCTGTTCTTTTGGAGCTATTCTGGCTGAGGGTAAAAGGATTGCTGTGGTTCAATCACTGTGATACTTTGCCTGGTAATTTGCCCAACAAAATTTAGAGTCATCTACTCTGGAAAATTCTAGGCATTTAACTGAGAATGTTTCTGTTTATAGTTAATCAATTATGAATTGGTATTTAAATTCTGGTACTGATCCCATGTTGTCTGGCACACTAAGCTGAAGAAATAGAGGGAGTCTAGATTATTTTCTAGCATATAAGGTAAAATTAAATTAAGAACTAAGAAGGTTAATTTGCTTGAGTTGAAGCAAGAGAAAATGCCTTCCTCATATTGATTATAGGAATGTGATAAACTTTTCCTGTCTTCCAGACAGGAAAATTAGGAACATAAATGAATAGGATCTAATAATCATTTATTACTTAGGTCTCCTCTATCAATATGCATTGAGTTCCTCAGAAATATACCAACCATATGGAATTGTTCAGTGTGGCTCTGTTGTCCTGACTGCTAATTTCTAGAATGGATTTGGACTAGACCAGTATTTTCAAAACTGGTTAATTATCAAAATCAACTTGGGGGGTTGGTTCTTACTGAGTTGTATCTAGAATTGTTATGTTTTGCAGCATACTGATTTTTAGGTCCTACTTCCAGGGATTCAATAGTGTAACTGTGGGGTGTTGCTTGGTAATCTGTATACTTAACCAGCTCTCTAGGGGATTTTGATGATTACCTTAATCTGAGAACTATTGCATTAGGCTGTTTTTCTTTTTGTAGCTTTGCCTGTAAAAGGCTCCATTGTGAAAAACCCATGGGATGACAGATTTGCTCTGCTTATAAAAACCAATGCCTACAGATGCATAAGGGCGGGATAATTCACATAGCCAGATTCATGGTTTAAGAGAAAAGAGTCACAGTGGAAAACTATTAAATAAGAGGCTTTGCTACTATTTTTAAATTATTTATTTACAGAATTACATTTAAGTAGTTGACAGAGAAACTAGAGGAGGAGGCAAAGATTTGTAACTAGCGTTAAAGGATCAAGCACATTAAGATCCAAGATATAAAATATAAAACATTTCTGAAGTGATATTGAACCCAAGGAGAAAACAGCATTTTCTTGATAAAAAGTTGATCCTCTTACCCTCATACCCTGGATATTTTCACAGGCATGTTGATTTGGCTAAGTGATATTTTACCTATGTTAAGCTGAAGCCAGATACAAAATGGAATATGTCTGGGAAGGAAGGCATCTGAGTTTGTAATCCTTTCCATAATTACCCACACACTAACCATTTCTTCTCAGTCTTCCTGTAACTTGTGGCAAAGTAAACAATCAAGTTCTATTGAGATTAACTCACTATGTGTATAGATTTCTAAAGTAATGAATCACCAGGGAGAGCCTGCTTTTAACTTGAGATGTTGTGAACTGCATTGAGATAGTGCCACTAGAATAGGTACTATGACACCAAGCTGAGGCCCTTGAGGTAAAAAGTCAGCGAAAGTCAGCAGGCCCTCCTCTCCACATGTAAGTTGGAACTAATTCAATTTGCCTCTCTATTTACTGTCTGTTAATTCTGTAAGTTTTCACAAACATAGGGCCTTTACCCTCAGGATTGGTAATTCCTGCTGGGACACCCTAATCATCTCTGCCTTTCCTGGCCATGTCAGCTCCTTAGTAACACTCCCTTCTCCTCAGTAAAAGCCTAGTTCCTTCAGTCCCCTCTTTAGCTAACTAAAGAAGAGAAAAATACCTGCCTCAAGTGTTAATTAAGATAACAATAATACTTAACATGGTACCTTGAAGGGTTTCCTTTATAAAATATGAATTAGAGGTGATAGTTTTTTATGATGGTACTATGGATTCTGTTGTAGTGGGCTGGGGAAATAATATTTTGGGATAAAATGTGCCTTTTAATAATCACATTAAATAATAAACTTTTAATTTTAGTAGTTTTAGATATACAAACGAGTTGTGAGAATATTACAAAATTCCCATATACTACATACTGTTTTGTTGGCTTGTGTATTTAAACCATTCAAAATTAAATTTTATATGATTTTAAAATTCTTTCTTGAAATATCATTGCTACTTCTTTTTAAAACATTTTAAATAATGTTAATTTTTATTAATAATTATAGCCACTATCATGAGGACATCTTTTTCAATTTTACTGTGAGAACCTAGTAAGTTTCTGGAGTGAAAGCCCACATAAATTTGGGTAGCCCTTTGATGACTGCAGCCTCTTGGAATTTCTTACTCCCAAATAGTCTCCACTTAACCTTTAGACATTTGGCTAAATAATCATTTAAGTTTCCCTACTAGCTTATGGGTTTTAGTGGCTTTTGTTCCAGCTAAGCACATTTTGAGGGTATGTCACTCTGGATGTAATTGTCCCTCTAGATTTTTGGGTAGTACTTGCTCTGTGACTTTGATTCTGTGATAGGCCCAAGAAAACAGCATTAATTTTTTGTGTGTTTGTCCATCTTTTTATTTGTTTCAAAGACAATTTTAAAGCTCTTTTAATGAACTGAAACCAGAAGCCAAAGCTTGCTTTGTTATGCCTCCAATCATAGCCCCAAGGTATCCCCTCACTTCATTAATCCTGGTAATTTTGAGTAAGGCTGATTCCAATGGCTGTATCTCTGTGTGTCTAGAATCAAATTATGTTCATAATAAAAGAATGAAAGATAGGTCAATGTCTGATAAAACTTTAATTGACTTATCAACTTTGAGTACATCATTTCATTTTTGGTAGCCAGGATCAAGTTAAAGAACAGATAGAATCCTAAACTTAACCTTTCAGTGATGAATGTATGCTTTTTTTTTTTGTAAGCACTATACATAAATAGACACGAAAAGAATTTAGAGGAAACTAAAAGTGACACATGTTTTCTCTAGGATGATTACAGAAAGGCATGTAAGTGGACATAAGAATAGTCACTGAGGTTAACTGGAAAACTTGGGTGAGGGGCTAGCTTGGGAAAGGTAAGTTTTCAGTACAAGATGATCCACTCTATGCTGTGGGGTTTCACCCTTTATAGACTCATGAATACTTCTAAAATCTGATTAAATACTCCTGCATACTTTTTGTGTATACTCCTGCAACATTTTAAAGATAAATCCATGTTATGTAGATAGAATCTTCTTTTGGACTTTTGTTATCTGGAGAACTAATTGTGGCCTGTGACATAGCCCACTTAAATGACTTTTAGAGAAGCCTTTCACTTTCTCTTGCCTCCACTGACCAGGAACCTTAACCTTCATGTACATAGAGCTTTTGTTTAGATCAGGTATTGGCGAAATTTGAATGGCCAATTTGTTTTGGTAAATAAAGTTTTATTGGAATACTTCCACACCTATTTGTTTATATACTATGACTGTTTCTTGTTCTTATAACTGCAGAGTTTAATAGTCATGGCAAAACTAAAAATATTTGCTATCTGGTCTTCTACAGGCAAGTTTTGATGATCCTGTTGTAGATAAAAAAGTTCAGAAAAACACAGTTGACAAAAGAGTTAACTTATAAAAGAGTTACCCTGCCCAAGGATGTTTACATTTTAACAGACCTCAAAATGTTTTTCAATTAAATAGATTTAATATCAAAGATGGATTTAATGTTTCAGTGAGCAAATACCTAAAATAAATTGATAAAACCCTAATTCAGATCATTTACATGTATGGTCAGCCATGCTAATAAATAGAAAAGACTTGATCTGGTCAATTTCTATAATTTAAGAATTACCAACCAATACCAAATTTGCTAACACAAAATTTATATATATATATATATATATATATATATATATATAATTGATTTTTTACAGAGAGGAAGAGAGAGGAATAGAGAGTTAGAAACATCGATGAGAGAGAATCATCGACCAGCTGCCTCTTGCACACCCTCTACTGGGGATGTGCCCACAACCAAGATACATGCCCTTGCCCGGAATGGAACCTGGGACCTTTCAGTTCCCGGACAGATGCTCTATCCACTGAACCAAACCAGTTTCGGCACTAACAAAAAATTTTATAGTAAATTCTTTTTGGCCTTATGCTTGGCTTCCTTTTTTCCTTCCTCAGGCAATGCTCTTGAAAAGCATCTCAGATTTCCAGACAAAAAAAAAAAAAAAAAAAAAAAAAAAAAAAAAAAAAAAAAAAAAAGGAAGCTCTATCTCATGCTATTTTCCTTAGAGTCTCCATAGGGTGTCTTTCTAATCAAATACTAATTCTTCTGGTGCTATTTGCTTAGAGGACCAAAATAAGCCACTGTAAACAGCTTTTTATGTAAATATTAATGTTTAGTGTGCCAGCAGAGGAACAAACATAGAGTTCACACAATGGCATTACTCTCCAGTTTAATATTTACAAAAGCTACTCACTAGATTGAAAGACCAAAAGAGCCAGTTGTGTTAATATCTACATAAAGGCCATATCAGGGAAAATCCTCTGACACAGAATGATTTGATTGTAGGGCCAAGTTGGCCAGCAAGTGGTGATGAGCTTTTAGTTTTATGGCTCTATTTGTCCTCTTCAAGGTTACAGGTCAGTCTCACTCAGGATTGGTTTCTACCTGAGGGAGAGAGATGTAATGGCACACTACAATGTTCTTTTCTCTTTGAACTACTTTTTTCTTGGCTTTTCCTATTTTCTGACTTTCACCTTTACCTTACCTAACTCCATTATTTGTTTATTTCCTATGAACTTTCTGTGTGCTGTTTCCCTGGCCATTTTCCTCAAACATCTTGTTTGTGTGGAGGTAACATGCTGTGGTGGAAGGGTATTTACTTTGGATTCAGAGAGAACTAAGTTCAATTTTATGGCATATTAGCTGGTGTCACCAAGGCAAGATTCAATGAGTCTTGGCTTCTTTATCTGTAAAATAGGAATAAAATACTGTATATCCCATAAAGTTATTAAGAGGATACTTGAGATAATGTTTATAAAACACCTAGCATAGCACTGGATATATTGTAGATACTTCGTAAAACCAGTTATCTTCCCTTTTGTCTATGCTTCCCAACGGGGCCTCTTAATTTTGTGGCTTACCTGACCTCTTATTCCTCTTTGCTTAAGGCCCTTGTAGAAGTCCATCCTTTCTGGGTTCACAGTCTTGTTAACCTTTGATTTTTCATTTGATGGAGAATACCAACTGAACTTTATTGAGTGGCTAACTATAATTTCTAGGGACTTGTGAATCCTGTACCCACTAATATACCCTTCAGTTATTTAGAAGTGTTCTAGAATCATAATGTGGTGATTTTCACAGAAATGGTGCTGTGTTTTATTTAGCCATGACAGAAAAGAATATTTAAGCATCAGCATCAGCATGAATATTCATGTTTCTTGATGACACTGATATTTAATTTGCTCTTTCATCAAGACTCACCTCAGAGATAGTTCTAGGAAGGGCCCAGGATTTCCATGGAAATCACCAAATGCTCATTCTGTTCTTGCTATCTCAGTTGTTTTTTTATTTTAAAAGGATAGTTAGGGCATTCATAAGCCATAGAGCTATCTTACATTGATACAGATTTTTCTTTTAAGGAAATAATGGAGCACCAAACTATTCTAAGTACAATGTCCTAGAAATATGAAACATCCATGAAAACCCAGGGACCAGCTGTGAACCCAGGAACACCGGATCTCAAGCAGCGTGAATACACAGACTCAGACGAGTTCTGCACCTTCTCAAGGAAAGGTCAGATTTCACCTAAGGAAAGGAGAGAGAGAACTATATTACCATACACCTGGAGAAGAGCGATCATGGGAAGACAAAGAAACAGCCCACATACAAAAGAAAAGGAGACATTATCAGAAAAGAAAGTAAATAAAATGGACGCAAAAAATATGTCAGAGAAATAATTCAGAGAAATGATCATAAGGTCACTGAAAAGGTTGAAAGACAAATTCAACAATATGTGTAAGAACCAAGAGGAAATGAAGAAAAACCAAGAAGAAATGAAAAATGACATAAATGCTATAAATAACTCAATATAAAGCATCAATATTAGACTAGAAGAAGCAGAAGACCTTATCAGTGAGCCAGAAGACAAGGTAGGAAAAAATACCCAATCAGAACAGCATCTAGGAAAAAAATACTTAAAAAAAACAGGAGAAGAGCCTAAGGGAACTTTAGGACAACACAAAATGAAACAACAACTGCATAATACAAGTTCCAGAAGGAGAGGAAACTGAGCAATGAATAGAAAACCTGCTTGAAGAAATAATAACAGAAAACTGCTCTGATGTAGGGAAGAAAAAATTCACACAAATCCAAGAAGCTCACAGAGTCCCAAATAAAATGCAACCCAAAGACTAACACCAAAGGACATTATAATTAAGCTAGAGGCCTGGTGCATAAAATTCATGCATGGGAATGGGGAAGTCCTTCAGCCTATCCTGCACACTCTCCAATCTAGGACCCCTCGAAGGATGTTTGACTTGCCCATTTATAGGGATTGGGCCATGGAGGTGTGGCCAGCCTGGGTGAGGGGCTGAGGGCTGTGTGCAAGCTGGTCAAACCCCCTTCAGGGCAGGGTGTCCAAAATGGGGTGGCTGGCCAGCCTGGGTGAGGGTTGATGGTTGTTTGCAGGCTGGCTTAGGCTCCCAGAGGGGAGCCTCACCCCATGGGGGTGTGGCCAGTCTGGGTAAGCTGCTTTTTTCCTTTTCCTTTTCCTTTTTCCTTTTTTTTTTGGCACCTCCTTGAGTGGAGGCCAGGGCTGGCTAGAAGCAGGTATCTGGAATTTATTTATATTTTATAATTGAAACTTTGTAGCCTTGAGCAGAGGCCAGGGTCAGCCAGGGTGGGTGGTAAGCTTGGCTTCCTTCACACCAGGGGCAACCCAAGTCTCCTGCTTGCTCCAGCTACATGGTGGCCTATATCTTAGTTGGGTTAATTTGCATATTTGCTCCTGATTGGCTGGTGGGTGTAGCAGAGTAATGGATAATTTGCATGTTTCTCTTCTATTAGTGTAGATTTGCAAACACCAATGACAAAGTAAGAATCTTAAAAGCAGCTAGAGAGAGACAGAAAGTTACCTATAAAGGATCCCCCATTAGACTAGTAACTGATTTATCAACAGAAACACATCAGGCTAGAAGAGAATGGAATGAAATATACAAAGTCATGTAAAGGAAGGGCCTGAATCCAAGAATACTGTACCCAGCAAGGCTGCCAATCAAAATTGAGGGTAAAATCAGGAGCTTCACAGAAAAAAAAGGACTAAGGGAGCTTATTACCACCACACCATCAATGCAAGAAATGCTAAAGCATTTGCTGTAAAATATAAAAATAAAAACAAAGAAAGAAAAAAAAAGAAAAGAAAAGAAAAAAGAAGTAGTAAGTGAAGAAGGAACACAGGCATTAAAAATTAAAATGGCAACAAACAAATACTTTTCAATAATATCTTTAAATGTAAATGGATTAAATGCCCCAATCAAAAGACATAGGGTAAATGAGCCCATATATCTGCTGTCTACAGGAAACCCATTTCAGAAAAAACCCCTCACACAAGGGATGGAAAAAAGTATTTAAGATGAATGGAAATGAAAAAAAAACAAACAAACTGGAGTAGCATTACTTATATCGGACAAATTAAATCTGAAAGTGATGGACATAACAAGAGATAAAGAAGGCCACTTCATAATACTAAAAGGAGCAATCCAACAAGGAGATATAACTCTCAGAAAAATATACGCAGCCAATACAGGAGCAACCTAATACATAAAAAAAAAGTTCTGGAGGATATCAAGGGAGATATTGATAGCAATATGGTCATAGTAGGGGACTTTAATACTCTACTAACACCACTAAACAAATCCTCTAAACAAAAAATAAGTAAAAAAACAAAACATCAATCCAAAATGACAAACTAGATCAAATAGAATTTACATCTTCTGAACATTTCACCGCAAAGCCACAGATTGTACATTCTTCTCAAGTTCACATGGAACATTTTCAAAGATAGACCATATATTGGGTCACAGGCAAAATCTCTTCAAATTCAAGAAGATTGAAATCATATCAAGCATCTTCTCAGATCACAATAGTATAAAACTAGAAATCAACTACAATAAAAGCAATAAAAAAATAAAACACCTGGAGGCTAAAAAGCATGCTATTAAACAATGACTGGGTTACCAGAAAAATCAAAGAAAAGATAAAAAGCATCATAGCAACAAACAACAATGAAAACACAACAATCCAAATTCTATGGGATATAGTGGAAGCAGTCTTGAAAGAGAAGTTCGTAGCTACAAGTAGGCTTGTAGAGCTATGATGAAATTCAAATGATGGTCACATTTGCTAAGTAGTTTTTGAGAAAAATTTAATTCTAGTGTGGTGACCTGCCTCAGGTTTATCTTCACACCTTCATGGTATATCTTTTAGGAGAGTAAACCAATTTCTCAGCATCTACTAGGGTTCAGGAATCTGGAGCAGGGTCTGTGAGTAAATTAAATAAACTAGACATGAAATATAAGTTTGGAAGGCATTTTGGAAGAGCCAGAGGAAGCTTAGTTATAGTGACTAAGTTCCCTGAATCTCTACACACAGGGCTTTTTATTCACACATCTTTCCCTCTCACAAAACAGATATACATAGTAAAGGTAAAGTTTGGTAAACAAACTAGACTGGCAGGGGGGCAGTTGGGGGTGACCAAGCCAGCAGGGAGGGGGCAGTTAGGGACAATAAGGAAGGCAGACATGTCAGCAGTTAGAAGCCAGTGGTCCCAGATTGTGAGAGGGATGTACAATTGCCCGTTTAGGCATGATCCTGGGGACATTGCCCAAGTGGTCCTGGATTGGATAGGGTGCAGCTGGGCTGAGGGAACTCTAATGTAAGAACTAAAGTTACAGAAAACTTGTAAGGAAATATAGGTATAAATCTCCATGACCTTTTACTAGTCAACATTTTTCTTGAATATAACACCAAAAGCATAAGCAACTAAAAGAACCACAAAAGTATAACTTTTATGCTTAGAAGGACACTACCAAGACAATGAAAATACAACTCACATAATGCAAATCATATATCTGATGATTGGGTGTCCAGAATATATAAAGATCTCCTATAACTTAGCAACAAAAAGACAAATGATCCAATTAAAAAATGGAGAAAATACTTGATTAGACATGTCTCCAAAAAATGTATAAAAATGTTCAACAAGCTGATGAAAAAAATGTCCAGTATTATTATCCATCAGTGGAAGGTAAATCAAAACCACAATGAGATATGACTTCCCATTCACTAGAATGGCTAGAATAAAAATAAAGGAAAACAACAATTGTTGGTGAGGATGTGGATAGATTGGAATCCTCATGCATTGCTAGCCAGAATGTAAAATTGTGAGACCACTGTGGAAAACAGTATAGCAGTTTCATAAATAGTTAAACATTAAATTTCCATGTGGTCCAGAAAGTCCTCCCCTAGGCATATACCTAGACACTTGGAAACATGTTCGAACAAAATTTTGTGCACAGCCAAAGCCGGTTTGGCTCAGTGGATAGAGCGTCGGTCTGTGGACTGAAAGGTCCCAGGTTTGATTCTGGTAAAGGGCATGTACCATTCTAGCCATTCTAGCAGCTGGTTGATGTTTCTCTCTCATCGATGTTTCTAGCTCTCAATCCCGCTCTCTTCCTCTCTGTAAAAAATCAATAAAATATATTAAAAACAAAACAAAACAAAATTTTGTGCACAAATGTTTGTGACAGAATTATTCATAATAGATCAAAGTGTAAATTATCCAAATTTTTATCAACTGATGAATAGATAAACACAATGTGGTAAACCCATTTAATGGACTAATTCAGCCATAAAAGAATGAAGTACTGATACATACTACCGCATGGATAAAATTTTGAAAACACACTAAATGAAAAAAAAAAACAGGTTACATATTGTATGTGCAATGGTCTGAATGTTTGTGTTTCCCCCAAATTTGTATGTTGAGATTCTAACCTCCAAAGATGTTGGTATTAGAAGGTAGGGCCTTTGGGAGATGCTTAAGTCATGAGGATGGAGCTCTCATGAAAGTAATTAGTGCTTTATAAAAGAGACTTCAACCAAAGGACTTGTATGCATACTACATATGAGCATAACCTATGGACACAGACAGTAGAGGCTGAGGGCATGTGCTGGGGATGGGAGTAGCTGGGGAGAGGTCAGTGGGAGAAAAAGGAGACTCATGTAATACTTTAAACAATAAAGAATTTAAATTAATTTAAAAAGAGACAGACTTCAGAGAGATCTCTAGCCCCTCCCACCATGTGAGGACACAATTAAAGGAGTTGTATATAAATCACAAAGAGAGCTTTCATCAGAACACAACCATGCTGTCACCTTTATTTTGGACTTCCTAGTCCCGGAACTGTGAGAAGTAAATGTTTGTTGTTTACAAGCCACCCAGCCTGTGGTAATTTGTTATAGCAGTCCTAATAGACTAAGACAATATGATTCCAATTCTATGAAATATTCAGAACAGGTAAATCTGTAGAGATAGAAAGCAAATTAGTGGTTACCAGGTATTTAGGGAGTGGGAAATTAAAAGCAAGTGCTTAATGCGTACAGGGTTGCTATATATGATATAAAAATGTTCTGGAATTATTTATTGGTGATGTTTGCACATTATTTTGAATATACTAAAAACCACTCAGTTGTACATTCTAAAAAATATTCTCACCTGAGGATAAGTTTAGAAACAGGGAGAGAGAGAGAGAGAGAGAGAGAGAGAGAGAGAGAGAGAGAGAGAGAGAGAAAGAGAGAGAGAGAGAGAGAGAGAGAGAGAGAGAGAAAGAGAGAAAGAGAGAGAGAGAGAGAGACATCGATGTGAGAGAGAAACATTGATCGATTATCTCCACAACTTAGTTATGTGCCCTGACCAGAAATTGAACCTACAACTTTTTTGGTATATGGGATAACCAGTTGTGCATTTCAAAATGGTTAAAATGATGAATTTTATATTATGTGAATTTTTTAAAAATATATTTTTACTAGAGGCCCGATGCATGAAGATTTGTACAAGAATGAGCCTTTCTTCCCTTGGCTGCAGCACCACCTTGCTCCATCTTGAAGCTGCTTTCTGCCTTCCTACGCTGCCAGAGGCCCAGAGTGGCTAGGGCAGTGCGGAACACCTGCATCATTGCCGTGGCAATGACACAAGAATCCCACCCCCAACCACTGGGCACGTATGTATGCAAATTAATCCACCATCTTTGATGGATTAATTTGAATACTCACTCCTGATTGGCTGGTGGATGTCATGACGGTATGGTCAATTTTCATCTTTCTCTTTTATTAGTGTAGATTCAGTTCAGAGAGGAAGGGAGAGGGAGAGAGAGATAGAAACATCAATGATGAGAGAGAATCATTGATTGGCTGCCTCCTGCATGCCCCCCACTGGGGATTGAGCCTGCAACCCACGCATGTGCCTTGACTGGAATTGAACCTGAGACTCCTCAGTCTGCAGTCCGACACTCCATCCACTGAGCCAACCAGCCAAGGCTGTTAGGTGAATTTTATCTTAATTTTTAAAGTTTTAAAAAACCCTCAATTCTGGAAAATCCAACCCATTACCCAAGAAACAGATTCAGTCTGGAGCAGAGAAAGCTTCCCTGAGCAGAGCGTAAAGACCAGATGGCAATGGTCCTACTAATTATGATGGAGGTTACATAGAATAGATTTTTAGTTTGTGTTACATATGTCATGGGTTATACCAAAAGTGTGATATAGTAGCTTTTGGAATTACCATATTGTGGCAATCTCTGTTTAATTGATTGTAAAACCAAACACATTGACCTGTAATCTCAATCTGATTCTTACCTGACTGAATAGATAACACAGTTTTCACTCACTGTCTTAGTTTGAGCTGCTATTACAAAATACTATAGACTGGTTGGCTTATAAACAACAGACATTTATTTTTCACATTTGTGGAATTTGGAAGTCCTCAGAGATCAGGGTGCCTGATGTTTGAATTCTGTTGATGATCCTCTTTCCAGTTGCAGACTGCCAACTTCTTATTGTATTCTCATATGGCAGAGAGGGGAAGCAAGCTCTGTTGTAACTCTTAAAAGATTACTGTTCTCATTCATGAGGACTACACCTTCATGAGTTCATGTAGTTTTAATAACCTCTCAAAGGTCCTACCTCCTAATACAATCACATTCAGAAGGGTAGGGTTTTAACATATAAATGTTGCGAGCACACAAGCATTTAGTCCATAATACATACATATGGATAACTCTCAAGTAAATACACCTGATGTTTTTATGAATTAAGATATCTCTATGGACAGTTATCTTTATTTAATCTAGTTACCAAATATTTATCAAGCATCTAATGCTATTTATTGTTTTGTATTGACTACTCTACATAAACATATTTCTTATATAGATCAACTCACTTAGTCTACTTAAGAAACACATTAAATAAATTTTAATGTTCCCATTTTAAAGATGTGGAGACTATAATGGAGAGAGGTTAAGTAAGTTGCTTAAGGTTACACTGTCACTACTTGGCAGATCTGAGAAATTAATTGAGGTCTATATGACTTCCTGTCTTATAATCTTTAACACTGTATTGTAATGGAAGTTAGCTTGGTCTAGGAGGTGGGGTGTGTGGGGATTGGAGAGAAAGAAGGCTAACATAATTCTGGATATTATGCCAGACCAATTGATTGAATTTCGCACAGTTAAGCCAATTGTTTGGCTTCATAAAGGCAGGGATTTAAATAACCTATTCTCTTTCTTTCACTCTTACAAAAATAAAATCTTTTATCCTTTATTGTTTTCACAATTTCATTATGTAGTAAATTGGGCCTGTTGAAATCTCATGATAGTGCTAGGATGGGGTGAGGCATTTGCACTATGTGTTCTGTTTTGTTTATTAGCTGTAAAAACCTGTTGCTCAAGCATTACATTGAGATGAATCTATAGATTCTGACTTTAAAAAAAGAGACATTGTAAATATGGCTGTTAATAGGATGATAAGATTACAGGATTTTATGCTTTTGCAATTAAAGATGTCTAAACATTCTGTGTAACATTCAATAATTAAATGTCTAGCAAGTGTCACTCAACACAATTTATATACCAAAGGTGTCAAGTTAAAAAAAATAGATGAGTGTGTACACGACTGCATTTACTTGAATAATTTCCTCATTTTATTTACCCCTTTTCAAAATTATAAAATATATCACCATCACATAATAAAGCATTGTATATGCTGTTCTGCAAATAACTATGAAGGCAGATGGATAAATTAAGATTAGATTATTTAACTGCTATATAGTGTTAGTTGTAATCATCTTAATTATATAAACCTTAATCCAAAATCACTTTCCTTCAAGGACCAGGTCATGCCTCTTTTTAGAAGTCTTCTCTCACTAAACTAGCATGCTCAGAACTTACCTTTCATATTTGTCATGCATTTATAGGGTGGTATATTGTTTAAACTTATTAATATTGTTTTTAAATGATTATTCTGGCTATTTCAAAAGTATCATTTTTCCTTTCACTATATTCAAGGCTCCCTTATCAATGACTTCTTTTTATAGTCACAGAATGTTTAATGATAGTTCTCTATATTTAATAGGTGCCCAGTAAATATTCCTGAAAATTTAGACTGCATTTATAATTGCCAAGATCATTTAATCTTTAAGCCATTAGAGTCCACGGTGTCTTAAAATTTTGAGCATAAAACCAATGGTGTTTTGAGAAATATGAGAATTGGTTTAGTTACTGGGACAGAAAGAACAATTCTTTATTTTTTCCCCCAAGTGATTTGACTGCTACTCTAAGCACAGACTCTCTGGTTTAAAAGGAGTTAACCCTCCTCTTACTCAACTCACCAGGATATACCCCATATCCTTGTTGTGAAAAGACCTTAATTATTCTTTGTAGATTTTTTTTTTGGAGTTATAAGAAAGAGCTATCTCTCATGAGAGAAATCTGAAAAACTAATAACTTGTTTATCTGGCATAATTTATCCTAAGACTTCTTCAGGTTGAGTTGGGTCCTCATAACTTGTAGAAAGAAGGAGAAAGAAGATCCACTTCTGGCATGACAAGGAGGAACAATTTGGACCTGCTCTTCAGAGAAACTGAAGATAATAATTATTGTGTGAGTGTGTGTTTTTTTTTTTTTTTTTTTTTTTTTTTTTTTTTTTTTTTAATTTAACATTTCTGGAAGTTGTCCCAGCATACAAAGAATGAAGAAACATGTTCTAAAATTTATTGTGTTCATGGTTGCAAAACTCTAAGTATACTGAAAGCCATTTAATAATGCACTTTAGGTGGATAACTTAAATTGCATGCAAATTATATCTTAATAAAGCTGTTGAAAATTAAGACAGGGGCGGAGCAGGAGGCACTGCAACTTGGCCAGAGGCAGCTGCAGCAGCTGCTGCTCTTATCCCTGCTGCTGACTCTGTAGCCCTTTTGTAATTACTGTTCTAGCTTCTAGGCACTGGCAAGAAAGAGGAGAAGGGGAGAAACTGACCCACAGATAATAGTTTACTGGGAATTCCAAAATGGTGGTGGAGTAAGTAGATGTTACACAGACACACTTCCAGGACCAAACTGGAATTACAACTAAAATACAGAAAAACCACCCTGAATAATCAACTGAAGACTAGCTGAAGAGAACCCTATTAATGAAAGATAGAAAGTGGAGACCACATAGAGATTGGTAAGAAGTGCAGAGGTGGTCAAGACCTGGCCAGACTCCCACAGACAAAAATTATCTATTGTAGTTCAACACATTTTCTAAAACAAAGATTTCTTAATTCAGTGTCTATGGGTCAAGAATCCTGGGCCCAATTTATCTGGGTGCTTCTCAATACAGGTCTCTTATGAGGTTACTAGGGGCCTAGTATACGAATTTGTGCACCTTGAAAAGAACTGTGGGCCAGAAAGCTGAGATGGGCAGAGGGGCCAGTCTCTACCCATCCTCCTTGCCCCTTCCTGACCCCTCCCACCACAGCCCCTAATCCCCTGTCTGTTGGGGGCTGCCACTCCCACACAATGAGGGTACGATGCAATTGGGGCCAATGCCAGCAGTGGGTGCAAGTGGCAGCTGCTGCCCTGATCACCCCTCAGAAGCAGGGGGAAGTGGAGAAGCCCTCAGGAGTGATCAGGACCAGCACTGGGCACTGGTAGTGGGTGTGAGCATCAGATGGGACCATGACATATGAAAGCAAAAAATTTCCAATAACCACCTGAGGCTCACCCCAATGACAGTGACCAGTGCCCTGCCTTGGTATGGTGCCCCTGCTCACCTGCTCCACCATCCTGTCACAACTGATGCCCACCATGTTCCACGTTCTGCCACCTACTGCTGACATCTGCCATGTTCCACATGTTTCCCCTGGTAGTCAGCATATGACATAGTGACCGGTTGTTCCGCCATTCAGTCTATTAGCCTTTTATTATATAGAATAGTTAAGCTATTGCTCAGAGTGGTAGTATTCATATGAAGTCTTGGCTTGGAATTTAGAATTTGTTTCTAATATCATTCATATAGATGCTGACTGGACTGAAAAAAAAATTGGCTCCCATCTCACTTATATGGTTACCATCAGACTTTGGTTCCTCATCATATGGACCTGAGTGTTCTTACTAGGTAAAACATGGCAACTGATGATGATGACTGAGAGGTTACTCAACAGTGTTCAAGATGAAAGTCATAGTCTTTTGTAACCAAATCTTGAAAATGTAATCCTGTAACTTCTGTATTCTACTCATTACAAAAAGCCAATAATTCCACCTATATTCAAGATCAGGGGATCACAAAAGAGTGTGGATACCAAGAAGTGGGGATTATTGGGTACCATATTAGAGGCTGTCTGCCACAGAGAAGATTTTACAGGCTATAGATGTTGTATCTTATCTTTTCTAATGATGTTTGTGGAGAATGATACGTTTATAGAAAAAAAAAGGTAAAGCATAATTTAATGTAATATGTAACGTGATTGGGATTGCATAAGAAGCTATGGTAGCATCAAGGAGGCACTTTAATCCAATCCTGGGAGGGACCTTGAAATATAGTTAAAGAATTTGTCTTTGAAGATGTAATGTCAGGTCCCTCTTTTGAAGTGAGGAGTTACTTTGGCTACAAGGAAGAGCACAGAAAGGGAAAGGCATAGAGACATTATACTTTTAAGAGCTGCAGGTAGCCTGGAAAAATTGAAAAAGAGGTAATGTGTATGTGTGTGCACACGTATAAGCTTGTGTGTATTCAGGAGATTAAATATGTGGAATGACTAGATCCTGAAGTCTATGTATGATATTATTAAGAGATTGGGATTTTTAAACTGAAGGAAAGTCACTTGATTCTTATGGAAGCAGAGCAAAAAATGTGTTTATTATGCATTAAAATAAAAAGAATCTATAAATTCTGACTTTGAAAAAGGAACAAATACAGACAGAAATCTCTAATAACTATTTTCTAAACATATCCCATCCTACCTTTATACCATTGCTAAGTATTTCTACTGTGTTCCCTGCCTTTTTTTCCTGTTCTAAATTATCCCTTTTCTTCAGGAAATACCTACCTCCAGGAAAACTTCTGTCATTTTAACCATAAGGTTACCTTTCTCTGAGCTTCATAGCACTTGAAAATTATTCTGCTTCTTTTATTCTTTAAACAGATAACCTGGTACACTTAGTTATTTCACATTTATTCCACCAATCTATTATGTGCATATCCTATATAATAAAAGCTAATATGCAAATTGTTTGATCACTCGCTATGATATGTGCTGACCATCAGGGGGCAGCGTGGAACATGGTGTGTGTCAGCAACATGGTGCTGGCAGAGGGCAGCTGTAGAGGCACTGTCAGCCACGATGGGCCCCAATGAGAGCAGGACCATGACGGGATGGTGGAGCAGGTGAGTGGGTGGCTCCAGGCCAAGGTGGGTGTGAGTAAGGCCCATTCACCCTGCCAATCACCCTGGTGACCAGTGGAGGTGGTGGAGGGCGGGGCTGACATCAGGCTCCTAGGCGCTGAGGGAGCTGGGAAGGGGGCCTGGCCCCAATTTATCACCCTGCATGAAGGATGGTGGAGCAGGTGAAGGGGTGACGCTAGGCCAAGGCAGGGTGCCAAGTGGGGCTGAAGGCTGCAAGGCTGGGGTCACGAGCTGGAGTTGTGAGCCAGGGGCCACAAGCTAGGGCGTGATCTCCACAGGACACCGCGAGGGACCCCACCAGTGCATGAATTTGTACACCGGGCCTCTATTCATTATATAAAACTAGAGGCCCGATGCATGAAAGTCATGCATGGGTGGGTTTCCTAGGCCTGGCTGGCAATCAGGTTTCCTGCCTTCCCCTCTCTTCCCTTCGTTGCTTCCCGCATCTGCTGCCACCTACTCCTGGTTCCTGATCCCACCCTAAAGACTGGCACCAATCACATAATTGGGACCTGCCAGCCAGGGGGAAGGACTGGGCAGTTGGCTGGCAGGTCCCAATTAGGTGATCAGGGCCTGCAGGCCAGGGGGAAGGACCAATTGCCACCATAGTGGGCAGATGATGGGCCAATCAGGACCTGCCTGCTGGGAAGAATAACAGGGAGGGGCCCAGGAGGTTGGCCATTGGCTCCAAGCAGGGAGCCAACCCTTGGTCAACCTGGGAACCACCACCCAACCCCAGTTCCCTGTCCCAGCCTGGGGCCCTGGTCCTGATAGGGTGATTGGGGCCTGTGGGCTGGTGGCAGCTCCTGTACTGAGTATCAGTGTGCTTCATAGAGACTGGTCATTCCAGTCATTCTGATCATTCTGGTCATTCTGGTTTTTCCATCATAATGGTCACTTGGGCTTTGATAGATAGATAGATAGATAGATAGATAGATAGATAGATAGATAGATAGATACTTCAATAATATTCAAATGTATATGATGTGGAATGAAGTCCCTGCCCTAAAAAAAGTCATAGTCAAGGCCTACCCAATCCTCTTTTATATGTTTATTTATGATTCCTTTCTCTTTGACAAATAAGGCATGGCTTTATTTTGAGAATGCTGCCCCTTTAACAGAAATAGCAAAGTAATTTTTGAAATACATGTCTATGAGGAGCTTTTCAAATTGGTCTTAAAATCTTGATTTTAAATTTTCCAGTCTCTTCTGCCCCAGGTTTTTAAATCTGGACTTGAAAAACCAAAACTACATTTACTTTTTCATCCACTTATATATGCTATTCACATTCACATTGTGCTTGTGGAAGGATGAAAGCTATATAAATCCAAGGTATTATTATTATGATGATCTCTTACTGCTGTTCCCTTTTGGTCCTTTATTCTAGGCTTTCAACTTGACTTAGTTTGAATTCTTCTTAATCTTATATTCAATTTAATAAAGCTGTCTATAAATAATAACAATGATAATTATTATAAGAAACAAGGCAGATCTGTTTACTGAAATCCTTAGTGGACTAAAACCAATTTTCCCTGAGTACTCAGGGTTATGAAGACATCAAATTCAATGTCTCTATTTGGTACATGTCTGTTGGGTGAATGGTTTGAAGGTCATAGGGTTTATTAGTGCTGGTAATTTTGTTTCTTTACATATGTTATACAGAGCTCTGGATACTGAAGCACAGCGTTACTATTGAAGAGCTTAAAGGAAAACTGAATGTTAGACCATACAATAATGTGCAACCCTTTTTCAGGAGATTGTGTTGCCTTTGGCATCTTGTAGCAGGCATGTATCATCATCTCCTGATACTAAATCCTGTACCAATCAGTGCCCATTCAAAAAGAAAAAAAAACCATTAGAATATTTTACATATATAAGAGAGTGTTCTAGGTAATTAAAAGCTTTTATAAGCATTGAAAATCTTAACTAATAATAGAGAAACATGTACAGTGACCATACCTCTACTACACCCACAGCCAACCAGAGTGAGTATGCAAATTAACACAATAAAGATGACAGTTAATTTGCATACATACCTGGGTCCCAGGAACCTCCTTGGCACCCAGGTCACTCCCAGCTGGCCATAGGGTGGAGGCTTTAGGCTTGGAAGGTGCTGAGCCTGCGATCAGAGGAGTGGAGAAAATCAATGGAAACATATCCTCAGGTGAGAATAAAAAGAAAAATAAAGAAAGAAATGTTATGTCCTATGAAAGACACACCTTGAAAATGCCTAAAGAAAGTTGTCATTTTTTTCATGGTGAAAGGACTGGAGTCCAAGTTGATGAAAACACCTTGGTGGCTGCAGTGACTAACAGTGGCTGCAGTAGTGGGGTGATGGGACTGGAGCCTTCCCCTGATAAGCCAGGTTGCCTGCCGCAAAATGAGCCTAGAATGAGGCTTAGGTCCGTTCCCAATGGGGAGCGGGCCTCAGCTATCAGTAGGACATCCCCTGAGAGCTCCCAGTATGTGAGAGGGGGCAGGCTGGGCTGAGGGACCTCTCCCCAGTGCAAGAAATTCATGTATTGGGCCTCTGGTACTGTAATAAAGAATGTTAAGAGGTTGCCTTCCAGAAACATGGACATTAGGGGACCCCAGGGAAGTCACAAACAATGGTATTAGCAGCCTGCGAATAAAGGATATGATCTGAACTGCATGTATTGTATCAGCAGCACAAGCCTGCTATAGTGGAAAAGATGAACAGAGAAAATTTGCTCCTGTCTCTGCTTTTTCCATTATCATCTGTTGACTCAGATATAGGCATTTTTTGTTTGTTCCTATACCCTTAGAATTATGTACATTTAAAAATATGTGAGCATGTGTTCCAAAATGCAAAACATTTTCACTTAGTAAATTATGAGTATATTCCTGTCACTAAATATGATGCACTATGATTTTAATGGCTATATGCCATTTTTTCATATAATTTTACCATAATTTATTAACCAATAGTATACAAGCTCACACTGTGAAGGTTCACAGGTCTGTATTTGAATCCTGTTTTTGTTGCTTCCTGGCTTTCTGATTTTAGCAAGCCACTTACTTTTTTTTTAACTTTCACATTCTTCATTTTAAAATGAAATTGAAAATATTAATAACCTTTAGGGTTGTTGAGGACATTAAATGAGATCATGTACAGAAAGTACTTCACATAGTGTCTGACATATTAAAAGCTCTCAATAAATGTTGAGTGCTATTATTATATCACTAGAGGCCTGCTGCACAAAGATTCATCCAAGAATGGGCCTTCCCCCCTGCTGTTGGGCGGTTGTCACCCTTGAAAGTGGACGGGGCTCCTAACAGGGGAGATATCTAAAGAGCAACACATTTGGATCCGGCTCGGAGGGATATCGGAGAGTTGCGGGAGATTGCAGTTGCTCGGACCTGCCCCCTCCCCACCTCCCCACTTCCGTAGTTCCAGCTTCAGAGAGGACGAAAAAAAAAAAAAAAAAAAAAAAAAAAGCTGGAGAGGCTCTAGTGGAAGTCAACCTAGAAACACTGCCCCCAGAGGCTAATTCACAAATTGATTCTAGTGTAATAAAAACAAAGCAAAACCTGCCTAAAAATCAGGACTGGATCATAACAATAGAGGAAGCGAATGACCTTCATTACTGCAAATTTTAATTAAGTTTTTTAAATTTTATTATTATTTTTTTTAATTTTTTAAGTTTTGTTTTTTATTTTTGTTTTCATTATTTGCAACGTTTACTCAATAAACTATTTTTTTTCTTTTTCCTCACTTGATTTTATCTTGATAATTATTACATTGTATATGTAATCAACATTATTACTACTACTAATTTACCTTTTTCATCTTATTTTCTTTTGTTTATTTTTATTATTTTTATTTCATTTGAATATATATATATATATATATATATATATATATATACATATTTTTTTTTAATTTCAGGATTACTGTTCTACAGTCTTTATCTTTCCCTCTTTCTCCAACGCTTTATTCTATCTCAACCCAACCTTTATGCCTTCACCCTCTTTCCAATCTTTTCCTTTGATACCCTGTTTATCTTAACCCTTTCCTGCTCTAGATTTCCCCCATTCCTTCTGCCTACCCCCTCCTAAAATTTCACCCTATTTGTATATATCTAATTTCCAACTACCTGCTCCAAACCCATTCACACCTCCCTCGCAGTTGTCATAAAAACGAAACAAAACAAAAAAAACAAAACAGTCTTTCTCTCTAACTCTTTGAAGTTGTATGTTGAATGTTAACTTTACTGAAGTTGTATGCTTTTCTTTTATAAGATTGATTTGCCTATGCTTTTTGTTTGATTGTATGTTTTTGTTAGCTGGGTTCTAGTCACCCTTATTGGTGGTTATTAATATCGCAAACACATTTCTATTCAGTGCCTTGTGTTGTATTTTGTGCCTTTAAATCAAAGCAGGAGAGAGAGAACTACACAACCAGACATCCTAGATCATGGGGAGACCAAAAAACAGCCCGCATATGAAAGAAAAGCAGGTTTCACCAGAAAAGGAAGTAAATGATATAGAGGCAAGCAACCTACCAGAGCAAGAATTCAGAGTAATGTTCTTAAGATGGCTAAAAAGAATGGAAGACAAATTTGACAATATGAGTAAGACCCAAGAGGAAATGAAAAAAACCCAAGAGAAAATGAAGATGACTCAAGATGAAATGAAAAATGACATCGCTACTATGAAGAACTCAATAGAAAGCATCAAGAGCAGACTAGAAGAAGCAGAGGATCGCATCAGAGAGCTAGAAGACAAGATGGAAAAAAATACCCAATTAGAGCAGCTTCTAGAAAAAAAAATTAAAAAGCAGGAGAGCCTACGGGAGCTTTGGGACACTGCAAAACAAAACAATATTCGAATAATAGGGGTTCCGGAAGGAAAGAAAACCGAGGTAGACATGGAAAACGTATTTCAAGAAATAATGACAGAAAATTTTCCTGAGATAGAGAAGAAAAAACCCACACAAATCCAAGATGCTCGCAGAGTCCCAAGCAAAATGGATCCCAGAAGACCGACGCCAAGACATATTATAATTAAATTGGCAAACACCAATGACAAAGTTAGAATCTTAAAAGCAGCCAGAGAGAGACAGAAAGTTACATATAAAGGAACCCCCATCAGACTAACAACTGATTTCTCAACAGAAACTTATCAGGCCAGAAGGGAATGGGATGAAATATACAAAGTCATGCAAAGAAAGGGTCTGAATCCAAGAATACTGTACCCAGCAAGACTATCAATCAAAATTGAAGGGGAAATCAGGAGCTTCACAGACAAAAAAAGACTAAAGGAATTTATCTCCAACAAACCAGCAATGCAAGAAATGCTAAAGGGTCTACTGTAAAAATAAAGAAATAGGAAGCGAAGAAGGAGCACAGGGATATAGAATAAAAATGTCATCAAATGAGTACCTATCATTAATAACATTAAATGTAAATGGTTTAAATGCTCCAATCAAAAGACATAGGGTAACAGATTGGATAAGAAAACAAGACCCATACATCTGTTGTCTACAAGAAACCCACCTCAGAAAAAGAGATGCACACAGACTGAGGGTGAAGGGATGGAAAAAGGTTTTCCAGGCAAATGGAAATGAAAAGAAAGCTGGGGTAGCAATACTTATATCTGACAAATTAGATCTCAGAGTGAAGGACATAACAAGAGACAATGAAGGCCACTTCATAATACTAAAGGGAGCAATCCAACAAGAAGAAATAACCCTGGTAAATATATATGCACCCAATACGGGAGCACCCAAATACATAAAAAAAAAAAAAAAAAAAAAAAAAAAAAAAAACCTGCTGGAGGACATTAAGGGAGAGATTAACAGCAATACAATCATAGTAGGAGATTTTAATACCCCACTGTCACCCTTTGACAAATCATCTAAACAAAAAATCAGCAAAGAAATATCAATCCTAAATGACTCACTAGACCAGATGGAATTAATTGACATCTTCAGAACATTCCACCCCAAAGCCACAGAATATACATTCTTCTCAAATGCACATGGGACATTCTCAAAGATAGACCACATTTTGGGACATAGGCAAAGTCTCTTCAAATTCAAGAAGATGGAAATCATATCAAGCATCTTCTCAGACCATAATGGCATAAAACTGGAAATTAACTACAATAAAAATAATCCAAAGAAATCAAACACATGGAGACTAAACAGCATGCTATTAAACAAGGACTAGGTTACCAGAGAAATCAAGGAAGAAATTAAAAACATCCTGGAAACAAATGACAATGAAAACACAACAATCCAAAATCTATGGGACACAGCAAAAGCAGTTTTGAGAGGGAAGTTCATATCCCTACAAGCCTATTGCAAAAAACTAGAAAAAGTGTAACAAATGATCTAACTCTACAACTCAAAGAGTTAGAAAAAGAGCAACAAGAAAAGCCCAGTGTAAGTAGAAGGAAGGAAATAACAAAAATCAGAGCACAGATAAACGACATAGAGACCAAAGAAACAATACATAAGATCAAAAAAACCAAGAGCTGGTTCATTGAAAGGATAAACAAGATAGATGGACCTCTAGCCAGACTAACCAAGAAACAAAGAGAGAGGACCCAAATAAACAAAATCAGAAATGAAAGAGGTGAAATAACAACATACCCCACCGAAATACAACGGATTGTTACAAAATACTATGAACAACTCTACTCCAACAAACTGAACAACCTGGAGGAAATGGACATATTCCTAGAAAAATATAATCTTCCAAAACTCAATCAGGAAGAATCTAAAAATCTCAATAAACCAGTGACTTGGGAAGAAATTGAAACAGTCATCAAAAAGCTTCCAGCAAACAAAAGCCCAGGGCCAGATGGCTTCACAGGAGAGTTTTACCAAACATTCAAGGAAGAACTAAAACATGTTCTCCTCAGACTATTCCAAAAAATCCAAGAGGAAGGAACACTTCCAAATTCCTTCTATGAAGCCAGCATCACCCTAATACCAAAACCAGATAAAGACAACTTTATGAAAGAGAATTACAGGCCAATATCCCTCATGAACATAGATGCCAAAATCCTCAACAAAATTCTAGCAAATCAACTCCAGAAGAACATCACAAAGATCATACACCACGACCAAGTAGGATTTATTCCAGGAATGCAAGGATGTTACAATATCCGCAAATCAATAAATGTGATACATCACATAAACAAATTGAAAGATAAAAATCATATAGTCATATCAATTGATGCAGAAAAAGCATTCGATAAAATCCAACACCCTTTTCTGATAAAAACTCTTAACAAGGTGGGAGTACAAGGATCATACCTCAACATAATAAAAGCTATATATGATAAACCCACAGCCAACATTATACTCAATGGGCAAAAACTAAAACCATTCCCTCTAAGAACAGGAACAAGACAGGGATGCCCACTCTTGCCACTCCTGTTTGACATAGTACTGGAAGTACTAGCCATTGCAATTAGACAAGAGGAGGAAATAAAAGGCATCCAAATTGGAAAAGAAGAAGTAAAGTTATCCTTATTTGCAGATGACATGATATTGTACATAAAAATCCCAAAAGACTCCATTGAAGAACTAATTGACTTAATAAATGAATTTGGCAATGTAGCAGGATACAAAATTAATGCCAAGAAATCCATGGTTTTTCTATACACCAACAGAGAAACTGCAGAAACAGAGACTAAAAAAGCAATTCCATTTACCATCGCCCCCCACAAATTAAGATACCTAGGAATAAATTTAACTAAGGAAGTAAAGGACCTATATGAGGAAAACTACACGACACTGAAAAAAGAGATAGAGGAAGATGGAAGAAGATGGAAGAACATACCATGTTCATGGATTGGTAGGATCAACATCATCAAAATGTCCATACTTCCTAAAGCAATCTATAGGTTCAATGCACTCCCCATTAAAATACCAATGACATATTTCACCGACCTAGAAAGAACTCTCCAAAAGTTCATTTGGAACAATAAAAGACCCCGAATAGCCACAGCAATCCTGAGAAAGAAGAGTAAAGTAGGAGGGATCTCAATACCAGACTTCAAACTATATTGCAAAGCCACGGTTCTCAAAACAGCCTGGTACTGGCACAAGAACAGACATATATCAATAGATCAATGGAATCGAATCGAGAACCCAGATATCAACCCAAATCACTATGCTCAATTAATATTTGACAAAGGAGGCACGAATATACAATGGAGTCAAGACAGTCTCTTCAATAAATGGTGTTGGGAAAATTGGACAGACACATGCAAAAGAATGAAACTAGATCACCAACTTACACCATTCACAAAAATAAACTCAAAATGGATACAGGACTTAAACATCAGACGGGAAACCATAAAAATACTAGAAGCATCCACAGGCAGCAAAATCTCAGACGTATGCCAAAAGAACTTCTTCACTGATACTACCCCTAGGGCAATGGAAGCCTAAGAGAAAATAAACAAATGGGACTACATCAAAATAAAAAGCTTTTTTACAGCAAAGAAACCATCAACAAAACAACAAGAAAGCCCACAGTGTGGGAGAACATATTTGCAAATGATACCACTGATAAAGGTTTAATCTCCAACATCTACAAACAGCTTATACAACTAAATAAAAGGAAGATAAATAATCCAATTAAAAAATGGGCAATGGACCTAAATAGAACATTTTCAAAAGAAGACAGAAGGAAGGCCAAAAGGCACATGGAAACATGCTCAAAGTCACTAATTATCTGAGAGATGCAAATCAAAACAACAATGTGGTACTATCTCACACCTGTCATAATGGCCAACATCAACAAATCAACAAATGACAAGTGTTGGCGAGGTTGCAGAGAAAAAGGAACCCTCGTGCACTGCTGGTGGGAATGCAGACTGGTGCAACCACTGTGGAGAACAGTGTGGAGTTTCCTCAAAAAACTGAAAATGGAACTCCCATTTGACCCAGTAATCCCACTTCTAGGAATATATCCCAAGAAACTAGAAACACCAATCAGAAAGGATATATGCACCCCTATGTTTATAGCAACACAATCTACAATAGCCAGAATTTGGAAACAGCCTAAGTGTCCGTCAGCAGATGATTGGATCCAAAAACTATGGTACATCTACACAATGGAATACTATGCTGCCATAAAAAAGAAGGAATTCTCATCATTTGCAGCAACCTGGATGGAATTGGAGAACATCATGCTGAGTGAAGCCAATCAATGAAAAAGAAACACCACATGACCTCACTCATTTGTGGATAATAAAGAGCATTATAAACTGATGAACCAAAAGATAGATATAGAGACAGTATATCAACAAGTAGACTGTCAAATTACAGCAGGGAGGGGAGGAAGATCTGGGGGAGATAATAGATCAACCGAAGGACTTTTATACATGCATATAAGTACAACCAATGGACACAAAACTCTGGGTAGGGAGGGGGGCAAAAAAAAATCAATAAAATATATTAAAAATAAATAAATAAATTAAAAAAAAAGTTTTGCCCATTCAGAGATAATAATTTATAGATGGCTAGAGGCCCAGTGCATGGAAATTCATGCCCCAGTGGGGCTGAGAAGAATGGGTGTCACCATCTTGTGGCTGTGGGTGCCACCATCTTTGAGGGCATGGCAGTCAATTAGTATGTTCCCTCCTTATTGGCTATGGGAGCCGCCATCTTTGTGAGGGCCTGATGGTCAATTAGCATATTCCCTCTTTATTAGATAGGATTGTATTCTTAGACCTCATTAGAAGGGCCAATTAAATGTGGCTTGAGAGCTGAGATATTAATGTGTCTGGACAAATATGTAGCCTTTGTCTAGGGCAGAATGGGAACTATTGCCTAAGAAGTAACTTTAGCTTCATATATCTGAGGTCTTAAAAATTCTAATTAGAAGAACAATATGTACTAAGTAAGTAATGTGTCAGGCACTATTTTATCCAATCGTATATTGATGGGCACTTAGGTTACTTCCATATCTTGGTTATTGTAAACCATGGTGCAATTTACAGAAATGCATATATCTCTTCAAAGTAATGTTTTGTTTTGTTTTGTTTTTTTGTTTTTTTCAGATAATTACCCAGAAATGGAATTGTTGGGTCATAGGGTAGTTAAATTTTTGAGGAATCTCCATACTGTTCTTACTCTATGAAGTAATTTAAATCCCAGACTAATTTAGGTAAAATGACTCATTAAGGGTAGTAATCAATTTTGGAGGCAGGATTTAAATTATTCTGCATGTATGCAAATCCATGACCTTTTGCAATATCTTACAAATAAAGTATGTAGGACTCCATGGTTCTACAGAACTTAAATGGCCAATGTTAGAAGATAGGGTGTGGGTGGATTCTGGCCTCCTTTAGGGCATCAATAGGGAAGGATCCATTTGAACAGCTGTGGTTTCTATGCCTGGCCATAGACCACTTATCACTAACCTTCCATTCTGTACATGATGAAGGATAACTCTCAATGAGAGGTGGGTACAAAAATAACAATGGAAGACATAGAGACAATAGGTAGCAACTTGAAACCCACTGGCCATAAAAGTTTTAAAAATATGGACTTCCTACAATTTGCATCACACACAATTTTTCTTAAGTTTTGTTCCTAAGCAAATAACTTTTTGTGTTACTGAGTTGTCATTCCCTACATTGTGAATGAGCTGAAGTGATTTTTCCTCTCCCTTGAAAGCTGAAGGGACCAAGACTCAGAGGGGTAAACTGGCTTGTCCAAGGTCACAAGAATTCAGATCTGAGTATAGTTCAGTGCTTTTTCCACCAAGCTGTTCTGAATCCCTAAATAATTACCTCAATATTGTCATGCATCTTATAAAACTTTGTATTCCCTGGGTTTAGTTTGAATGTCCAATTTTGTATACCTACAGCTGTCTTCAGAAACACACTTGGAATATTAAAAAAAAAAACAAAAAAAAAAAACAAACAAGAATGGGCCTTCCTTCCCCTGGTTACTGGAGCCACCTTTATGACTTCCTATGCTCCCCAGAGGCCCCAAGTGGCTGGGGTGGTGCAGAACTCCCCACCCACTTAGAGCCTGCATATGCAAATTAACACAACATCATTGATGAGTTAATTTTCATACTCACTCCTGATTGGCTGGTGGGTGTTGTGAAGGTATGGTCAATTAGCATATTTCCCTTTTATTAGTGTACAGAACTCCTAAGAATTATCTCATTTTTGTTTATTATAAATTGTTAATGATTGCACTGCTTGGTCAAAAATATGTGCTTTTTGTCTTTTAAATAAACGGTGGGTGGGCACATAAAAACAATTTCTTTTCAGAAATATTAAGCAATTTGTATTTCTACCAATGGTAGTATAATTACCTATTTCACTAAACTCTCACAATTACAAGATATTCTAATTTCAAATCATAATGTGGCATTTTGACAGTCAAATTTGTCTTGTTTAAATTTGTATTTTCTTTTTTTATGTGTTTCTATTTATGAATTGTTTGTTCATTTCCATTTTCCATGTGTTAATCAGTGTACACTATTTCTTACTGATTTGTAAGATGTCATTATATATTAAATTATATAAAATACATAAAGTACTAATACAATATGATATTATTTTGGCATATGCTGTCAGTATTTTTTTAATAAAGTCACTTTTAATATTTTAAATAACATTTCAATTATATATAATTGTTTATTTTTAAAGATAACAAATTTGATATTTATGCTATTAATTTATTTGTGTATGATAAACAAAATGCAAAATTGGACCCTAAATATATTCATTTGTCATAATTTCTTTTGTTACAGACTACAGAAGTGCATTAACTTAATTAAATAATTCTTAGGAGTTCACATTTTAAATTATCTAAAAACATAAACAGTAGAGAATCTAAAATGATTTTGATAATTTTTCATTCTCTTTTAAAAGATGATTTTGATATTTTTCATTCTCTTTTATTTTAGTAACCTTAAGAACTTCTAAATTTTAAACAATGCTAATCCTTTTCCCTGAAGATTGTTTTTATTTTTATTTTTTAATAAATCTTTATTTCTCAGATTATTACAATTGTTTCTCCTCCCCCCCCCCATAGCTCCCTTCCACCCTGTTCCCACCTCACCCTGTGCCCTTACCTCCCCTCCCCCACCCCTACTCACTATTGTCCTCATCCATAGGTGTACGATTTTAATCCAGTATCTTTCTGCCTACACCCCTCCCTACACCCCTTTGCCCCTGATAATTATCAATCCACTTCCTTTCTTTGCCCCTGATTCTATTATATTCACCAGTTTACCCTGTTCCTCAGATTTTTAAATCACTTGATCTTCTTCCTCTTCTTAAATAATACCTTTTAGCATTTCATATAATACTGGTTTGGTGGTGATGAACTCCTTTAACTTTTCTTATCTGTGAAGCTCTTTATCTGCCCTTCAATTCTGAATGATAACTTTGCTGGATACAGTAATCTTGGTTGTAGGTTCTTGCTATTCATCACTTTGAATATTTCTTGCCACTCCTGTCTGGCCTGCATGGTTTCTGTTGAAAAATCAGCTGATAGTTATATGGGTGCTCCCTTATAGGTAAACCAACTGCTTTTCTCTTGCTGCTGGTAAGATCCTCTTTTTGTCTTTTGCCCTTGGCATTTTAATTATGATGTGGCTTGGAGTGTTCCTCTTTGGATTCCTCTTGTTTAGGGTTCTGTACACTTCCTGTACTTGTAAGTCTATTTCTTTCACCAGGTGGGGGAAGTTTTCTGATATTATTTCTTCAAGTATGTTTTCAGTATTTTGCACTCTCTCTTCTTCTGGCACCCCATAATTCTGATGTTGGTACGTTTGAAGTTGTCCCTGAGGCTCCTTACACTATCTTCAACTTTCTTGATTCTCTTTTCTTCTTGCTTCTCCAGAGGAGTGCCTTTTGGCTCTTTGACCGGATTCTTGTGTTCCTCTATTCTGATGTTGGATTTCTGCATAATATTTTCCAATTTAGTCAGTTTATGTTTAATTTTTAGTTGGGTCTCATGAAATTTATTGGCCTTTTCTAGGATATTCTTGCATAACCTTAAAACCGTGGTTTTGAACTCTATATTCTCCATCTCTTTCGTTTGAGATCAATATCCTTGTCTCAGCATTTTCGCTGCTTCCCAGAGTTGGTAGGATGGCTTTGTGTGTTTAGTGTCCTCTATGGCCTAGTGGGTCAGCCTCCTCAGTTACCTGAGGTGGACACTCTTGGTGCTCCCTTTTGTGGACTGCATGTACAGCCTTGTTGTAGCTAAGTCTTGATTGTTGTTGGTATCCTTGGCAGAAACTGAACTTCAGGCCAATTGGATGTGGGCATGAGCTGTGTCTGTTCTGGGATGCCTTCTGTATTTAAAACAGTCTTACAAGATCAGACTTGCAGAATTGCAGAAGCCTCTGTGCTCAGCTTGGATAGGGCGGAGTCTCAGGGCTGAGCTGACAGTCTTGGCTTCTTGTCAGCCCTGCCCTTGTGGCTTGTCAGAGTTTCCTCCTGACCTCTTCCTTCCACGGCTCCCCTGAGTTTCCACCTGACCATCCCAGATTCCCCGTGCAAGAGTGTGGGTGCCCCAGGGGCTCGCCCAGAACGGGGTTGGGTCTCTGTAGTCTGGAGCTTTTGACTCCTTCTGCTATGGAGAGGCTGCGGCAACCTCCAGGTCAGACCTCTGCATGAACTCACTCGCCCACATGTGACTGTAGACCCTGTCCACTGCGGCTCCTGGCTCCCCCTGTCTCCCAGTCTCTGAGTCTCTGGGTCCAGACACCACCATATGAGTCTGGGTCCACAAGGTTTTGGCCAGAGTTGGGGTGTAGTACATTCGGAAAGGGTTCAGTACAACCGTGAATTCCTCCCCTCTTGCCAGTCAGGCATTCGCTGCATTTCTTCTCTGCGCACGTGAGCATCTCTCTACCTCAGCACTTTGTGGTTCCCAGTTAGATCTGTGAGCCTCTCTCCTTTCTAGTTGTAGATTTCCCACTCCGCCAGCTTTCCTGTGTTTTTGGGTGAAATCTGATCTGATTTTAGTTGTTATTTTTTAAATTGTTTTGTGAGGCAGCAGCTTAGGTGCTTACCTGGGCCGCCATCTTGGTTCTTGACTTTAAAGATTATTTTTTTTTACTAGAGGCCCGGTGGATGAAATTCATGCACAGGGCTGTGTGTTCCTCAGCCCAGCCTGCACCCTCTCTAATCTGGGACCCTTCAAGGGATGTCCAACTGCCCATTTAGGCTCAATCCCAGTAGGCTGCAAAACAGGCAGTCAGACATCAGGATTGGGACTAAACGGGTAGTTGGACACCCTCTCACAATCCAGGACTGCTGGTTCCCAGCTGCTCACCTGCCTGACTTCCTGATTGCCCCTAACTGCTTCTGCCTGCCAGTCTAATCACCCCCTAACCATTCCCATGCCAGCCTGATTGATGTCTAACTGCTCCCCTGCCAGCCTGTTTGCTTCCAACTTCCCTCCTCTGCCAGCCTGGTCACCCCTAACTGCCCTCCCCTCTAGGCTAGATCACCCCCAACTGCCCTCCCTTGCAGAACTGGTCACTTCCAACTACCCTCTGTTGCTGGACTGATCAACCCCAACTGTCTTCCTTTGCAGGCCTGGTCCCTCCCAACTGCCCTTCCCTACTGGCCATTTTGTGGTGGCCATCTTGTGTCCTCATGGGGGTAGACATTTTTTACAACATGGGGGCAGCCATCTTGTGTGTTGGAATGACTGTCAATTTGAATATTACTTTTTTATTAGATAAGATAGTTATTCATAATGCTTGTTAAAAACCTGTAGCATTTGTATTGATGGTCCTTAAGAAGGAAATGATGAGAAGATAATCAGGAGGTTATGTAAAATGAGTTTAATTATTGCATGTTTTAAAACTGAAATCTTATTTCCTTGAACTATGTTCATAAAACTCACAAAAGTCTCTAGAGATTGGGGTTGTTGAGATTGTGAAAATATTTTCTTATTTATTATTTGCCTTTGTAGTTTGTTGTGGTGCCATTTTGCATAAAGAACTTTTAAATTATATTAGGTCAAATCTATCATGTTTTTTCTTACATAGTTTGTATTTTCATGTTTAGACTTTATAACGTTTCTAAGTTCTTCATACCCAAACAATGGATATTCATAAAATTTTCTTGAAATCCCTTTTCATTTCATTATATAATGTGTAATTCTAATCTTATATTTTTAGACATGTTGACTAAATGTGGCATTGCCATAATCTTTCTAAATTGTGTTTTACTGACATTGTTATTCTATACCAAATCTTAAATATGCTGGTTTATTTTTCTGGGCTTTCCAACTTATGTAATTAATATGTCTATTTCTGATTCAGTATTTCACTGTTTCTATTGTCAGAATATTTTAATATGCTTCAGTGTCTAATAGTGAAAAATTTGTTCTGTACTTTACTTTTATGTAAACTTCAAAATCATTTGTGGCAGTTCAGAGTATCCATGTGATTTATTTATTTTATTTTAATTTTAATTTTATTTTTTAAAATATATTTTATTGATTTTTTACAGAGAGGAAGAGAGAGAGATAGAGAGTTAGAAACAGCAATGAGAGAGACTCATTGATCAGCTGCCTCTTGCACACCTCCTACTGGGGATGTGCCCACAACCATAATCGAACATGCCCTTGACAATAATCGAACCCGGGACCTTTCAGTCTGCAGGCTGATGCTCTATCCACTGTGCCAAACCAGTTTCAGCGTATCCATGTGATTTAGATTTAAATTGAACTAAATTAACAAATTTAGGAAGAATTAACATGTTTTCATCCCAGAAAATGATTTGTTTCTCTTTTTATATAACATTTTATATTTTCCATTAAAATTTCATACTTTTCTTCTTAGAGATTCTTTTTAAAAATATATATTTTATTGATATTTTACAGAGCGGAGGAAGGGAGAGAGATAGAGAGCCAGAAACGTCAATGAGAGAGAAACATCGACCAGCTGCCTCCTGCACACCCCACCCCCCCACCCCGGGGATGTGCCCGCAACCAATGTACATGCCCCTGACTGGAATCGAACCTGGGACCCTTCAGTCCTCAGGCCGACGCTCTATCCACTGAGCCAAACCGGTTTCGGCTTCTTAGAGATTCTTATATTGTTTTGTGAAAAATTTAAATATATTTTTGGTTATTAGTAAGAATAATATCTATTTTATATTTTAGTTATGTTTCACTTAATCCAGTCTCATATTATTTGACACATTAAGGATAAAATTAACAATGAAGATCTGAGCCAAAACCGGTTTGGCTCAGTGGATAGAGCGTCGACCTGCAGACTGAAAGGTCCCAGGTTTGATTCCGGTCAAGGGCATGTACCTTGGTTGCGGGCACATCCCTAGTGGGGGGTGTGCAGGAGGCAGCTGGTCGATGTTTCTCTCTCATTGATGTTTCTAGCTCTCTATCCCTCTCTCTTCCTCTCTGTAAAAAATCAATAAAAATATATTTAAAAAAAAACAACAAGAACAACAATAAAAAAAAACAATGAGGATCTGAGTCATTAAACTATAATGAATAAACATTGTTTTCATTGATACTTGCCTTGGATTCCACTTTTTGTCTTCAATGTTAATATTGACAAATCTGATTTAATTGAGTTTTTTTTTCTATTCAGCTTTGCTTCTTTTATTTTTTACTTAAAATATATTTTTATTGATTTCAGAGAGGAATGGAGAGGGAGAGATAGAAATATCAATGATGAGAGAGAATCATTGATCAGCTGCCTCATGCATGCCTCCCACTGGGGATGAGCCCATAACCCAGGCATGTGCCTTGATTGGGAATTGAACTGTAATCTTCTTGTTCCTGGGTCAAAGCTAAACCACTGAGCCAAGCTGGCCAGGCTATTTTTAAAATTTAATATTTCTACTTTTTTCTCTTTATTTATTTTCTAAAATATAATTTTATTGTTGATACTATTATAGATATCTCCTGTTTGCCACCCTGTATCCCCTCCCCATGTCTTCACTACTCTATTGCATATATTCATGGGCTGAGCATGTAAGTATATAAATTCTTTGGTTTATCTCTTCTCATTCCCACAACCCCACTTTGAGGTATGTCAGCCTGTTCCATGCCTCCATGCTTCGGGTCTTATTTGGTTGGTCAATTAATTTTGTTCATTGGATTCCACAAATAAGTGAGATCATGTGATATTTGTCTTTCTCAGATGGGCTTATTTCACAGCATAATAAATAGCCCAAGTGCCCATCAGTAGATGAATGGATAAAAAGGCTATGTGAGCCAAAACTGATTTGGCTCAGTGGATAGAGCGTTAGCCTGTGGACTGAAGGGTCCTGGGTACAATTCGGGTCAAGCACATGAACATTGGTTCTAGGCACATTCCCTGAGGGGGTGAGGGGGTGCAGGAGGCGGCTGATAGCTGTTTCTCTCTCATAGATGTTTCTAGCTCTCTATCTCTCTCCCTTCCTCTCTGTAAAAAAATCAATAAAATGTATTTTAAATTTTTTTTAAAAAAAGCTACGTGATAATTACACAATGGAATACTATGAAGCTGTTGAAAAAAAGAGGGATCCCATACCCTTTGGGACAGCGTGGATTGACCTGGAAAATACTTTTAATATTTCTGAATCACTTAATTTTTACATATCAGTCTTATAGTAAACATGTAGTCTATTCAAGTTGTTCAGTTTTGCAGAGGAAACAACTAGTTTTCTCTCTTTGTAGATCAACAACTTTTTTTAAAAAAAAATGTGTTTTGGTTTTTATAAGTTCCTTTCTTTATCTGTGGAGTTTAAAAACAAAACAAAACACTATTTACATATATTTAAGTATAAGTCCCTTAAAAATCATTTCAGTCTTGTATCTAGTAAGTCTTTTTCTGACTTAGGTCTTTGTCCATTTAAGGAAAGCTTTCTTCCTATATCTTTGCTTCTTGCTTATTTTCTATTTGCCTCACCTCTTTTTTAGGTACAAGTGTTCTTCATCCTCTATATAGTGTTTTTTAAATTTATTTTTAATTTTATTTATCCTGAATTATAGAGAAACTTTACTTTGGTTATCATGCTACTTATCTATCCTACTGAATGCCACATACTGAACTGCTGAATTGTATGTGCATTTTTACCTGTATGTTTTCTTCTCTTGTATTGCAGGGATCATCCTATCTTCTCTGCTATTGTATCTCCAATACTCAAAACACAGTCATCATCTTTTAAACCTTTTCTATAGAGAGAGGCAGAAAAATTTGTTGATTTAATAGTCATATTTTCAATTACAATTTATGAGTTTGAATAGATTTATATTTTTAATTTATTTTTATTTTCAATTATAGTTTACATTGAATATTATTTTGTGTTAGTTTCTGATATAGAACATAATGGTTAGGTAGATAATCATAAATTTTACAAAGTGTTGCAATGATATTTTTAGTATCCACCTGGCACTATATATAGTTATTAAAATATTATTTACTATATATCCTATGCTGTACTTTATATCCCTGTGACTATTTTATAGCTACCAATCTTTATTTCTCAATCCCTTCACCTCTTTCACCCAGTCCACCATTACTTAATTCATTTTAGTGTATGGCTATTTTATACCAAAATCTTGAGTCCTTATCACACTAAGATAATTACTGCCTTGTTATGTATACTTTTAAAACAATAATATAAATATATTACTAATAAATAGATTACTGAAAGCAATCTATATATTACTAACACAGTGATTATTGAAAGCAATTTGAAATGCTTTTCAGATTAACAAAAATATTCTTAGGCTGCATGCCATTAGGGAAGTATAATCAAACTACTGACATAATTATTTTTGTAGTTATGCCAGCATTTGATAGGTCATTAAGTTATATTGTTTGATTTCTTTTTCTTTTTTAAGCAATTGAATTTTGCATTTTATTTTGTTTTATAGTTATGCAAAAACATTTATGTTTTTCCCAAAATAAAAACAAAAATAGTTACATTAAAAGAAATACCCAGCTTCCCTTCTTATCCCTGCAATCCTGTTCCCTCATTCCCAATTATAGACAACCATTTAAAAAATAGCTTTTTGGTTTGTCCTTAAAATATATATATATATTGCCGAAACCTGTTTGGCTCAGTGGATAGAGCATCAGCCTGTGGACTGAAAGGTCCCGGATTCTATTCTGATTAAGGGCATGTACCAGTAGGGGGTGTGCAAGAGGCAGCTGATCAATGATTCTCATCAATGTTTCTAACTCTCTATCCCTCTCCTTTCCTCTCTGTAAAAAAAATCAATAAAATATATTTTATCTATATCTATATCTATATCTATCTATCTATCTATCTATCTATCTATCTATCTATCTATCTATCTTTTACCTCTTGTGAAAATATTCTTAGATACTTTTTTTAAAACTTAAATTCTTTATTGTTTAAAGTATTACATGAGCCTCCTTTTTCCCCCATCGATCTATCCCTGGCCATCCCTATCCCCCAACACATGCTCTCACCCTTCCTGTCTGTGTCTCTTAGTTATGATCATATGCATACATACAATTCCTTTGGTTGTTCTCTAACCCCCTCAACCAGTGCCTTCACTCACAGGTTGGACAGTATATTCTTTCATTTGTTCATGTCTTCCTCTATTTCTTTTTTCAGCGTCATGTAATTGTCTGAGTACAGGTTCTTTACCTTCTTGGTTAAATTTATTCCTAGATATCTTAGTTTTTTGTTGCAATGGTAAATGGGATTTATTTTCTCTTTCTGTGAGTTCATTATTTGTGTATAAAAAAGCCATAGATTTCTGGGTGTTAATTTTGTATCCTGCTACATTGCTGAATTTATTTATTAAGTCTAGTAGTTTTTTGATGGAGTCTTTAGGGTTTTCTATGTACAATATCATGTCATCTGTGAATAAGGACAGTTTTACTTCTTTTCCAATTTGGATGCCTTTTATTTCTTCTTCTTGTCTAATTGCAATGGCTAATACATCCAGTACTATGTCAAACAGGGGTGGTGAAAGGGGCTGTACTTAGGGGAAATTATTTTAGTCTGTGCCCATTGAGTATGATGTTGTTTGTAGGTTTGTCAGATAAGGCTTTTATTATGTTGAGGTATGATCCTTCTAGTCCCACCTTGATGAGTGTTTTTATCAGGAATGGGTGTTAGATTCAATTCATAGGGTTATGTTATTTTTTGTCTCTCAATTTGTTTATGTGATGTATCACATTTATTGATTTGTGAATATTGTACCATCCTTGCATTCCTGGAATCAATCTAACTTGGTTATCATCTATTATCTTTCTAATGTAATGCTGGATCCAATTTGGTAGAATTTTGTTGAGGATTTTAGCAAATATGCTCATCAGGGATATTGGCCTGTAGTTCTTTTTCTTTGTAGTGCCTTTATCTGGTTTTGGGATTAGGGTAATGCTGGCAACATAGAAAGAGCTTGGAAGTGTGCCTTCCTCTTGAATTTTTGGAATAGTCTGAGGAGGATAGGTGTTAGTTTTTCTTTGAATGTTTGGTAAAACTGCCCTGTGAAGTTGTCTCATCTTGGGCTTTTGTTTGCTGGAAGGTTTATGATGACTGCTTCAGTTCCCTCCTTAGTTATCAGCCTGTTGAGGTTTTTTTTTTTTCTTGATTGAGTTTTAGAAAGTTGTATTTTTCTAGGAATATGTCCATTTCCTCTAGGTTGTTTAGTTTGTTGAAATAGAGTTTTTATAGTATTTATTTTAAAATCATTTGTATTTCTGTGAGGTCTGTTGTCCATAATTTAAATTTTTTCACTATGTTCTATAAACATAATACAACACGTAGGGCTGTACCTCACTATGATTACAAAGTAATATATTATTGAGATCACTTCATATATATCCCTCTATATAAAAGCCTAAGTGACTGTCACAACCAAAAAAACCAAATGGATGACCAAAGAGGCTGCATGGGGCGACCAGGCTGGCAGGGGGGTTAGTGAGGGCCTACCAAATGACTGATCAGCAGGCTGTGTGGGGCGACTAGGCTGGCAGGGGAGTTAGTGAGAGATGACCAAATGATTGAACAGCAGGCTGTGTGGGGTTACCAGGCCAGGGGGGACAGTTAGGGGTGACTAGGCTGGCAAGAGGGGCAGTCAGGGGCAACCAGGCCAACAGAAGGGAGCAGTGAAGGGTGACCAGGCTGGGGGCAATCAAGCCATCAGGGGGGAAATAAGGGGTGATCAAGCCAGTGGTGGCAAGGGGGAAACCAAGCCAGCAGGGGGGCAGTTGAGGGTAACCAGTACATCAGGGGGAGAAGTTAAGGTGATCAGGCAGGCAGGCAAGTTAACAGTTAGGAGCCAGTGGTCCAATATTATGTGAGGGATGTCCTGGCAGGCAGACATTCCCTGAGGGGTCCCAGATTGGATAGGGTGCAGGCTGAGCTGAGGAGAACCCCGTGCATGAATTTCATGTACTGGACCTCTAGTCCTTCCTAATAGAAGAGTAATATGTAAATTAACAATCACTCCGCTCCACAAGCCACACCCACAAGGCATGCCTACCAGCCAATCAGAGTGAGTATGCAAATGAACCCAATCAAAATGGCTACAGCCACAGAGAGCAAGAGGGAGGCATTTCCCCAGCAAGGGAGGAAGCCAAGCTTTCCACCTGCCACTGGGCCTAAGCCTCCACTCAAGGCTACAAAGTTTCAATTATTGAAGGTATACAAATCCAAACAGAAACAGCTGCTGCCACTGTGTGAGCAGGAGGCTTGGCACCGCTCCAGGCTACAAAGTTTCAATTGTAGAAAGTAAATATATCCCAGATACCAGGACCTCCACTTGGGTCTCTGGGGTGTGTGGCCAGCCTGCCAACCACCACAGGCCCCTCGCTCAGGCTGCCTTATGCTCCAAGGGAACCCCCACCCTGATCTGGGACACTTTTCAGGGCAAACCAGCTGGCCCCCACCCATGCATCAGGCCTCTATCCTATCTAATAAAAGACTAATATGCAGATTGACCATCACTCCAATACACAATATGGCTGCCCCCATGTGGTCAAAGATCCTGCCCCTATGTGGTCACCAGAAGATGGCCAGCAGGGGAGGGCAGTTGGGAGGGACCAGGCCTGTAAGGGAGTGTAGTTATGGGTGATCAGGCAAGTAGGGGAGGGCAGTTGGGAGGCACCAGGCCTGCAAGGGAGGGCAGTTGAGAGGGACCAAGCCTGCAAGGAAGGGCAGTTGAAGGTGATCAACCCTGCAGGGGAGGGCAGTTAGGGGTGACCAGGCCGGCAGAAGAGGAAAGTTGGGGCCAAACAGGCTGGCAGGGGAGCAGTTAGACATCAATCAGGCTTGCATGGGAGTGGTTAGGGGGTGATCAGGCTGGCAGGCAGAAGTAGTTAGGGGCAATCAGGAAGGCAGGCAGGCAGGCAGGCAGGCAGGCGAGAAGTTGGGAAGCAACAGTCCTGGATTGTGAGAGGGATGTCTGATCCCAGTGGGATTGGACCTAAATGGGCATTTGGACATCCTTCTTGGTGTCCCAGATTGGAGAGGGTGCAGGCTGGTCTAAGAGACAACCCTCCCTGCCCCTATGCATGAATTTTGTGCACCGGGCCTCTAATATATATATATAATGAGCCAACGTCCATAATGTTCAAAATAACCAAAGGCTCAACTGAACACCAGAAGTCAATCCTGCTGTCAGTGCTGGGTTGCCATGGTGACCCAGCACTGACTGAAGCATTGCGGGCATCTCAGCAACCCAGAACTTTCTGCGTAGGGGGCTGTGATCAGGCTCAGACAGAGGCTGGGAGAGATAAACAGGGTCTGATTGCGGCTCCTGTGGCAGTCAGTGATGCGTCAGCATGACGGAAGTTAGTCCTGCAGTCAGTGAACATAGGGTCAATTAATATCTCTTTGAGAGAAATTGAGAATATAAAGTACAGTGTACAGCAATTGCTTATATTATTTCACATAAAACTCTTTTCAACTAAGATATTTTTCTTTATTTAAAATGTATCTTTATTGTTGAAATTATTACAAATATACCTTTGTTTTAGTTTGGGGTTTTTTTCCCATTGATCTCCTCCACCCTGAACCCACCCCTTCTAGGCCTTCACCAGACTATTGTCTGTGTCCATGGGCTATTCCTATCTAATACATAAAAATCTAGAAATATTTAGAGAAAATTAAAATATATGCCAGTTAAATATTGAACAGAAGAGCTGAAGTTTCTGCATGAATACTGGATACAGGCTTAAAGCCAAAAGACAATCCATGAGATAAAGTTAGTCAGTGTAACATACAATTCATGAGATAAAGTTAGTCATTGTAACATAACAAAAGGTTTCTTTCACTAAAGAGATAAGATGGTTCCCAATACTCATACACATAATAAAACAGTGTGGGGTTTCAGAATGAGCCTCACTAAGATGTGTCTCAGTGGTATGCAGATTTTTGAGCTAAGAGCAATTTTAGCTTCACGCTCAAATAAAAATTTTGCCCCTCCCTTTAACTATCTAAAAAAAAATTGAATTAGAGGCCTTGCCCATATTAAGGCATTATCCTATATAATAAAAGGCTGATATGCAAATTGACCCAACAGTAGAATGACCGCTCTCTTACATGCACTGACCATTAGGGGGCAGATGCTCAATGCAGGAGCTGGGCCCTGGTGGTCAGTGTGCTCCCACAAGGGGAGTACAGCTTATCCAGAAGCCAGGCTCATGGCTGGCTAGTGTAGCAGTGGTAGTGGGAGCCTCTCCTGCCTCTGCACCAGTGCTAAAGATGTCTTACTGATGGCTTAGGCCTACTGCCCATCAGTTGGACATCCCCTGAGTTCTCCCGGATTGTGAAAGGGTACATTTTGAGCTGAGCTACTTTGGCTCCTAGTACATGAACTTCATGCACTGGGCCTCTAGTGTTTATATAAAAGGCTAAGTGACTGACCATCCACCTGTCCTACTGTCCAACCGACTGACTGGCCGGTACATATGCCGGGTACTGGCAATTTAAAAATAAATATTGACTCGCTCATGCATGATACATATAAAGCTCTCCCTGGCACCAACCGCATGCGTGTATTTTGATCTGTCTTTGTCGATCATGAATTTAGTTGTTTTCATTGACATTCTGAAGCTGAAAAAGAGCATCGTCATTGTGTTTTTGTTGTTTTTATATCATGTCTTTGTTGTTGTTATATCATGTTGTTATTGTTTAGTTATTAATCAATTTATATATTATTTTCATATACATTTTACTAATTTTCTTTAATTTCTGACACTTCTATTATAGAGAAAGGGTGAATAGTGATATTAAAGTATTTCTTCTAATTAATTTCTGTTCAGTGTATACGAATTTTGCACCAGGCCACTAGTGCACAATATTTCACCATGCATAGTAATATAAGGAGCTCTACCTCATTTATTTCTCATGGATGCAAGGTATTTCATTATGTGGATGTTCCAGTTTATTAAAATAGTTATTTATTAATACACATTTGAGGTGTACCAGTCTTTTACTATTATAAACACAGTTGACCCTTGAACAGCACAGATTTAAACTGCATGAGTTTTACTTATATGTGGATTAAAAAGATAAATATCTATAGTTTTCCAACCACATTTGGGAGTCTACAGATATGGGAGGGCTGACTATAATCAATGATCTAAACCTCTTCATATAGGGGACCTGAGCTCTGTAGATTTTTTTGTATTCACAGAGTTCCTGGAACCAATTTCCTATTAATACCAAGAGACAATTTAAGTTTTTAGGGAATCAAAAGTTATATGTGGATTTGTTACTGTGCAGGGACAGTGCCCCTAGTGCACATGTTGTTCATAGTCCTGCATTAATAACTTTTAGCATACGGTATGTAATTTTATATTTTTGACAATGTATCTTTGAGAATGATTACTAGAGGTATGATTGTTGGGTCAAAGGATAAATGCATTTGTAATTTGCTAAATTTTGCCCAATTTCCTTCTATATGAGATGTATAATCTTGCAATTTCATTAGCCATGTATGAGAGTGCCTGCTTTGCTATAGTCCCACAAAAAGAGTAATACTACTAAACTTTTAGATTTTTGACAGTTTGATAGATGAAATATGGTATCATATAGTTTTAATTTTGTTATATTTCAAATGCTTAAGGAGTATTTGCATTTTTTAAAGAATCGTTTTATTTCTCTTTCCTATTTTTACAAGGTTGCGGAAAAAAATGTTTTCCAAGAATGCAAAGAGCTGGGCCACATATCATTCTTTGTTGTAAAGATAAGAACTAGCTGGGTTATATTTACAAATCAGGTACAAGAAACAATAAGAACATTAGCTGAGTGTGATAAAGTACTAGCTAAAGTTAAATCAATACTTAATTTGTATCTTGTCATCATAAAACTGTATTATTGATTAGTTTGTGTGTATAAAACTGTCCTGAAATATTTCACCTTGAAAATATTGTTCTTATCACCAATGAAATGTAACCTCTAACCTTGAGATAATCTTAATGATAATGAATAGTTTACCATGTTTGTAAAAATAAATTGAAATTTCTGTCCACATTTTATTACTAAACCCACTGATAATGATCTCACAGGTATTGTTACTATTTTTCCAACTGGTATGCACATTTGCATATTTTCTTGCTAGTCAGGAAAGTATCTTTATTTATTCTTAGTGCTTTTGTTTTTGCATATTTCTAGGTAAGTAACATAAAATGATTTTTATTTAATTTTTTATTGATTAAGGTATTACATGAGTCCATATATACCCATTACCCCACCACCACCAAACTCCCATACATACCCTCACCACTCACTGTCTTCCGTCTATTGGTTATGCTTATACGCATGCATACAAGTCCTTCAGTTGATCTCTTACCTCCCCCCAACCTTCCCACAGTAATTTGACAGTCTGCTCAATGCTTCTGTGCCTCTGTATCTATTTTTTTGTTCATCAGTTTATAATGTTCTTCATTATCCATAAATGAGTGAGATCATGTTATATTTTTCTTTCATTGACTGGCTTATTTTACTTAACATAATGCTCTTCAGTTCCATCCATGCTGTTGCAAATGGTAAGAATTCTTTCTTTTATTATAGCAGCATAGTATTCCATTGTGTAGGTTTATCACAGTTTTCTAATTCAGTCATGTGCTGATGGGCACTGAGGCTGTTTCTAAATCCTAGCTATGGTGAATTGTGCTGCTGTGAACATAGGGGTGCATATATCCTTTCTGATTGGTGTTTCTAGTTTCTTGCGATATATTCCTAGAAGTGGGATCACTGGGTCAAATAGGAGTTCCATTTTTATTTTTTTGAGGAAACTCCATACTGTTCTCCACAGTGGCTGCACCAGTCTGTATTCCCACCAGCAGTGCACAAGGGTTTCTTTTTCTCTGTATCCTCTTCAGCACTTGTCATTTGTTGATTTGTTTATGATAGCCATTCTGACAGGTGTGAGATAGAAACTCATTGTCATTTTGAATTGCATCTATTGGATGATTAGTGACATTCAGCATGTTTTCAAATGCCTTTGAGCCTTCCTTATGTCTCCTTTCAAAAAGTAGCTATATAGGTCATTTGCCCATTTTTTATTGTGTTGTTTATCTTCCTTTTGTTAAGTAGTATGAGTTCCCTGTAAATATTGGAGATTAAACACTTATCTGAGATAACATTGGCAAATATGTTCTCCCATGAAGTGGGCTTTCTTGTTGCTTTATTGATGGTTTCTATTGCTATAAAGACACTTTTTATTTTGATGTAGTCCCATTTGTTTATTTTCTCTTTAGTTTACATTGCCCTAGGAGCTGTATAAGTGAAGAAATTGCTTCAGCATATGTATGAGATTTCGCTGCCTGTGGATTCCTCTGGTATTTTTATGGTTTCCTGTCTTATGTTTAAGTTCTTTACCAATTTTGAGTTTATTTTTATCTATGGTGTAATTTGGTGGTCTAGTTTCAATTTTTTGCATGTATCTTTCCAATTTTCCCAACAACATTTATTGAAGAGACTGTCTTGACTCCATTGTATGCTCCTGCCTCCATTATCAAATATTAATTGAGCATAGTGTTTTGGCTCGATTACTGGGTTCCTTATTCTATTGGTCTATAAGTCTATTCTTATGGCAGTAGTAGGCAGTTGTGAGAATGGTGGCTTTGTAACACAGCTTGATATCTGGTATTGAGAACCCTCCTACATTGATATTCTTTCTCAGGATTGCTGCAGCTATTCAAGGTCTTTCTTTATTCCAGATGAATTTTTGGAGCATTCATTCTAGGTCTGAGAAACACGCTGTTGGTATTTTAATGGGAAGTTCATTGAATCTATAGATTGCTTTGAGGAGTATGGACATTATAATGATGATGATTCTAACAATCCATGAACATGGTATGCTCTTCCATCTATTTATTGCCTTCCTCTATCTCTTTTTTCAATGTCCTGTAGTTTTCTGAGTAGAGGTCTTTTACCTCCTTAGTTAAGTTTATTCCTAGGTATCTTAATTTTTTTGGTGCGATGGTAAATGTGATTGCTTTATTAATCTCTCTTTCTGTAAGTTCACTATTGGTGTATAGAAATGCCATAGATTTCTTGGCATTAATTTTGTATCCTGCTACATTGCCGAATTCATTTATTAAATCTACTAATTTTTAATGGGTTTTTAGCGTTTTCTATACACAGTGCCTTGTCATATGCTAATAGTGACAAATTTACTTCTTCTTTTCCAATTTGGATCCCCTTTATTTTTCTTCTTGTCTGAGTGCTGTGGCTAGCACTTCCAGTACTATGTTGAACAGGAGTGGTGAAAGCAGGCATCCTTGTGTTGTTCTTGTTCTTAGTGGAAATGGTTTTAGTTTTTTCCCTTTGAGTACAATGTTGGCTGTAGGTTTGTCGTTTAAGGTTTTTATTATGTTGAGGTGTGATCCCTCTGTTCCCACTTTGCTGGGCGTTTTTATCAGAAAATGGTGTTGGATTTTGTCAAATGACATTTCTGCATCAGTTGATATGATTATGTGATTTTTGTCTCTCACTTTGTTTATGTGATGTATCACATATATATTTTTAAATTTCTTTATTGATTAAGGTATCACATATATGTCCTCATCCCCCCATTCCCATCCCAAACCCCTCTTCATGCATGCCCCCACCCCCTGTAGTCCTTGACCACTAGTTAGGTTTATATGCATGCATACAAGTCCTTTGGTTCATCTCTCCCTATTACCCCCACCCTCTTCTACCTTCCCTCTGAGGTTTGACAGACTTATCGATGCTTCCCTGTCTCTGGGTCTGTTTTTGTTCATGAGTTTATGTTGTTCATTATTTCCCATATATGAGTGAGATCAAGTGATACAAGAAATAGACTTATAAGAAGCAAAAATGAGATAAGCAATAATGTTTATGCTGGGAGGCAAATGAATCAATCTATAGTGAGTTTCATTCTGTGCCAGCAGTTTTTTTGAGTCCCAATTTCAATGTCAAACAGTTCCTTATGTGTACATGTCAGCAATGATATTTCAGTTCTGGATGGTGGACATATGGTGACAATGCAAGTCCAACCCTCTCTGGTTTGCTCCTGGGCAACCTGCAGTGACCCACAGCTGCTGACTGCTAGTATGGCAAAGCGTCATCAGCATCTTCCATCTCTGGACTGTTTCTCTTTTGTCTTCATGGCTGGAGCACTCCTGTCAATTCCTCTCTATTGCAGAAATCCACATGGTCTTCAAGTTGTTTTCTGAAAATATACAAACATATTCTCAACCAAAAGTTAATAAATGAATATTTTCTATAAATTTGACTTGCGATCCTTTTTCAGTTTCTGCCCAAATGATTTTCCTTTGGCTTGTTTTGACACCATGTGTATTTTTCATGGGTGTCTTGTTAGCATTACAAATGAAAGTTAATTTTCTAAAGTAAAAATTTTCTAGATGTAATTTACTTACAGGATATTTTCCCCTATATATTTCTACTATCTTCCCCTTTTTAATTTAAATATTAGGAGGCTTTTAGAAATTTTATAATGCAGTCTTGATAGCTTTTAAATTTTAATTTTTTGAACTAAAATATGACTGCTTTAGGTTCATTATATGTTATGTAATTTTACCATGAGATGAACTACCAATAAAAAAATTTAGTTAACAGTTAAAGAACAGCTTTTTGTCTAGTACAATTAATTTTTCTAGAATATTCACTTATTTTAATTAGCCAATTTAAATTAGTCTGAAAACTTGACTACTATTTTACTGTCAAAAGTAATACTCTAACAACAATCATATTTTACCCTGTAAATATTAGTGGAAAATAATATTTGCCTTCTTGCGTAGGCCCTGAGCATTCTTGGTACTATGTAGTTAGGTATCAAAAGCCCACTTCTCCACACCATGGGTACAAGACAACTCAAACAAGTCTTGTTGCAGTGAGAGGGCAGCTGCTGCTGGCCAAATTTCTGTCTGTTACCTCGGTCTCGATTTGAGCTTGGTATGGGAAGCAAAGCAGCCAACTGAGCAGTAGACCTCCCTCAGGAGGGGTGAAGGTTCAGGCCCCTGCAAAGTTGGGGGGTGAGGGTCTGTGCCCCACCTCTGTTGACCCCCAAGTTCTCTCCTGAGGCCCCTCTGCAACTGTGGCTGTCTTAGGTTGTTTCTTACCTGAGGAATCTTACTCATCTCTGGCTAACCAGCCATCCTCTGGGGCCAAGCAGTGTGATGTGAGGTTCAGTTCTGTCTCCTTTGTAGCCTATACCCCCATGGCTTTCACACCCAGCACCTGCCTTGGGATCCCCTTGCCAACTGGTGAGACTCTGGCACTAATCACATATTGGGGAACTCAGGTTTCTTCTCTAGGGATGACCCAGCTCACCCCACTGGGCAAGAGACAGACCCATGGTACCAGCCACCACGAGGCTTCAACCTCAGCATAAACAGAAAGCTCAGGCAACAGTTGTGGGCAATTGGATTGTGAGAAGATTGTTCCTCTTGGCCAAAAGGGCAAGAGGGGCCAATATAGAATGCTCAGGTGCCTTCCCAGGGCACCCTCTACGCAGTGGAAGGGATTAAATCCTTTCCTGTCTTTTTTGTTGTTGTTTTGTTAATATATTTTATTGATCTTTTACAGAGAGGAAGAGAGAGGGATAGAGACTTAGAAACATCGATGAGAGAGAATCATCAATCGGCTGCCTCTTGCACGCCCCCAACTGGGGATGTGCCCGCAACCAAGGTACATGCCCTTGCCCGGAATCGAACCTGGGACCTTTCAGTCCGCAGACCGACGCTCTACCACTGAGGCAAACCGGTTTCGGCCTTTCCTGTCCTTTTTAAATTGCTGCTAGTCATTCAAGGAATTGGTTTGTAAGTTTGTTCGGGATCATTGTACATTATGCTGTTGTAATTCCAAAATGTCAAGAGATGTGTTACCTTTGTCTCCAAGCACCAAAAGGATGATTTTAATTAATTCCCAATGGTGCAAGATATTATTATAAGTAAAGGGGTTAATACAAATCTTGGAAAAATTATAATGACATTATAGAATGATATCATGTAAGGATATTCTTTGCTCTAGGCCATGGCAATTCCATTTCAAACTGGATGCCAATTACTTTTTGGATAGACAAGGTCGTAGTTACATTTTCTGCACCTCTCCTGGGAGCAAGTAGTGATAGTTCCTTTTTGGTGTCCACACAAGCCAGAAACCTCTCTTTAATTTTACACACAAAGGAGCAGTGGTTTGATTTTTGTGTCATACAAAAGGGAAGTTGGGTGGCAACCCCTGTGTAATTATACTTCCTTGCCCCACCCATGGTCCTCCTGGATAACTGAGGTGTTTGGTATTATTGGTGATTACATTAGGGGGAGGATCAGCTCAAGTAAGGCTCTTACCCATAAAGGGTCAAAAACATAAGTCCAAAATACTTCCCCATTTGCCCCAGGTAATATTACTGTACAGTTGATGACTGCTAGCTTGGCAGAAAAGATGTTCTCAGGTGTTCATGTTACCTTACAATTTCATTATTATTATTATTATTCCATATGGGTCCTTATCTCCACATTATTCCCCACTCATGCCCCACCCCTCTGTTGTCTGTGTCCATTGATTAGGCTCATATGCATGCACACAAGTCCCTTGGTTGATCTGTCCCCCTTACTCCCATTGACCCCCTCCTTCCCTAAGGTTTGAGGTTCTGATACACATTTCTTGGTCTCTGGATCTGTTCTTGTTCTTTTGTCTTTGCACATTTATTGTTTTGTGTATATTGTACCAGCCTTGAATTTCTGGAATACATCCCACTTGGTCTTAGTGTATGATTTTTCTAATGTAATGCTGGATCCAGGATTTTAGCATCTATGTTCATCAGGGATATTGCCCTTGAATTCTCTTTCTTTGTGGTGTTTATCTGGTTTTGGGATTAGGATAATCCTGGCTTCATAGAAAGAGTTTGGAAGTTTGCCTTCCTCTTGAATTTTTTGGAATAGTCTGAGAAGGATTGGTTTTAGTTCTTCTTTGAATGTTTGGTAAATCTCCCCAGTGAAGCCATCTGGTCCAAGGCTTTTGTTTGCTAGAAGCTTTTTGATTACTGTTTTAAGTTCATCAGTAGTTATCTGCCTATTCAGTTTTTTTTAATCTTTTTGATTGAGTTTTGGAAGCATGTATTTTTCTAGGAATGTGTCAATTTCAATAAGGTTGTCCAGTTTGTTTGAGTTGTTCATAGTATTTTTTTAATAATCTTTTGTATTTCTGTGGGGTCAGTTGTTACATCACCTCTTTCATTTCTGATTTTGTTTATTTGCGTCCTCTCTATTTGTTTCTTGGTAAGTCTGGCTAGAGGTTCATCAATCTTGTTTATTCTTTCAAAGAACCAGCTCTTGGTTTCATTGATCTTATGTATTGTTTTTTTTTTGTTTGTGGGGTTTTTTTTTTTGTGTGTGTGTGTGTGTTTTGTTTTTGTCTCTGTAATTTATTTATTCTCTGATCTGTATTATCTACTTCCTTTTGGTTTCTGTGGGCTTTTATTGTTGCTCTCTTTCTAGTTCTTTAAGTTGCAAGGTTAGATATTTTATTACCATTTTTTTTCTTGTTTTTTGAGGTAGGCCTATAGAGCTATGAACTTCCCTCTCAGTACTGCTTTCGTTGTGTCCCATAGATTTCAGATTGTTGTGTTTTCATTATCGTTTGTTTCCAGGATGCTTATAATTTCTTCTTTGATCTCTTTAGTAACCCAATTATTGTTTAATAGCATGCTATTTAGCCTCCAAGTGTTTTGCTTTCCCCCCCATTGTTTTTATTGTAGTTATTTCTAGTTTTATGCCATTATGGTCTGAGAAGATACTTGTTATTATTTCTATCTTCTTGAATTTGAAGAGACTTTTCCTGTATCCTAATATATGGTCTATCTTTGAAAATGTTCTGTGTGCACTGGAGAAGAATGTATATTCTGTAACTTTGGGGTGAAATGTTCCAAAGATGTCAATTAAATCCATCTGATCTATTGAGTCATTTAGGATTGCTATTTCTTTGCTGATTTTTTTGTTTAGATGATTTATCCAGTGGTGTCAATGGGGGTATTAACATCCCCTACTATGGCTGTATTGCTATCAATCTCTCCCCTGATATCTCCCAGAAGTAGTTTTATATATTTGGGAGCTTCTGTATTGGGTACATATATGCTTACGAGAGTTATATCTTCCTGTTGAATTGCTCCTTTTGGTATATGTGGTGGCATTCCTTATATCTTGCTATGGCCTTTAGTTTGTGGTCTATTTTGTAAGATATAAGTATCGCAACCTTAGCTTTTTTCCCCCTCATTTCCATTTGACTGATAAATGTTATTCTATCCCTTCACTCTCAGTCTGTGTGAATCCTTTGTTATGAGGTGGGTCTTTTGCAGACAGCAAATATATGGGTCATGTTTTCTTATCCATTCAGCTACACTATGTCTTTTGATCGGTACATTTAATCCATTTACTTTTAATGCTATTATTGGTAAGTACTTGTTTGTTGTCATATTTTTCCTTAATGTTTGTGTTTCTTCTTGTATTTATCTTTCTTCTATTTACAGCAGTCCCTTTAGCATTTCTTGTATTTCTGGCTTAGTAGTATAAACTCTCTTAGCCCTTTTTTGTCTGAGAAGCTCCTGATTCCACCTTCAATTTTGAATGATAGCCTTGCTGGGTATAGTATTTTTGGGTTGAGTCCCTTGCTTTGCACCACTTTGTAAATTCCATTCCATCCCCTTCTGGCCTGGAGTGTTTCTCCTGAGAAATCAGTGAATATTCTAATCGGAGATCCCTTGTAGGTTACTTTCTGTCTCTCTCTGGCAGCTTTTAATATTCTTACTTTGTGGTTGATGTTTACCAACTTAATTATGATGTCTTGGTGTTGGTCTTTTGGGGTTCATATTGTTTGGTACTCTATGTGCTTCATGGACTTGCATAGTTTTTTTTTTTTTCTTCTGGCAATTTCAGGGATGTTTTCTGTCATTATTTCTTCAAACAGGTTTTCTATTCCTTGCTTGGCTTCCCCCTTTTCTGGTATCCCTATTGCTTCTCTTCCCCTTCTGGTACCCTTGATTGAAATCACACATTCCAAGCGGGGTGTCAAAGTGGCATCCAAGAAACCATCTTTTGGGGTGATAGGGTTCAGAGGGCCTGCACTCTGGAAAGGCATGACTGTGGTGTCCAGAGTTTTGTAGTTGTGGGCTGGGCAGACTCAGCTTTTGCTATTGCACCTGTGGTGGATAGGCAGACACTCCCAATGGTTGCTTACAGGGGAACCCATGGTGCGTTTGCCCACAAGGCACACTGAAGCACTCTGAAGGGCCCTGGCTCTGAAACGGCGTAAATTGAGGCATCTGTTGCCAGGCATACAGGATGAGTGAATTCAGAATTTCTACTGCCAGAGAGGGGTGCGTCCCTGTTTGTCCAAGACTGCATACAGCGAGAGCTCACAGAGGCTCCCAAGAGCACCCTATGGATAGATGGGCTCAGGATGCTTGCCTGTTGGAATTACATGACTGTGGAGGTGTGTTTTACAGTGCAGAGTTCTGATGCACTGAGGTTGAGCAGCTGCGGTGACTGTGTGCAGTTATTCAGGAAGAGGGAATTCAGAATTTCTACTGTGGGGCATCACGCCCTTGTGTGTGCAAAATCACACCCAGCAGATTTTAATAGCTGTTTCCCAGAGCACGCTGTGGATAGATGGGCTCAGGGGGCCTGCTTGTTGGAAATGCGCTAGTGTGGAGGTGTGTTTGTCTGCACAGAGCTTTGAAGCACTCCGAGGGGCCCTGGCACTGAAGTTGCACAGCTGGGTTGTCTGTGGGCAGTTATTCAGGAAGAGGGAGTCCAGGATTTCTACTGTGGGGCAGTGTGTCCTCTTCTGTACCAAATCACACCCAGTGGGCGTTCCCAGAGGCTCCCAGGGGCTGCCTATGGAGTGGTGTGCCCTGGATGCCTGCATGCTAGAAACAGGTGAATGTGGTGTCCAGAGTTCTGCCACTGGAAAGGGGGGAGTTGCACTTACTCTGTCAGAGCAGTGCACTTTTGTAGGTGGAGGTCCCAGGGTCCGCAAGACTGTGGGTGGAGCAGCAAGATTTTGGCTGGAGTAGCTGCTGGGTCACAGGCAGTTCCATGGTCTGTCTGGTTGGTGGTGCTGATGAGTTCCTAGAAAAGGCCATTCTTCCCTTCAAGATGGTATGGGCTCCATGCCTAGTCCCACAGTCCAGGGAGTGCCTGCAGAGATGGTAGTTTCTCCCTGTCTAGGAGAGCCTGGCCTGCCAGCCCCTGCTGCTCCTGTGGGGATTTAACTCTCACTCACTCACTCACTCACTCACACACTCACCACACACATCCACACACTCTCCTTTCATCCGCTCATTCATTCACTTCCTCTCTCTCACCTCCATCCTGCCAGCCTCCATCTTCCAAGAATATTTAAATGATTTTTAAGAGCAGATTGTGTGGTGGTTGCCAGAGGGAAGGTGGTGAGGGAGAAGGGGGACCTAATATATGGTGACAGGATTTGATTTGACTTTGGATGATGGTCACACATGCAATATACAAATCTTGTAACACAGAAACTCATACCTAAAACCTATATGCTCATGTTGCCCAATGTCACCCCAATAAATTAAGAAAAATAATAAATGAGCAGATTCATTATTAAATGGCAAAGCAAAATATAATATTACCCTTAAAATCAGTTATAGTTTTTTTTATTCTTTCCATCCAATGTCCTTTTTAAATGTAATTGTTTTTATCTTCTTAATCAATCTGCAATAAGAGTAGAGTTAAAATTTCCTTGAATTTTATTCTGTATAAAGCAATTACTATTTTAAATTAACTTCTGTTTCCTATAGTAAATGTTTTATAAAAGTATGCTCTTCTTCAACCTCTTAGGTCACTTTTTTTTTAACCCATTTCTTTTTAAGTTGGGTTTCAAGTCCATTTAATTCATTTTTGAAAGATGTATTATCTCAGTTTGGTATATGCCACTCAAAGATGTGGTTAGATTCTTCTTGCATTCTTTATTTTGCTGTGTGCTTTTATTATGATCTTAACCTACTTTAACCTGAATAGCTAACCAATATAAGTTTAAATTATTGCTATGTTTCAGTTGGCAGAAATACATGGGAAGGGAATTGAGACCTTTGAGAATCCCATTAGACAGACTTGTTTGATTATTTCAGTTAGAATTTGTGAAGGGGAATTTGAATGCCTTTGTAAAAGTCACATCCTTATTTGAAAGGCAGTTTGTAAACTTTTTTGCCAATAATTCTTTAGGTAAAGCTAAGTAATCAGTGTTTGAGGTAATCAATCACTTGTGTTCTTTTAGAATGACACTTTTCCATAATGGCCAGCAAAACACTTTTGAAGCATCGAATTGCTCTTTATTCTATCCTATATGGTTGAAAATGAAATTTCTTCTGCCACATAAAAATATTTAATTGGATAAAAACTAAATTTTGTCAAATGAGTTAAACCATCAAACACATTAGGCCCCAAAATGATAATATTAGACTCTGATTAAACAATTTCTACTCATTTCTGATCTCTGCTTAATAATAATTTCTGCTGAGAGTCTCTTCCTGAACATTTCAAACCAAATTATTCCCCCTGTTATACAGTTATATACCCTGTAGTACTCCTTAATTACATTCATAGTTGGTAGTTGTTGATTATTTCTTTAATGTCTATGTTGCTCAGTAGACTTTATATGTCAAGAGAACTAGAATTTTGTGTTGTTTATTTTGTTCTTTATTCTAGTCCCAGTGCTTAAGCAAAGTCCTGACAATCAATAAATAATATTTGAGTAAATAGATGAATATTAGCTACAGATGTTAAATTATATTTTGCAGACAAATTGGAGGTAAATAGTAAAGGGACATATAATATTTGGGGTAGAGTGATTGGATTTGTGGTGAAGAAGAAACTTGAAATAGTGGGTAGAGTACTAAATTTAGAGTTAGAAGGATTAAGGTCTTGATTTTGCTACTTAGTTGCTGTGTGATTAATAAAAAAAATACCTTTCCTCTCTGATCCTTACTTTTATGTATTTATAAAATTAATGGGGAAAATAAATAACATAAAATTTTCTTATAATTTTACTCATCTTGAATTTTCCTAACTTCTTTTTTTTCATGTCTATTATGGGAGTAACAAAACATAGAGTTATTGTAAATATTAACTGAAATAATGTGTGTTGGGTTTTATCCTTCTACCTGTTCTTCACCAAATTTTTTTCAAAAATATTTTGAGCCTCTTTGCCTTACTGCAGCAGTTTTATTTTTGGATAGTTACAATATGTAATCAGAATTCCCCAAAATACCAAAGTACAATGTATGACAATGTCTCACATGTTAAAGGGTTTGCTCTGTACTAATGGACCATTTTAAAATGAACAATTTAGAAAAGATACTGAGGTCCAGTGGATAAAAGCAACAAATTTGGGTTCTGCTACAATTGGGTTTGAAATCTTGGCTTCTTGACCACTTCTTGATAAGTCACTTAACAACCCTTTTCCTAGGCTTCTTATAAGATAGCACTATTAATACCCATCTCATCTTTTGGGGGCATATGTGACATAAATGCTTAAAGCACCTGACACACAAGAAGCACTCACTACATAGTAATTAGTATTCTTATTTTGAGTTGGTATGTAGATTAAGTAAAAAATTGTGAATTCTAACCTCCATGTAGGTCAGTTTATATATATTCGTGGCTTTATTTAACTACTTTTCTCCTTGACCCATGCACCAAGGGAACAATCCTAAGAGTCCCTGCCCTTTGGAACTCACCGTGTAAAGGGCATCAGTGAGAGATGTCTACCATATGGTGTAATAAATCCTATGATAGATTATACATAGTAAAACAGAGCTTAAAGGTTTCTTGAAGTAGATAGGGCCTAAGTTTAGTTAAAGTAGCTATTTCTAGGATGGAGAAAAGGTATAAATGAGTCTTTTGCATGAACAAAGACTAGCTGATTTTTCTGTTTCAACAGACTGGATTCTCACTTCCATCAGTGTCTCATGAGTTCTTTAGAGAATATCTGAATCAGGGAAAAATCATCCTGTTCCTGGGAGACTAACTTAGACCATTCACCCTTCTGATTGAATAAGGAACTTATGACATTATCCTATCTAATAAAAGAGTAATATGCAAATTGACCATCACTCCAACACACAAGATCACTGCCCTCATGTGGACACAAGATAGCCTTCAGGGGAGGGCAGTTGGGAGTGACCAGGCTGGCAGTGGAAGGAAGTTAGGGGTAACCAGGTCGGTAGAGGAGGACAGTTAGGGTCAATCAGGCAGGCAGGCAGGTGAACGGTTGGGAGCCAGTGGTCCTGGATTGTGAGAGTGATGTCTGACTCCCTATTTAGGCCCAATCCCACAGATATTCCTCGATGAGTCCCAAATTGGAGAGGGTGCAGGCTGGGCTGAGGGATTCCCAATTCCCCTGCATGAATTTCATGCAACGGGACTTAATCTTTATATAACTAGTGTAGAAAATTATTTACATCAGTTTCTCAAAGGCCTTTAAGATGCCAATAAACATAGCACTTAATAGGAATAAAAAGATAAAGCTAGTAAATTGAAAACATTGTCAACTTATTAATGATCAGAGATTTTAAGATGCATGTAGATTGAGCTGCCTGGAGAAAAAAAAACAAACTACTATATGGGTCTGACTCTTCGTCAACTGTTATCTAGATTGAAGAGCTTTTTCAATATGTGTGTAAGGGATACAGGTTTGCTGAGTATTGACCACCTCTAACACTTAATAGACCAGAATGCATATAGGGCAATCAATTCAACTCTGCAAGTAAAAAGTATTTTCCTTTTACTCTGTGTGAAATTAATATTCTTCTGTCTGTCATAAAAAGAAAATAAGTGAGGAATATTGCTATGGAGTTCCATCTCTAAAGGAACTTCTCTAAAGAAATCCCAGCCCAAATTATATGGGGCTAGAAATGTAAGGGGATCATTGTAATTGTCAATGTTATTATCATTAGTAGTATTTCTAATATTAAAGCAAAAAGATTTCTTATTCTGAAAGTGTCATTTGACTTCTCCAAAATATCTTGTTCTGCTCATGGTGTAGTAGAGTGCTAACCATGATAAATATTATGGGGTTATAATTTATAATATAGAGAAGACAAACAATTTTATTTATTTATTATTATTATTTATTTTGCTTAAATTTCTTTATTGATTAAGGTATCACATATTTGTCCTTATCCCCCCATTTCCATCCCAAACCCCTCCCCTTGCAAGATAATCAATTTTAATCAAAAGACATTGTGACTGTAATTCTTGGCACTATCACCTATAAAATGAACATGTGTTCCAAGTAGGTATTCATCTCTCACCATATGAAGGAGCCCTAAATAAAGCTATGCATATATGTGGAGGCATCATGGAGAAATGATCTCTCTTTATACAAGGGCAAATAAATATTCCATCTAGAAAGGGAATGATGGAAGCAGAAGTAAGAAATCATATCTTGTCACTGCCCCTTCTTTTCTACTTGAAACAAAACAAAAACTAACCAATTTACCTTCCTATAATTTGGGCTCCCCCAACACCACCATAAGCTTGCTTTGAGGGTCATTAGGAGAATGATTCAGCCTTGCCAGGTTACTTTGGATTTGCAGCTCTGCTGTCAGTCCAACGCTGACTTCCAGAAGAAGCCTCCTAATTGGCTGTCAGTGAGTCACTTTAATGCTTAACCTTTTCTTTGAAACCTTTTCCACACCAGTAACATGACCTCTCTACAACAGCCCAAAACATTTTTGAAGTGTAGGTGTGGGAGTGGGAGTAAGGAGGGTTTGGAGTCACTAAAGTGGTGCTTTGACAGTTGTGAATATTCCAAAATGTTTTCACTGCAAACCTGCTTCAGTCATATTAAGATAGTCAAAAACAGTTTGACAAGTATCTGAATGGTTCTGGTTTTGGCTACTGTGTTCATGACCTAATTAGCTAGTGCCTAGAAGGGATTGACAAGAATGGCAAATCCACCGAGACAGATCTTTGTAAAGGGAATTTATGGCTATGTAATGCAATGATTAACCCTAAGCTCCCACAAGCTGTTACCCATGGCACATCTACTTCAAAGCCAAGAAAAGCAGAAGAGTGAAATCAAACATTTTCTGCATGTAAATGTGTCCACCCTCCAAACACATTTGCTTGCCTTTAAATTGACCTTATTTTTTTTCCAATTGGAATTTGGAGCTGAATTCAAATCCTGGCTCTGCTAACTAATAAATGTGTGACATTGAATAAAATACTTAATCTCTCTTGTCTTTGTTCTTGTCTGTAAAAATTGAACTATCATATCCCACCTCCCAGGATTATTGTGAGTTTACAAGTAAAAACAGCATAGTGCCTGGTTCATAGTACACAATCAATACATCTTGATTTTCTTCCATACCTTGACCAAAATGTTATAAGTGGGACTTGTTAACATTCTATCACAAGACATGCAATACAGAGAAGGCAGTCTGCCAAAAATGGTATCCTAAATCTTAAAGCTTTCTCTTTCAACTAGTGGATGTTGGTTTTCTCAACAGGATGCATCTGCCACACATCAGTCATCCATAGGAAGTTACCTCTAGAAATTTTTATTTATTTATTTATTTATTTATTTATTTATTTATTTATTTATTTAGGTTGCTCTTGGCCATTGATTGTTGAAGATGAGATCTCTGAACAGAATTCTTTAACACTATCTTTGCACTTCCAGCACTTACCCTTCTTAAAGGTCTTCCCTCTGCTGGTACTGAAGGGCCCTCTGGCACTTAAGTGTCAACAATTGCCCTTGCTCTTGAAATATCTTAGACTTTCAAATAATATTGCCTGGAGAAATAAAGCACTGAGAAAGGAAATAGGGTTTAAAAAAATTCAATTGAGCCCCTATTTTCTCATTATTAAAATTTTTATTTGTAAGTTTGAGATCCCACTATAAATCCTGAGACTGGGTTGAACTCTTCTGTTTCCTATCCCTGCTTTTGCTTAGCTCATTGATATACTTATTTTATTGTATTGTTATTAACTCCTGAGATTCTTTGGGTCAAGGACTATGTCTTGAACCTTGTCATAAACCCAGAAAATTGCATAATGCCTGAAAAATGATAGGTGCCCAGTTAAGTGAGAGAATTAATGAATAACAAATGTTTGAAAAATAGTTTATAAATATTTTCAGCAGGACTTTCTAAGAGCTTCATAGTCTCATCTTCCAATCCCTGATTCTTGTATAGAATCAAATATGAAGAGTCTGGTCTGTGTGGCTCACCAGTTGAACATCCACCCAGAACCAAGATGTCACTGGTTTGATTCCCTGTTAGGGGGTCAGGCCACATGCTCCTGTTGGGGACTCCATCCCCAATATGGGCATGCAGGAGGCAGCCAATTGACTATGTTTCTCTCTCATTGATGTTTCTATCTCTATATCCCTCTCCCTTCCTCTCTCTCTAAAAATCAATAAAGACACATTCTAAAAAGAAATATGAGGAAATAAACCTTTATCCTCCTGAGAAAAAATAAATGAATTATGATGAGTCCTAATATGGCCCCAGCTAAATATACAGTACATTATTTAATTCCAGGAAAAAGAGAAAACAAATAACTAAAACCCATACACTTGGCACTCTCTGCTGTGTGCCATTTTGTTTATTGGATTCTCCTCTCACTGTTCCTCAGCCAGAACATATATTGCAAATGTGCCATTCTTCTCTAGATCCAGTTGGCAATGCCAATCCAACTGAGAATGATTGTCACCAGATATTAAGCCTGCAAATCTGAAGTTGATAATGGCAATAACTTGGAGTTGACAGCAGAGGTTCAATAGGAAGGCTGCCTCCACAGGACTTCTGAAAACTTTAAATGAAGTAGCATATACAAGGTACCCAGCATAGTGCTTGGAATGTTTGATATATGTGATTTAGCTAGCTAATTTCTAAATAAGAGGGCATCAGGTGATCTTCTTAACCCTTCAACTCATACTTCAGTACACCTTCATAGAAAAATCCAAAACAAAGTAACAACACATTTCTTTTGTACATGATTCTTTATCTATTGTTGTTCTAACCTAGAAAAGATTACAAAACAAACCACAATTGAATAAAATGCCAATTCATTCATTTTTGTCCAGCCCCATCCCCAATGCTCCTTCTTTTTTAACCCATGTTTTATTTTCACTTGAGAGGTCATTGACCTTCCTACCAGAACTTTGCAGCTTTTTAAATTGAATTTATTGGGGTGATATTGGTTTGCAAAACCACAGAGGTTTCAAGTGTACATAAAAAAAAAATCATCTGCACACTGCATGGTGTACCTACCACGCCAAGCAAAGTCTTTTTCCATTTTACCCCTAGCCCCAATCCCCCTTTCCCTCTTATCACCACACTGTTTTGTTTTGAAGTCTGATGCACAAAATTACTGCAAGGGGCTTGGCCCTCATAGCCCCAGCTTCATCCAGAAGAATGTCCAGAAGGATGTCCGGAAGGATGTCTGGAAGGTCATTCAGTTGTCCAGTCTAATTAACATATTGTGCTTTATATATATTGGAGGCCCAGTGTATGAATTCGTGCACGTGTTGGGCCTGGCAGACCTACACTGATGGGAGCCATTCAGGATGGGTCAGTGGGGGAAGGAGCCACAGGAGGTCTGGTGAGAGGGGGCTGTGGGAGCTAGGCCTGCCCCACCCCTGATGGGGGGCAATTAGGGGTGGGGCCGGCTGGAGGGAGGGGCTGCAGCTGGCCAGGAAGAGGGGCCACATGTGGTTGGTCAGCCAGTCCTGCCCCCAATCAGGGTGGTGGGGCCAATTGGGGGTAGGGCTATGGACTGTTGGTCAGCCAGCCTCACCCCAGATTGGAGTGTGGGGCTGATCAGGGGCCAGGGCACCTTGGGGAAGAGGACGCAGGAGGTTGGGTGGGGCGAATAGGGGACCCAATTAGGCCCATTGGCAGCCACAGTGTGCATCATAGTGACTGGTTGTTCTGGTCATTTAACCGTTCCAGTTGCTTGGCTTTTATAAATATAGATATTTGGTTAATTCCTTTACCTTTTTTCATCCAGTTCCCCCAAACCCTTTCCCCTCTGTTAGTTGTCAGTCTGTTCCATATATATCCATGTCTCTGTTTCCATTTTGTTCATCAGTTTATTTTGTTCATTAGATTTCACATTGAAATCATATGGTATTGTCTTTCTCTGGCTGGCTTATTTCACTTAGCATAACATTCTCCAAGTTCATCCATGCTGTCTCAAAAGGTAAGATTTCTTTCTTTTTGATGGCCTCATAGTATTTCATTGTATAAATGTACCACTTCTTTTTTATCCACTTATCTACTGATGATCTTTTGTGGGCTTTGCCTGTCTTAAAGGACAGAAATTTCCATTTTTTTTCTCTTAAGAATATTGAAAACAAGATTGAAACAAAACATTTTATTTTAACAAAACTATGTACAATGGTTGTTTCCTTGCATACCATGTGCTTGTTCCTGCTATGCATACCCTCTACACCTGAATTTGTAATGAAGCTATTGCTGCTAACACTGATTCACTTTTCCTCCCTTCCTTTGGCCTCTGCTAGTGCTGGCTATACAATGTCCACAATTTAGCCCTTATTTCTAATTTCATAGTTTCTTGGAGATGCCTGGAGTTTCCTCAGATTAGGTGCTCATTTTCCTTTCTTTCTTTTGAATTTCCATTAATATGTTGCCTTTAGATAGATCTTGACACTGAAAAGGGGCTTTGTACTCTGTTGATGAACACATGATTTTAGGTGGAGGGATAATCCCGGATGTGTGGGGCTGAAATAAGGATGGCTCCATTCTCTTTGTACTCTATTCCCTAGTGTAGCTACTTCTGTACAATTTGGTGGCTTTGAACTCAAGGAAACTGCCCAGTGCAGTTCTACCAGACCTAGGCAGAACTGAGAAGAGATGTCTCTCTTAGAGGATTTTCTTTCAAGTTCAGTGAGAAAGATAAGGAAGCAGTTACTCCATCCCTTCATGTTTGTTTATTTCCTGCCTTCAAAAGACAGATTTTCGTCAGCTAAATATTCTCTAATATAGCCATCACCTAGCAACATGAAAACAGGAAAATTCGCTGCCTTAATAGGAAAAATAAATTTTTATTTACCCTGGAAAAACAACTTAATAGTCAATGAATACATTTAGACCATAATGGGAAATATATGTGCTAAATGGGAAAAGAGAAGAATCACAATTTAGAGATTAGAAAGCACCATTCATAATTAGGTCAGTGATGGATACCATTTAATGTTCAGACTAAGGAGGGGGGGTATTTTCTTTCCACAGAAAGTTTTTATAAGCCAAATAGTCAAACAATAGCCCACAGGCCAAATTCAGCCTGTTATCTGATTTTGTATGACTCACAAGTTAAAATAATTTTATAATTTTTTATATTTTTAAAAATAACTATTATTTAATTACTAAATTTAAAAACTAATTTAAATTTTTAAATTTTCAATTGCAGTTTACATTCAATATTATTATGTATTAGTTTCATATGTACAGCAAAGTGGTTAGAAAAATCATGCACTTTACAGAATGCTCCCCCACTTCAAGTATCCACTTCTCTCTATATATTTATCAGGGAGGGGACTATTTAATAGGGGCATTTGTTTCTCCTTGTGTGATGCTCTTACATATCATCAGAGTTTACTAAAGAATGAGGAATGTATTCCATGACTAAATGCCTCCCACCTGTCACACTATTATAGAAATGTATTGGGCTAATAAAATTTGTGGGTCTTTATGATATTTAGAAGCTTCTTGGACGGTAATCATTCTATGACTGAAGCATTATCAAGTGAGATCAATACTTTTAAAAATGAGTTTCCATAAATGATGTTATCCAGAGCACACACCAACTTCAAGCTAAAGCTCCAAACTATTATTACTATAAACTGTTATTTTAAAAATATTTCCATTTGTTTCTCTACTCAGAAGACTGCTTTAAGCTCAACGTTCATGATGTGTTATTGAAACATGGGTAATCATTTTCAAAAACAATCTGCTGTTATCTCCATTATTATGTTGGGAATTATTAATGCTTACTAGAATGGAATCACTTTAAATTTGAAGGGTGAATTAATGATGATAAGCCCATTATGACAGGCTGATCACTATGCTTTATATACGGACATTTTTAATATATTTGTCTAAGACTGCAGTGAGCTAGATCTGTGGAATCCTAAGATTAAGTCACCTGGTGGCTTCTCCAACTTGTCAAATGATGTAACTGACTTATTTACTGGGTATAGGCTACTTATAGTGAGGTAAAGATTTGTGGATTCAGTTCCCTACCCAGGTCATTTACTGGCTGGGTTATGGATGCTGGAGCTCAAGTAGGCCTCTAAAATCCATCACCATAAAGCACATGTGGCTTCCATGGGTTTCTTTAAAAAAAATAGAGGTATAATTGACATACAAGATTATATTAGTTTCAGGTGTGCAACATAATGATTCAATATTTGTATATATTGCAAAATGATTGCCACAGTAAGTCTAGTTAACATCTGGCACCATATATAGTTACAAATATTTTATTGTGATAAGAACTTTTAAAATTTACTCTTGTATGTTGTTTTAGATTTTATATCTCATATATGAGTGAAATCATATGGTTCTTAACTTTTTATGTCTGACATGTCACTAAACATGATATTCTCAAGTTCCATCCATGTTTTTTGGAAATGGCACTATTTCATCTTTTCTTCTATATTCCATGAGATCAGAAATGCAAGTCCCCCTGGCCTCCAAGACAAGTGATTGGGAGCATCTCCTTGGTGGCAGCTTAAAAAACTGGGACATTAGACATGTGTGGAAGCACCCTTTCAGATACTGGTGCTCTGGATCATGGTAGAGAAAGAGTTCAAAGATGGTGCCTGCTGGCTGGAGTGAGGCAGAGGGAGTGTTTAAAAATCATATTCACACACACACACACACACACACACACACACAAAGAAAAAGAAAAAGAAAAAATTAGAAAGAAAATAATAAAATAATAGAATAAAAATAAAAAATAAAGATTAAAATACAAAATGATGGTGTTTCTCAACTTTAGCAAGGCAAAGGGAGAGCATATAAAATAGTGTCCACTAACCTATGTCCCAGAGGGTATCCCAGCAGGCCCATGCCCTTTAGAACAATACTTTAAAATAAGGAAATGAGATTTTCACATAAAGTCTGGACACTCTTCAAAGGTATGCTTCTACACTGGGCCCTGAGTGGATGAATGTGCTCTTTAAGTGATGTTACACAGTTCACTACAGCCCTATGGGTTTTGTGGGTAAGAACTCTATTGATCATTCAAGCCAATTTCAGGGGTTCATCTCTCAGGTGCCAATATTAAAAGCAGGAGGTCTTGATGTGGGGTATGAACCCTTTGATCCTCAGGAGAAATTCCCTTCTGATTTGTGTCTCCATGCCAGAGGTAGGGTTTATGTTGAGACTATGTCTCAGCCTTTCCTGCCTGCTTTGATATGTTTTTCCTCTTGTTTCACCAACGTGAATGGGTTATTAATCAGTTTTTAGTTCTGCTTGTTTGTTTGTTTGTTTGTTCGTTTTATTCAGAGGAAATTGTCCCTTATGTAGCTATAGATTTGGTGTGTCTGTGGGAGAAGGTGAGTTCAAGAGCTTCCTATGTCACCATGTTTAACCAGAACTTCAGGTATTTCTTTGATAAAAAGAGTTGCTGAAATCATAGAGGTTCAGAGTACATAAGGTTCAATTCCACTAAACATGCACATGTGTGCACACATGCACATACATGCACGCATGTTCGCGCACCCCCCCACACACACACACATCTTCCTGAGTTCCTACCATATATAAAACCCTATGTTTGATTCTGTGGACAATTTATTAAAACATATAGGATCTTCCTTGTCCTTAAATAGCTTATAATACAGTCCATGAGAAAGATCTATATATAAATAATTACAACATATGGTGGACTATGGAAAGCTCTATAATAGAAATGCAATTAGATGGGATTATAGGGGGAAAATTTTCCACTAAGGCCTTTTAAGATGGTCATGTGTTTGAGGTGGGATTTAAGAAGCTTAAAGTATGAATGTGTATTTGAATCATGGGTGTCATTGAAGGAAGGGGGACTTGTGCAGGAAAGTCTAACCAGAGATAATAACTTAAAATATAAAATTCTGCAATAAAGGTTAGGTCAGTTTTGGAAAATACTAAGGGGAAATATTGTAAGTTTATAAGGAGGTTAAATTGGTAAAATACTTTGAGGGCAAGAATTATCAATTAATATTTTGAAATTTTAAATCTATACTAATAAAATCTAGGTGGTCCTTGCGCCCTTGTGCAAAGCCCTCACATCATCACAAGATGGCTGCCACAAGATGGCTGCCACAAGTGGTTAGCAGGGGAGGGCAGTTGTGGGAGATCAGGCCAGCAGGGGAGGGCAATTGGGGGCAACAGGACTGGCAGGGGAGGGCAGTTGAGGGTGATCAGGCTACAGGAGAGGGCAGTTGGGGGGGGGGTGTCCAGACCTGCAGGGGAGCAGTTAGGCATCAATCAGTCTGTCAGGGGAGTGGTTAGGGGACAATCAGGTTGGCAAGCAGAAGTGACTAGGGGCAATCAGGCAGGCAGGCAGGTGAGTGGTTAGGGGCCAGCGGTTCCAGATTATGAAGGGGCCTAAACTGGCTGTCAGACATCCCCAGGGGGTCCCAGATTGGAGAGGGTACAGTCTGGGCTGCAGGATACCCTCTACCGTGCATGAATTTCATGCATCGGGCCTCTAATTTAACTATAAAATTGAGTCCTCCCATACATGTAAACCTGGGAGTGGTTTTGTTAGGTCTATGAAACTAGGGTCAGCTGAAAGATAGAATAAAGCAGGCTGAAGCAGTAATCAGTGAGGCTTATTTGTTAATTACTATTCTAGTTTGGGCAAGAAATAATGATGACAACTGAAAGGAATCATGTGGGAGGGTAGTAAGACCATTCATTGAAAACAAGAAGCATAGGAGGAGGTATTGGTTTAAGGAGGAATAAATGAGAGCTTGCTGAACTTGACATCCAGCAAAGAGATAAAGATTCAAGACTCAAGTTCAGTAAAGGTTAAGGTCAGAGTCATAAATGTGGGGTTATCCACACAGAGTGAGCTCTTGTAGCTGTGAGATTTGATGTGATTTCTCAGTAAGATTGGGCTTAGTGAGAAGTAGAGTGTGCCAGGACTAGAACCTTGGTAAGTATCAGCTGAAAGGGTTGGCAGAGAGAAACTTCTAGTATAATAGATATTACTCTAGGCATCAGAAACAGAATCTAATTTTAGAGTAACTAAGAGGGGAGAAATTTAAGACAGAAGAGCAGTCAATTATGATAAAATGTAGCAGACAGGGCAAGTAGGATGATACTTGAGAAAAGAACATTAGAATTGGCATTTTGGAAGTTATAGGTGACCTTTTAAAGAGTAGTTTCAGTATGATGGTAAGTCTACAGTTGGATTCCTATTCTCAGAAGATAAAATGGGATGAACAGGAAGGCAGTAGCGTAAAATATGTTGCTGGCCTATCTCCCTTAGTCCTCACAACAATCTTGGGAGATATTTAAAAGAGTCCCTGTTTTTTAGAGAGAAAAAATGAATCCCACAGATAATACTTACTAACATTTGTTGAACATTCCCTCTGTGCCAAACACTGCAATCAGCATTTTACATAGTTTACTGTTTTTGGTGCTCATATCATTCTTTGAGGTAAATAATCTTAGCATCTTTTATAGATAAGAAACTGAGATTTAGAGTTTAGGTATTTTGTTTAAGCTCTCTTTAGTAATAAATGTTAGATCTGGTATTCAAACCCAATTTTGTCTGCCAGAGCCCTATCTAAGATAATTTACCCAAGGTAAAATTATAATCTGACTCAACTACAGGTCTTCATGTACAGAATTTAGGATGACACTTTTTCAGAGCAACCGAAATGTATTAGGTCCAGAAGTACAGCTCCAAGGGATAGGGTCATGTTTCCCAAGGAATAAACAGTCAAATAGAATGTTAGGGCCTAGACTTAGGAAAATATGGTGGCTCTTGAGTTATCAGCAATTTATTTTGGGACAAAAATCAAGAAAGAACTTTGTACTTTTAAGATTTACCCAGGTTATTAAGACCCATTGGATCTACACTGTTTGGGTACAAATTTTAGCTCCAACACCTTCCAGCTGAATGAGCTTGGATTAGTCACTAAACCTCTCCATTCCTCAGTTTCCCAGGGATAGTAATAGTACTTACATCATAGGATTATTGTAAGGGTTGTATGAATTAAATATAAAATTATTTAGAACAGTACCTGATATATAGCAACTGCCAATTAAGTGTTATGGATGTTTTGTGGGTCAATGGTGTCTTGCTTTCCACTTTCTTATAATGCTTCAGCCAGACCAATTCACTTCTGGGTCTCTTCTGAGAAAAGAGAAGAATTGATTTTTCAGCCCTAATTTTATATATTTGTACGTTTATTAAATTATTCAACGAACACCCATTGAGTACCATTCTTTACCAACCACTGTATTAGGCACTGCAAGTGTAAGAATAAAATGACAAGTATAGTTTCTTATGGAGCTCACAACATAGATGGAAGACACAGGGGGATAACCAAACAATTACAACATAGCGGGGTCAGTGTTGTGATAGGGGGAGCAAAGGACTCTGCGTAAGCATACAAGATGGGCACTAAGCTCAGGTTTGGGTATTGGGTGAAGACTTCCTGAGGAAGTGACATCCAAACTGAGATCTAACCTCTAGGTTCCTCCCAGTGGCAACAAGTTGCTGCCAGCTGCCATTATTTGATCTTCTGAGATTAATTCCATAATGTCATTTTCCCCTTTCATTTAGTTTTCCTTGTAATTGCTGAATTTAGTGAAGTCCTGTGTACTAAAAAAGAGAAGTTAGAGGCTGCCAAAGGCCGCATAGCCCGTTCTATTTTGGCTTTACCCTTCATTAGGGGATGTTAGGGAAATTTTTTGTGAAAGCTTCTGGAAGCCAGAGATACAGTCCTTCGCTTTCATGACAGGAAGTCAGACTGAGTAGTGAATTAAGACTTGTGCGCTATGACCTTGTCCTGAGGGAGGCACCATCTATAATGGGCAATAGAACCTCAGCTTAGTCACAGTGATTAAAGGTTCTCTTGATGTTTTCTTGGCAAAAATCACATCAGAAAATTACATTCTATCTGGCCTGCATATTGTGGCTTGAAATGGGAAACTGTTTTTCTTGCCTGGTTTATGATATTTAAAATTCCTCCTATTAACCACGAGAGGCTTTGGACTAGTGGAGTAAGATGAGGATTTGAATCTTAGATCAGGCTCTTGCTGTCAGACCTTGGACAAGTCACAGGTTTTCTCTGGGGTTCAGTTTCCTTGAAAAGTAAACATAATACACTTTATGTCATAGTACTGTTGTAGAAATAAAAAGAAATAACTTAGTGCTTAGAATACATTGATAATAAATGACAGCTTAATGTCTTTCTATTTTCTTTCCTTTGGGGAATTGATGGACAAGTTACTTTACAAGCATGTTACATGCAAGAGTAAATATGTTGTCATTTTCAGCCACAGACACATAACTCATAGTAGGTGATCAGTTAATACTTGTTCCTTCCTTATTTACCTTGATTTAATTTATCAGATTTTTTCTGACAAAGAGAAGAGGGTTGCAACATAAGGCAGAAAAGGTACCAGTCTTTTCCATTCTGACCATTCCTTTATATTTTAACCCCATTATATAATATCTGGAAAATTTTAAGCATTCACTACATTTTTGTCAAATCTTTGACTGTATGACTGGATGAATAAATGAATGAGTCAGAGATTGACAAGTAAGCTGTGATGAGAATGGAAGCTGGCTGGAACATGAAGTTGTGACTGTTAATGGCAAGGCTGTACTTAAGGAGAGACATAAAGTAATTGGGAGCTACAAATGCAAATGAAGAAATATAACATACAAAGATGAATGTCACGTGCCTCACCATTTTGTGCTGAGGTTGGCTGAAATGATAAGTAGGAGCTTAAAATTAATTTGGATTCCCAAGTGGACCCCTACTAATTGAGTTGACAGGCTTGGGACCACATTTTTAATTTTTTTCAACTATATAGAAATTGAACTAACAAGTAATGTTGAGGTATCAAAGTAATAACTTTCTGAGGAAAACAAAAAGAACTTTTGAATAATATGCAACCAAAACCCCTTTGCACTGCTTGTGGGCATGTGAATTGGTACAATCATGCTGGAAAACAATTTGGCATTGGTTAGTAAAGCTGGAGATGTACATATACCCTACAGTACAGAAATGCTATGCCTATATGTAAGCCCTAGAGGAACTCCTGAATATAAATGTCAGGAATCATTTTCACAGGAGCATTATTTGTAATAGGGGGGGAAAAGGTGGAAACAACCTGGATTTCCATCTATAGAGAAATGATTATAAACTTGTGCTGTATGAATATAGTGAGATTCATAACATGGATGAATCACAAACATCACAATGTTGAATGAATATAAGAACACAATTTATGGAAAAATTTAGTGTGGGCTCATAAAACACAAAATAATATTCTATGTTATTTATTAATATATATGTATTAAAATAGCGTAAAACATATATGGAAATAGAAAAATACCAATTTTACAATAGTGTTTATTTCTGAGAAGGGTGGGAGGGAATAGAGACAGGAAGTGGTGCACTGCACAGGTGGCTTCATTTATGTGTGATGTTTTATTTCATATACTGAGTGGTGAATAGGAGAGTGTTGGAATTCTTTGACTTGTCTCTTGCAGGTCTTACATAGGGAAACATAAATTTAAAAACTGTATATCTGGGACATTTTCTGGCAATCTAGGAACTATCATTTCTGGGCATGGCTTATTTATATTGTGATCCTTGCTTTTCAAAAGAGGAAGTAAATATGGGCAGTACTGATCCTAGAATATTTTACAATTCACAGAACCAGGAGTTTTTGTGATGACATCTGAAGCAGAAAAATAGCTTCAGTCTTGAGCAAGATTGTTTGAATAGCAAGGACTCCAATTGTCCAACACATTTTTAAAAATGGACTTTGCATGGGCCTAGCTGATTTGGTTCAGTGGATAAAGTGTCAGGCTGCAGACTGAAGGGTCCCAGGTTAATTCCAGTCAAGGGCATATGCCCAGGTTGTAGGCTCAGTCCCCAGTAGGAGGTGTGCAGGAGGCAGCTAATCAATTATTATCTCTCATCATTGATGTTTCTCTCTTTCCCTCTCCTTTCCTCTCTGAAATCAGTACAAATATAATAAAATAAAGTAGACTTTGCAGGGTTCTAAATACATTTCTCCTGCATTTAATTTGTAGTCATATAGAAATTGTCCTGTTTTCTTTTGTCCCTGACAGTGGGTGTAAAAATAAATGAAAAATGTGCAGAATTTTTTTTTCCTGACTGGTTTCCATCAAGCCTGGCACCTCTGGTTCCAAGATAAGATTTATTTCTGGGAAACATGAAGCTTACTTAGAATATGTCAACATAGTATCAGCACCCCAGTTCTTCTGAAAATTAAGTGTGTTATGGGAAAGGCTAGAGTCCCATTCCTGAGGATCTAGGGGCTCATACATCTCTCTCTTAAGACAACTTTGCCAATGCTGAGATAATTTTAATGCACTTGGCTTGGAGTGCCAAGTGCATTAAGGAATCATTCTCCAAACACTTGGAGAACTCATTCTCTGGTAGAACAGGATAAAGAGGGCCCCATTTTTTTTTAATTCCATAAGAAGTTCATATAAAGCATTGCAGCTATGTCTAAGCTTGGATTTTGGTCTATTGATCACTTTGGCTGAGCAACTAATGTTTGCATGCACCATTAGTAATTTGTTATAATTAGTTCCACCAAAGCAGATTTCCATCATTAAAAATAACTTGCATGTGAATATGGCCTAAATAAATATTTAAATTGCCTTCCAATTAAAGTACACATTATGCACATTATGTCATTGAAGATTTTTTCTCCTAAGTTATTTATAAAATAAGTTATTAGAAAAATTCTTACAGTGCTGAGATGGAATCTGGTGATTAATTACCTATGGACAAAGAAAGATACAAATGTGATGAGGTCTTCTTCTCTTGAAAGATTTATTTGGTCATATCCTAGTTATTCTGGATTGGATTAGACATTCTGAATGGATTATGAGCTATATTAGAGAGGGCAGCTGCTGACCTGAAGGCTGGTCTGATATCATACTCATTTTATTTTCTGACATTACAAAATGTTGTCAAATGTCTAACTTGATGAGACCAATTAATGTGGTAATTAGTTTTTCCATTCTTAAATAGAACTGAATCAATAGATGCTTTGACATTTTGGAGCACAGTTTTTGAGAAATGAGAATAATTATTTTCCCTTACTACTGATAACTTTTTGTGTGGGTGTGTTAATGAATAAGGGTGCTCATCAGTTTTATTTCTGATGTTACTAGCATCACAAAATTCACTTTTTTTTGGAAGGGATCATTGTGGAATCCAGTTGATTAGTGATATATTATCTTTGAAATAATTTTCTAGAAGGATAAAGAGAACAGGAGGCCTAGGAATATTCAGAAAGTTTTTATTCTTGAACCACAACTCTGCAGGTGGTAAGCTCCTAGAGGTTACATATTTTTTAATTCTGCATTGTATCTTTTGTTCTTAGTAGAATACACATAGAGGGTAATCAATAAATATTTGCTGAAAGGGGAGATGGGAGATATCTGTAATACTATCAACAATAAAAATATTTGTGGAAGGAAGGAAGGAAGGAAGGAAGGAAGGAAGGAAGGAAGGAAGGAAGAAAGGAAGGAAGGAAGGAGGAAGGGAGGAAAGGAAGGAGGAAAGGAAGAAAGGAGGGAGGGAAGGAAGGCAGGAAAGAAGGAAGGAGGGAGGGAAGGAAAGAAGGAAGGGAAGGAAGGAAGGAGTGAAGGAAGGAAGGAAGGAAGGAAGGAAGGAAGGAAGGAAGGAAAGAAGGAAGGAAGGAAGGAAGGAAGGAAGGAAGGAAGGAAGGAAGGAAGGAAGGAAGAAATGCAGAGAAATGACCAAATGAACATACTTAGCTGAATGGTTTGCAATACAATAGATCCAGCATTCTTTCCCTAGCCGGTTTGGCTCAGTGGTAGAGCGTCGGTCTGCGGACTGAAAGGTCCCGGGTTCAATTCCGGTCAAGGGCATGTACCTTGGTTGCAGGCACATCCCCGGTAGGGGGTGTGCAAGAGGCAGCTGGTCGATGTTTCTCTCTCATCGATGTTTCTGGCTCTCTATCTCTCTCCCTTCCTCTCTGTAAAAAATCAATAAAATATATAAAAAAATAAAAATAAAAACAATAGATCCAGCATTCTCGTTTCTAAAACTGTGGGATATATCTAGCTGCATATAGTCCTGGGTGAACACTGTTATAATTGTTTTATACTGATCTACAAAACCCACTGATAATTTACAGGGCTAGAAGAGGAGGATAATAATACAAAAGAGACCATGGACAGGACTATGGAACTAAATGAATTTAGCAATAGTTTCTAAAGGACCAAGTTAGTAGTTAATGTTATCCTGTCCATAACAGTGCAGCAAATCCATGCCTAATTGCCATAGATCTCCAATATGATTAGATGGTATGTGGATGCTCATTAGCAGAAGTTTCTAAACAATGGTTAGCTCTATATGCAGAAATATGGTAGCACTGTAGTTCTATAAGGTCCATTTGATTGAAAACAAGTAATGATAATTATGTACCCACTAGAGGCCCAGTGCATGAATTCATGTACGAGTGGGGTCCCTCAGCCTGGCTGGTGATCAGGACTGATCAGGGATGGCTGGCTGGGGTAGGGGGGACCACTAGAGGTTGGCCAGCTGAGGGAGTTTAGCGGTGGGAGCACACTGACCACCAAGGAGCAGCTCCTTTGATGAGTGTCTGCCCCCTGGTGGTCAGTGTGTTTCATAGCAACCAGTCATCCGGTCATTTGTTCAACTGGCCATAATGGTTGTTTAGGCTTTTATATATACAGATTAGTAAAGGGTAATGACAGAGTCAGAGATTCAGGCTCTGGAGTCACTACAGAAGTGGAAGTGCAATATGGAAACAGAGGTAGAATTCTGGTTATATATACCAACTAAACCTTGCAAAAAGCAGTAAGGAAGTTAAGGCTCATAGAGTGTGTACTAAGAATGAGTTGGTGTTAGGCTTAAGATAGATAAAATAATTCAAAATCTTCTCCACTAATAGTGAGACTCAAGTCTGTAATTTAAAGACCTTCAGCCTGTACAGCAGAAATGCATCAAGAAAGCAGAGGCTGAAGGGTCTTATAGACAGAAAATATGTTTAAAAACCAGTCTCTAAGCCTGGCTGGTTTAGCTCAGTGGTTGAGCATCAACTTAGGAACCAGGAGGTCATGATTCAATTTCCAGTCAGGGCACAGGCCTGGGTTGCAGGCTCTATCCCCAGTGTGGGATGTGCAGGAGGCAGCTGATCAATGATACCTTCTCATCATTGATGTTTCTATCTCTCTTTCCCTCTCTCTTATTCTTTGAAATGGATAAAATTATTTGTTTTAAAAAAAGCAGTCTTGAATCCTGATAAAATGTTCCAACATAATCATTCATTTCATAAAGGAGAAAAGATACATAGTAACAATGATTGTAACAATAATAGTAACAACACAACAATGATAGTAATAGCAACATCTACTTCCATTTAATAATTAATTACTATGTTTCAGGACTGCATTAGGCACTTTACATATATTATCTCATTTAATTTTTATAGGAAGCTTATACAATATATCTCACATTATTCTCATTTTAGCAGCTCAGAGAGATTAAGCAACATGCCCAAATTCAAGTAGCTAGGGAATGGTGGGACTGGAATTTGAACTCAGACAGTTTGATGCCTAAACCCATATTTCCTATTTATATGTACAAAAGCCTAAGTGATTGAATGACTGAAAGACCAGTTGGCTGATCACTATGACACACACTGACCACCAGGGGGCAGATACTTAATGCAGGAGCTGGCCCCTGGTAGTCAGTGTGCTGTTATAGTCAACCTCATGCAGCCCCTCCCAACCCCCCCGGCCAGCCAGCCCAATGGCCCTGAGTGGGGTGACTAACCTCCTGTGGCCCCTCCCCCTGGTCAAGCTCTCACAGCCCCTCCCCATGGCTGGACAGCCAACCTCCCACAGTCCCTCCCTTCTCTGCTCAGCTGGCCTGATGGCCCCAATCGGTGCAGCCAACCTCCTATGGTCCCTCCCTCCAGCTGGCAAACCTCCCGTGGCCCCTACACCCTCAAGCCAGCCAGCCTGATGGCCCCGATCAGAGTGGTCAACCTACTGTGGCCCCTTACTCCAGCTGGCCAACCTCCTGCAGCTCCTCCCCCCCCCCCCAGCCAGCTGGCCAACCTCCCATAGACCCTCCCGTCTGCTGGACAGCCAACCTCCTGCTGCCCCAATCATCCCTGATCACCAGCCAGGCAGAGGGACCCCACCCATGCACAGATTCATGCATTGGGCCTCTAGTTAATATATATTATGCACATATAATGTATTATAATATATAAAATGCTGAGTAAGTATTATGAAAAATACCTTATTATTAGTTTTACTTACATGAGAGCAAAAGGAAATGGATTTCAAGTGGTGATTCAACAAACATGTATTGTGTACTTACTACATGCCAGGCATTGTGTCATGTGCTAGGGATATAGCAATGAACAAAACAGGCACAATTTCTGTCCTCACAGAGCTTACAGTCTAGTGTGGGGACCTGGAGAGAGTTATGGGCTACACTTGACCAACCATAATTTAAAGAAGTTAGTTTCCAAGTTGGATTGCTCATCTTTTAAAACCTTTGGGACATATCATAAAATGAAACTCTTCTATGGAAGAACAAAATAGTATATTATTTTAAAGTCCATGGACTCTAGGGCTAGACAAAATTGAAAGTTTTATCTGTTAGAGTCTTGACAAAAACATAAAACTCTGGATCTTTCAGCTAAGGGGACTTTAATACAGGGGTTAGGTTAAATGAATAGTAGAGTTGTTGAAAATCAAGCACAGGATGGTGAGGCCACCAAGAGGTTAATAATAACAGTTAAGTTGCTTCCACTTTTAGGGCTAGATGGCTAATGGGAGGAGGCAATGTTATCAGAATCTTGATGCCAGGCTATCTGGTTGAAGCTAAAATCCAGGCAAAGGCTGCCCAGATAGACCTGAGACTATGGAAGAAGAACTGTTAACACGTAGGTGGAGGAGACACAGCTGTTTCCAGAGATTCTCTAGGAAAAGGGGAGGGTGAAAGGGGAAGAGAGAGAGAGAGAGAGAGAAGAGAGAGAGAGAGAGAGAGAGAGAGAGAGAGAGAGAGAGAGAGAGAGAGAGAGAGAGGGAGAAGAGAGGAGAAAGAGGGAGAGATATAGAGATAGAGATATAAAGAGAGAGATAGAGATAAAGAGAGACAAAGATAAGATAGTCACTAATTTTTCTCCAACTCCTGCTCTATAATTTTCTTTCTATCAGTGCCTCCCATTTATCAAACCTTCTCAAAAGTCCTAGGGGAACCTGGGAATGTATTCTCCTGTGATGCAAAGCAGGGAAAGGGAAGGAGGGGAGTATTTAAAGTAGTTAATGGTTACAAAAGCCAACCCCCATCATTTATTGACGAATTATGTGTCAATATCCCTGTGTCTCAGTTTTTCCACATTTAAAGTTAGGATTTTGAAATAGTATCTCTCCATAGGGCATTTGTGAGGATTAAATAAGTTGATATATGTGAAGTCTTTGAAACAGTGTTTGGCAAACAGTAAGTCAGAGAGAACTTATTATAATAATGATGGCCTGGTACACAGATTCATGCACATTGAAAGAAAATTAATTAAAAGAAAGATTCAGAGAAACCAAGATGGCGGCATGGGTAAACACTTGAACTGCTGCCTCACACAACAATTTCAAAATTACAACTAAAAGACAAAGGGGAAATCATCCAGAACCACAGGAAGGCTGGCTGAGTGGAAATTCTAAAACTAGGAGGAAAGAGAAAAGCACACTGAGACTCACAGGAGCTGTGGAAGTAAAGTGCAGAGGTATGGAGGTGTGCGTGGAGAGGGCTGGCAACTGAGTACTTGGCTGGCTTTCTCAATTGGGAGGGAAACAAAAGCTCCTGACTTCTCTGAACTCCAGTTACAGGTGAGATTCTGGGGACCCAGACTCATAGGGGTAGAAACTGGACTTTCTGGCAGCAGGCGAAACTTGAGGGCAGCGTTCTCTTAGAGGTGCTTGCAGAGATTACTTAGGGACACTGAGACCCAGGGGCCTCTTAGAGCAGGGCTGACGGGAAGCCATTGCTGTTTGCTCTGTCCTGAGACTCCAGCCCATCCAAGCTGGGCACAGAGGCTTTTGCATATAAATGGCCTGGTCCTTTGAATTCAAAACTTACCTAACAAACTGCAGCTGATTCAATGAGACCTAGAACAGCCAAAAGAAGGTCCAAGGCCCCGCAGCAGCTTGCATTGCTTCACAGCTGGGCTTTATCTAGGTACCTCCAAAACCCAAACAAAAAAAGAGTAATCTTCATATCTTTCTGTAGCTCCTGCTGGGTGGTCTCAGACAGAGGATAAATTAGCACCTCTTTGGAGATCCAAGAGTCAGTGTATCCAGGGGTTAGAATAGGACCATCAATATTACAACTCCTCAGATCTAAGGGACACACTCAGGGGGCAGACTCAGTGAGCACCAAAGCCCCACTGAAGCAAGTCTTGCCCTATAAGGGTATCTCCAGCACAGAAGTTCTCCCATCGTAGACACAGCTGATCCTCACAGCCAATTGGCCTGGAGGTCAATTCCTCCCAGTGATACCAACAACAATCAAGGCTTAACTACAACAACACTGTGCACACAGCCCACAAAGGGATGCACCAAGAGTGTCCACCTCAGATAACTGGGGAGGCTGAGCTACTAGGCCCTACAGGATACCTAGCATAGAAAGCCACTCTATCAACACAGGGAAGCAGCCAAAATGCAGAGACAAAGAAACAGGTCAAAATGAAAGAAATGGAGGAAAGCAAATGACTGGATATAGATTTCAAAACCATGGTTAAGGTTTTCCATGAATTTTCTAGAAACCACCAATAAATTTAGTGAGACACTCGAGGATATGAAATAGAAATTAAGCATATACTGATTGAAATAACAAATAATACACAGAGACCCAGCAGCAGAGTAGTGGGTACCAAGAATCAAGTCAAAGATTTGAAATACAAAGAAGCAAAAAACACCAGAAAAGCAAAAAGCAAAAAGAATCCGCCAAAACCAGTTTGGCTCAGTGGCTCAGTGGATAGAGCCTATGGACTGAAAGGTCCCAGGTTCGATTCTGGTCAAGGGCATGTACCTTGGTTGTGGGCATATCCCTAGTAGAGGGTATGCAAGAGGCAGCTGATCAATGTTTCTAACTTTCTATTCCTCTCTCTTCCTCTCTGTAAAAAAAGCAATAAGATATATTAAAATAAAAGTATCCAAAAATATGAATATAGTGTAAGGGGCCTCTAGGACAACTTCAAGTGTACCAACATCTGAATTATGGGGGTTCCAAAAGAAGAGAGAGAGCAAGATACTGAAAACCTATTTGAAGAAATGATGACAGAGAACTTCCCCCACCTGGTGAAAGAAATAGACTTACAAGTCCATGAAGTGCACAGAACCCCAAACAAAAGTAATTCAAAGAGAACCACAACAAGACACATCATAATTAAAATGCTAAGAGCAAAGGACAAAGAGAGAATATTAAAAGCAGCAAGAGAAAAACAGCTAGTTACCTACAAGGAAGCACCCATATGATTGTCAGCTGACTTCACAACAGAAACTATGCAGGCCAGATGGGAGTGGCAAGAAATATTCAAAGTGATGAGTAACAAGAACCAACAACCAAGATTACTCTACCCAGAAAAACTATTATTCAGAATTAAGGTCAGATAAAGAGCTTCATAGATAAGTAAAAGCTAAAGGAGTTCATCACCACCAAACCAGTATTATATGAAATGCTGAAAGGTATTCTTTAAGAAGAAGAGGAAGAAGAAGAATAAAGTAAAGATAAAAATCATCAACAACAAATACATATCTATAAACAAGTGAATCTAAAAATAAAATGAATAAAAAATCTGAGGAAGAGAAGAAACTGGTGAATATAATAGAATTAGGGGTATAGAGAGGGAGTGAACTGACAATTCTCAGGGGTAAAGGAGTGTTTGGGGTGCAGAAAGAGACTGGACAAAAATTGTACACCTATGGATGAGGACAGTGTGGGAAGGTCAGGGCAGAGGGTCAAGTGGGAACTGGATGGAGGGGAGCTATGGGGGGAAATAGAGGAACAATTTGTAATAATCTGAACAATAAATATTTATTTTAAAAAAGAAAGATTCATGTGGTAATTATGTGATTGCAAAAATTACATGCCAAAATAGTATATATAATATAGTATTATGAAATTAAAACACAAGCGCAATTGCCACCAGTGAGAGCTTCATATGTATTGTGCATGTGAGTCAACATTTATTTTTATTCATTTTCAAATGTATTTTACTAATAGTATCCCTGCTCATGAATCCGTGTGCCAGTCTCTCTCTGTGGGGCTAGTCGCATCACCCCCACTGCTTAGAGGCTCTCCAAGGCCCAGAGGCCCATCCGTGGCCAGGCATGGAACACTTGCCTTGTTGCCGTGGCAACAAAGCAAGCATTCTGCCAGGCTGCTCACATTGCCTGCTCTCAGTGGCTGGCCCCCCACCCCTTGACCCCGGGATTGGGGGACTCTGGTGGAGCTAAGAGGACTAAGCACTACCATCTTGTGGCTATGGGCACTGCCATATTTGTGACAGAATGATGGTTAATTTGCATATCACCCTTTTATTAGATAGGATTGATTTTTTACAGAGAGGAAGGAAGAGGGACAGAGAGTTAGAAACATCGATGAGAGAGAAAAATTGATCAGCTGCCTCTTGCACCTGATCCACTGGGGATGTGCCCACAACCAAGGTACATGCCCTTAACTGGCACTGAACCTGGGACCTTTTAGTCCATAGGCCAACGCTCTATCCACTGCGCCAAACCAATCAGGGCAACATTTATTTTTAAATTGCCAGTGAGCATCATATGTACTGGCTGGTTGGTAGGTTGGACAGTTGGATGGACAGTTGGTCACTTAGCCTTTACATATATATATATATATATATATATATATATATATATATATATATATACTGTAAGTACTAATAATATCAACTGTTTTATTTTTATCATATGATATTGCCAGCTCATTATATTTAATAAAGGCCTCATAGTTATGGGAGCTCATTATTCAAGTGTCTCAGCAAAATCTAACTGTAAATGAGTGAGTATGACTATTCTGATCTCTCTGTAAAAGCCATTCTGTAAATGTAAGCAGTGTTTAGGCTGTAATTTAGAAAAGTTTGTGAATCACTTGATAAGCACAGCACCCACCAGCATACTCAGCAAGCACTCAACATAATCTGCTGAGTTAAGTTAGAATGGCTCCATTAGACTGAAAATAAGAAACACAAGAAAATGTTATTTAGAATCTACCACATAAACAAGTGTCCCCTGGCCCTTTAGCTAAATATGTACACTGTCCTTATCCTCCTTTCAAATTGCCATTATATAAATTCTGGAATCAGTAATGGAAACTGTTGGCAAAAGGGGGGATGGAAATAAGGTGGAGATAGGAGCAAAAAAAAAAAAACAACAACAAAAAACACAGTAATTCATAGAAATGAAATAAAGAGAGTTCACTTGGTTTATAGATATCTAAACAAATTATAGCAGATCATTTAAGAATGAATAGAGCATTAAATGTTCAATCAATGAAGGCAGTTATTAGACTAATGTGCCCATCTGTATAAAAATGGGGAAACATATCAGGGGCATATGAATTACAAGAAGAAAGAAAGAAAGCTCCAGGTGGCAGAGTAGTGTTTAATTCTTTAATGCTGTGAGGAACCCAGTGATTCTGTTGCTTTTTGGCACTGGCTGGGAAACAGATTGGTAGCAGTCTAGCAGATATTTTATATCTTTAATTTCCTTATGGTGAGCCCATTGGGTTACTAAACTTGGAGAAAATTCCAATATCTGAAATGAACAATTGTTCATCAGGAACTGGCAGGTAGATTTCTGTAAATACATTTAAAAATATTTGTCCTTTATTGTGTGGCATTAGTGAAAATGTTGAATATTTTTGTTTGTGTTTGCAATGGGGTGGCATTGGAAAGAGTAGCACTTTGCTGACAATGCAAGCAGAAGTTCTGGGCCAATTATTCTAAGTTAAGCCATTGGCTTTACTTTATTATTCTTACTTCATTTACTTAAGACTGAGACTTTTGGGGGATAAATTATGTAGGTAAATATTTGGTGCTCTAGCATCACTTTGCATGTCCAGACTTGACTGAGTGTTTATGAGATGTATTTTGTATATCATGTTTTGCTAAACTAGACTATGGGCATCATGACAACAGGGATTGATCTATTTTTTTAATTTACTCTTATATCTCTAGCATTCAGGTAATACCTAGAAAATTCTAGATTCTCAGGGATTATTTGTTAAATGAATGAATAGAACTTATAGTTATTAGTAGACATTTCTGTAAATGCTACTGAGAAACATTAAAAAATCTGCCAGACATTTTCAAGGATATTACTGTCTCAAAAAGTAGGCAAATATTTTTCCAGTGGGAGGTTGACTTTAGAGAACACATTGTTTCCAGATTATATTTGTTATTCGACAAACGTCAGAATAGTACTGCTTTGGTTCATATGACTATGTTGATGGCTACTTCCTCAGGTTTTCTTGAATGAAACTTCTCACTTCAGCATTCTTAATAGCCAAATTGAATTGAGTTAGGCAACAGGATCTACCACTTAGTACTTTACCATATATAATCTTTGAAATTGACAGTTTACAAACTGGAAGTTGTATTCATGCCTTTTGGAGGCTGAAGAAATTTTACCATGGTATGGTGTAGTTTTCTAGAGTGTATAAAATAGAGCACTAGTTCCACAAGACACTGTATAAGAGGGAGAAAAAGTTCTATGGTCAAATACCTTTGTGCAATGTATAGTCTTATTTTGCAAATTCATGCTGTACATTAGTTAGAATAGTTAAAACTCTGAGAAGATACACAATAAAGAAGCCTATTTATTTTTTACTCCAAGTTTCTCAAATTAAGTACAGAAACTTTCTGCCAGTTATCATCAACATTCCTATAAGATTATTATTTTTATAGAATAGGCATTAGGAAAATTTGATGGAATAAAAAGAAGACTTACCTACCTATCAAAAGCATAAAGTTCTTCTCTGGATATTTCACTTAATAGCTATGTTCTAGGCCTCAATTTAACAATTTTCAAAAGGGAATCATATCATGTGTCCTCAGGTCTAAGACAAAAGGTTTGTTTTCACACTTCAAAGTGTGAAATGGATCAGAAAAAGTCTTATGATCCATTTAACATGGCATTTATTTTTCTCTGAAAAGTTATAATTAAATTGATAGTTTCTTTTAAATTTTATGGCATATTAGAGACAAAGAAATAGGTTAAATTATTCTGCCAATTTCTCATAGTTATTGTGAAAACCAAATGAGTCAATGAATAAAGAAATCAGCAGGTAAAATCCATAATAATCAATTATTATTATGCTCAGTTTGTCTGTCTTAAGTGGCAGTGGCAAGCTATCAGGCTGACTATATTTTTTAATATAATTTCCTCAGATAGATAAGAACATAGTAAATCTGGGTATCATAATTGATTTCTCTACATATTCCTTTGTTTGCTTAACTTGATTTAAATGAAATTCTGCTTCAGGTACATAGTCACAGCCTCAATTACAAAAGCAAAATTAGAAAAAATTAATGTTTAATAATAATTTCTGGCAAAACAAATAATTTTAGAATGTGTTATAACTTTATTTGCCATTGAAAGAATTTATAACGAAGTAGGTGCTTCTGGGAACTTATCAGGGGAATTAATTCCTCTGATTAAGGAGGAATAACAAGCATTATGTCCACTTTTGCATTAAGGACTATGAAAAATCAGTGGATGTCTTAAGAATGACTTTTGGTTAGGCTCTGTGACAGGTGCTGATTGCAATATATTTAATCCCAATCATAGCCCTAGGGGTTTATCCTAGCCTTAGATTTTGCCCTAGCATTGGATCCAGCTATAAATTTTACTGCAACCCTCACTCTTATTCTAACAGTAATGGTAACCCTAACACAGGTTAACCTAGTGTGTAGAATGCTTCTAATTTCATTGAGATATTATAATATACAATAATATAATTTCCTGGAAGAGCATGAGAGAGCATAGTTTTCCTTATTAATTTTAGTCTCTGCTAAAAACAGTGTGCCAAAGCCCAGTGTGGTACTAAATAATTTTACAACTGATCAAATGCTTCACTGCAGGCTTTACAAGGAATAAAGGCAGATCGCTACCTTGGAGCATCTCAGAGACCAATGAGGAATATCGATTGGAAACCAGATAATTGCCATTATACGAGTATTTACAACAATTGGTTGAAGGACCAAAGAAATGGCTATGTAAACTAACTCAGCTTTGTGGGGTCTGAATGGGACTGGAAGCTTCAAAGAATGAGGGAATATGGACTGGATATTAAAGGAGCAATAAGCACTGGGCAGAAAACATGGAAAAGCAGTGAAGAACAGTTGGATAAAATTGCATTTGTGGGCCAGCTGACATGGCTTAGTGGTTGAGCATTAACCTATGAACCATGAGGTAACCGTTTAATTCCCAGTCAGGGCACATGCTTGGGTTGTGGGCTCAGTCCCCAGAAGGGGGCATGCAGGAGGCAGCCGATCAATGATTCTCATCATTGATGTTTTTATCTTCTTCCTCTTCCTTCCTCTCTGGTATCAATAAAAATATATTGTGCTCCACAATCTCTGAAAAATATTGGGTTTATCTGGTATGAACATTTCATTGAGTCATAGCAAAAGGTGAACTTGGAAATGAGCCTGGTGAGTGTGAAGGGCCACTTCATATCATGATAATAGTTTTGGCCATATAGTGAGGGTGATGGGGAGCCATTAGAGGGTTCTGAGTTGGTGAGTAACGTGATCAGTTTTACATTTAAAAACAATTACTCTACTAGCAGCCTGGAGCATGGATTAAAAGGCAGTAAGACTGTTTAGGAGGCTGTTGTAGTAATCCAGTCAAGAGATGATGCTAATGGAGATGGGACAATCATAATACATTTGAGAGATAATTCTAACATAAAAGCTATATAATTTAGAGGTTAAGTAGAATGGGTAAGATGGAAGGAGAAAGGAAAATCATAATAAAAGTCTATGCTTTTGAGCTTAAGAGATTGAGTATACGGTGATGCCATAATTCATATTAAGAATTTGAAAGAGGAATGTGCTTAGAGAAAAAAACGATTTAGTGCCAGTGTTATTTTCCGAAGTCCATAGAATGTATGTAAAAAAGATAATATTTCTGCCTTTCTACAGCCATTATTTGTTTAGTATGACAGAATTACGTATAACCTTCAAGTGGCTTATTCTACAGAATAGTCATGAGCCCAGGAATAGAATTCCAGCAACTCTCCAGTGTGTGTGTGTGTGTGTGTGTGTGTGTGTGTGTGTGTGTGTACCAGGGAAGACTTAATAAAAGAGATCACATTTAAGGGGAGATGTGAAAGATCATAGAATATATGATAATTATAAGAATTTCAAAAGCTAAAGTGTCTGTGGTGAAAATGGTGGGAGAAGAGATCTAATGAGTCTATGACGACAACTCCCTCCAGAAATCGCAACGCAAGTGGCTATGCACCACATCTAGTATGAGGATAGCAGTTTTTCCCCATGAGGCCTGCCAAGCAAAACCTTGTAATAATCTTCAGCCAGGCCTAAAACACCAACACAGGATTTTAGCCTGGAGCTGAACTCCTCAAGGACTTTATTGGAAATCAGGAAATTGGATTTCTAAAACTTATTTTAACAGTGATTCACTGGGAAAAGTCAGCTTTTCTATTTGGGCCTCTGTTTCCTTGTTTGTCATAATAAGGAGGCTCTGTTTTTTTGTTTTTTAATTTTATTTTATTGATTATGGTCTCACATAATTGTCCTTATTCGCCCATTCCCATCCCAAACCCCTCCCTAGATATGCTCCCTTCCCAACCCTCATTGTCCATGGCCACTGGCTAGGCCCATATGTATGCACACAAGTCCTTTAGTTGATCTCTTCCCCTTACCCTTATCCTCTCTTACTTTCCCTCTGAGGTTTGAGAGTCTGATTGCTGCTTCTCTTTCTCTAGGTCTGTTTATTTTGTTCATTATTTCCTCTAGATGTGTGAGATCATGTGATCTAAGAAATACCCTTGTAAGAACCTAAACTGCAACAAGCCATAATGGTTATGCTGAGAGGCAAATGAATCAGTCTGTAGTGAGTTCCTTTCTGGGCCAACAGTTCTTTTGAGTCCCAATTTCAATGCCAGGTAGTTCCTTATGTGTACATACCAGCCATGATATTTCAGATCTGGTTGGAGGACAAATGGTGGTAATCTGGTTTGGTCCTGGGCATCCTTCAGCAACCCGCAGCTGCTGTCTGTCCTGAGAAGAATTTACATCCAAAAAAAGGAGGTTGTGTTTTAATATCCTCATGCTCAGCTTCTAAGAGTCCTTTCATCTCTGATGTTTTATAGTTTCATTTCTGAAAGAAGGCTGTTGGTGTCCAAAAGTGACAGGATTACACTTCCTGCCACAAGAGCTACTCTCATGTAAACTGGGGAGAATAGTTAATGACCACCAAGCAGTCTCTTAATGCTCAGCCTGAGGATGGTAGAATCTTCCTTATCTTGGAAATCTGGAATAGCTTTTTGCTTTCTGGGGATTCTCTTTAGGAAATACTTGGTAAAAGTCAAAGGCAGTAGTAGCTCTATTAAGTGCAACTGTTGGTAAAAGTTTTCTCTCTCCCATCTGGCTTATCATTGATGATCTGAAGTCATGGGCCAATTTGTTATGGTGGAAAGGCCTAGTAAAACACAACAAAATAATCGCTGAGGATTTATATTTAATAGGTCCTCAGTGACAAGTTTCAGATGGTATTAATAATCTGATGTGTGAAGATACGATGAGTAACTGCTCCAATGCAGATATGTGGCTTATACCACCCTGTACCCCCATCCCAGAGGATGTAGTGTGTAAGTAAATATATATTGTTATATAGCCAACTATAGGTAATTTATTTCAGACACTTTAAATATATGCTTTTGTTTAATTAAATTTTCACAAGTCACCCTATGAGGTAAACACTATTATTATCCACATTTTACAAGTGAGAAAACTGAGCCTTAAAGAGTCTACATGGCCTATTCAGGGTTATATAGCTAGTAACTGGCTGACTCAGGATTTGAATCTAAGTGAGTGTGGCTTCAGAAAGTATATTTTAGCCACTATCCTATGATACCTCTCTTTTTGTCAAGATAATTCAACCAGAAATATTCATATTCTTGTGGCAAATTACTTAGGTAGATAATTACACACATGGTTTGATTTGAGGATTGCTAAAATATTTAGCCAACTCAACCATTAACATTCCTTTCTATTATGTTAGACTTTAAAAGTAGGTTCATATATAGTTTGACAAGGATATGTAATTTTTCCAGAGAAACAAATTATCAAGGTCAATGTGCCTGCACATTTATTAATTTACCTTTTCCCATAAAAAACCTATGTTATTGGATGGTCTGAGCTAAATGAGACAGTCTGGATAGGTTGAGAATGGATGATTTAGGGAGGATCTGGCCATTGAAAGATGTTAGTAACACCCAAGGGTACAAGACTGGAGGAGTTAGCTACCTTTGCTTTAGAAAGATATTAATAGCAATTTGTCATACAAATGAATGTGGTCTTCAGGATCGGGAATCTGTACTCCTAGATGTCGATTGTTGTTGGGGCAGAACAGCCCCCTGTAGTTATGTGTGCACCCTGTTATAGAAGAATACCAGATTAACTTGTACATTCTCCAATCTGTCTTTTTGTATGTCTGTTCTCAGTCACAATAGGAGAATCTAAGGTAGCTTTGAAAAATTTTCCATCTTTGGATGAAGGCATGGTATTGTTAGAAGTTTATTGTTAAAATGTCAATACCCTTTGGGAGAGGCATTAGATGCCACCAGTTCCTTATTGGTAGTTTATTCACTAATGCAAAGTCTGAGAAAACCCTGTGTTACTTAATTTCAGACAAGGGTTTAATCTGAAACATGAGCCAGGAGGGTGAGAGAATCACCCTCTATATGTGTTTTTGGAAGGTGGTGAGAAGGCAGAGATTATAGGCAAAGTTAACACTTGACCTCTGGGTAACTGAAAGAAATAGAGCCTTCAAATCCTGGGAGAGAGGCAAGTAAGAGGGTAAAAACTGATATTACCTCTCTTTAATCCACAACCTAATCTTGATTCCTTGACAGGGACAGAATTTTGTAATAGCAAATTCTTCTTGTTTCTTTAGCATTAATTATTCCCCTCTGAGCTCACTGATACTTGCATCCCAAGCAGTGAGGCAAGGGGCTGTAATTGAAAGCTCAGCAGCCTGATCAAAGTTCAAAGAAAGTTCACCAAACAAGCCTAAAACATTGTAGTGAAAAGAGAAAACCCTTTTGAAATGTCTTTCTAACTTCAGAAACACAGAACAGCACTTTGCTCACACTGGGAATTAATTGGTTGATGCATTCATTTTTCAAAATATTTCATCCAGGTGTTCTGAAATAAAAACTCTGGCGATGCAAAATTATTAAAGCTTCCAGAAATTTTAAAGCCACTGTGATACAGTGGAAAGAGCATGGGCTTTGGAAACAGGCAGCTTTGAGCAAGTTAACCTCTTTGTGCCTCACTTTCAGTTTTCTCATCTGAAAAATGAGAATAACAATATTTTCCCTACTTCAGAGTTATTATGAGGCTTCAGTATGAAAACATGTAAAATGCCTAATATAGTTAATGCTTGTTCCATTATTTCACCTTGGTGGAAGAACTATGTTGGGATAGGAAAAATAGACTAAAATATAGGAGGACAGGTGCCACAGCCCATGAAATCAATCCTAATGAAGATAAAGCAGCACTGAAAGCATGTGGCAATTCTTTAGACAAAAATAATACAATCTCTACAAATAGTTTGTGCCTAGTGTCTCAGGGAGCAAACTTACTGTTATAGACAGCCTCCAAAAGATAATGGCAGTATGTAACACTTGATCCAGTTGACATTGGTACTCTTATTACTACCAAATATGGCAAGAGACCCTTCAGCACACACCTATTACACCAGAGTCATCCTTGTTTACTAAGAAAGTGGCTATTTACTTGTACTAAATTTTCAATGTGGGTTGGTTATCACTAGCAATCAGGGAGATTTTATTTTCATTCAAACAACATTATAACTCTTCAAACAAATAAAAATAAACAGTCTTCAATGTTAGAAAAGATGTGGGGAGGGGAGAAATACACTCACATTGCTGGTGATAATGACAATAGGCACAACACTTTGGAAGATGGTCTGGTAGTTTCTATAAAATATTAAAATTGGCCTTTGCATCAGCCCAGCAATCTGCTTCTATGTATATATCTCAAGAAATACCTCCATGTACATCTGGGGACATATACAAAGAATGGTTATTATAGATTTCTTTGGTAATAGCCTGACTGCTCATTAGTTGGAGAATGGTTAAACATTAGAGTGCATTCGTGTTATAAAATATTATGCAAACATTTAAAAATGGGGTGTAGTAGATGCAGGAAAATGGCAGTATTTCTATGATACATTGTTGAGAGTTAACTGGAAGCTGAAGTACAGTGTTTATGGCATAATATAAATTTTATTTTGTAAAATTTAAAAAATGGTTTATACTTATGTTTGAATATAAAAAGTCTGGAAGGAGACAGAGAATTTTAAGGCTACCAACTCAGGAAAGCTGTGAAAATGCCAAGACAAGGAAATAGATCACAAACGAGAGTACCAATTGGAGGAGAAACCAAGATGGCGGCATGGGTGAGCGGCTGGTCTGCCGCTCCCACAACAATTTGAGGATTGAAACTAATATGAAGGACATCTGTCATCTGGGACTGCGGGAAGGAGGTTCTGGGTAGTTAGTGGTCAACAGTTAACATGATGGTGTGAGCGATGGGGGACCGATGGGGCTCTTAGAATGTGACCAGCTGGATAAATGGAAGAATGGCAGGCACAGAGCAGCCAGGCCCAGAGCAGCAGCAGCCAGGACCAGAGCAGCCAGGCCCAGAGCAGCAGCAGTCAGGCCCAGAGCAGCTAGGGCCGTAGCATCCAGGCCCGGAGCAGCAGCCAGGCCCATAGTGTTGTGGGGTCGAACCCTGGGTTCAAAATGAAAGGAAAGAAGGAGCAATGCAGCCAATTCGGGTACCAGAGTGTTATGTCCGTCATCACAATGGACTCAGAGAAGCTCCTGTGTCCCTTCACCCAAAAGGACGGAGAGTTGCCCAGACGACAGCAAAGTGGGAGAAGAAAACTGAAGGCTACGCAAGGGACTGAGGTGCCAACATGGAGTCATCTGAAGAAATTAAAGACTGAAGTGGAAGCTACTTCTTTAATCATGTTCCTGCTCATGCTAGCATCTGTTAGCTTCCAGTCTTCTGCAAAGTCTTGTGCAGCAAGTCCAAGGGCTCTGAGTAAATCTACACCAGCAACAAAAGAGACTCATTTAGTAGCTAAAAATATTAATATGTCCATAATTTTGATTTCTCATTTTGTTGTTTTGCATTGGCATTGTTGTTATTATTCAATAGCCAGAGTTTTGCTCTTGACATTCAAGTTTTGAAAATAACATGTATGTGGTTTAGTTTTTGCATTGGCATTATTTGCAATTGTTTTTAATTTTAGAGCCCTATTATTAATGTTTAAATTTTATTTTAATTAGTAAAAAAGGATGAGATGTAGAGAGCCTCCTGAGAAGGCACATGGACATTCTTTTAATTCTTATCAGCTGAGCCCGAGGGCACTGGCAGAATCCTCTTATCAGTACTGATTTCTTAATCCATGTGCTTGGAATGAGGAACAAATAGGACCTGGACTCACCCAGGTCTCGATATGCTAAATCTTGTGTACCAAAAAATAAGGAGCTTACCCAGATTTTGATGAATAGGATCTCGGCACACCTGAAACTCCTTTTGACCTTAAACTCCCCTTTGGAAGCCAATAAAACAAAATAAAACAAAAACAAACAAACAAACAAAAAACAACCAAAAAAAAATAAAAACAAGGGAATTAAAAAACCTGATGAACAATAGTAACTGTTGAATATAATAGAATCAGCGGTATGGAAGGGGAGTAGACTGATGATTCTCAGGGAAAAGAGGAGTGGGGGGTGCGGGAAGAGATGAAACATAAACTGTGCACCTATGGATGAGGACAATGGGAGGTGGGGAAAGGGCAGAGGGTGGGGTGGGAACCTGGTGGAGGGGAAAAAAATGAGGAACTTTTGTAATAATATGAACAATAAAGATTTATTAAAAAAAAAAAAAGTCTGGAAGGAGAAGTCAACCCTGTGTAGTGGGGATGGGGATACTGTTGTTTGGGGGAGTCTTAAAGGGTCACATTCCCAGCTTACTTTTTATATATCTGCATTTTAAAATGATTCACTGTGTTTTACTATTATAGCCTTAAAAATCATAAAAGATAAAAACAAATGTATAGATTGGCTCAATCTCTTATACCTTGTGCTTGGTGTACATTTTCCTAGAGATTTCAGTAATAATAATGATCGTAGCTAACATTTATTAAGTGCTTATTTTGTGCCAGGAACTGTTCTAAGCACTTTACATATATCAGCTCATATAATCTTCACAAAATTCTTAAAAGGTTATTTTAGACTGGGCCTCTATAACAAAAATTCCATATACTGGGTGGTTGAGAAACAATAGATACTTTTTTTCCTCACAGTTCTAGAGGCAAAGTCCAACACCAAGTTACCAGAAGATTCAGCATCAGATGAGAGTCTACTTTCTGGTTCAAAAATGACTGTCTTCCTGCTGTGCTGAAAGAGCATAGTGGGTGAGGAAACTCTTTGGGGTGTCTCTAAGGGCACTAATCCACCCTCAGGACATAATCACTTCCCAAAGGTCACACCTCCAAATACCATTACACTGAGGATTAGGATGTTAACATATGGATAGGTGAGTGTGGTGACAAACAAATATTCAGCTCACAGAACTGAGGATTAGAAAAGAAAATTAAATTGAGGATTAGAGAGGTTAGAAAACTAATTAAATGTCTTCTGTCTCATAAGTATGGAACAGGAATTTGAAAGCAGAGAACCTGATTTCAGAGCCAGTATGCTTAAGCAGTATTCCATATTGTCATTTAGAGCCATGGTCTGCAAACTGCGGCTCGCGAGCCACATGCGGCTCTTTGGCCCCTTGAGTGTGGCTTTTCCACAAAATACCATGGCCTGGGCGAGTCTATTTTGAAGAAGTGGTGTTAGAAGAAGTTTAAGTTAAAAAAAATTTGGCTCTCAAAAGAAATTTCAGTCCTTGTACTGTTGATATTTGGCTCTGTTGACTAATGAGTTTGCAGACCACTGACTTAGAAGAAAGAGGTAGATTACATAGTCAATGCTCTCAAATAATTTAGAAACTGGTTAGGGAGATGTACACTTACACTTAGCTCTTTCTCTCTCTCTCTCTCTCTCTCTCTCTCTCTCTCTCTCTCTCTCTCTTTCTCTCTCTCTCTCTCTCTTAAATTTATCTTTATTGTTGAAAATATTACAGATGTACCTTATGGGTTCTTTTTTGTTTGTTTGTTTGTTTGCTTTTCCATTGACCCCCTCAGCCTTCATCGCACTATTGTCTTATTGTCTGTGTCCATGGGCTATGCATATATGCACATAAATTCTCCAGTTAATCTCTCCTATGTCTCTGGATCTATTTTGTTCATTAAATTCTACATATGTGTGAGATCATGTGATACATGCCTTTCTCTGACTGGTTTATTTTGCTGAGCATAATACTCTCCAGGTCCATACATGCTGTAGCAAATGGTAAAGTTCTTTTTTTTTTTTTTAATAGCAGCATAGTATCCCATTGTGTAGATGTAGCACAGTTTTTTTAATTCATTCATCTGCTGATGGGCACTTAGGTTATTTCCAAATCTTAGCTATTGTAAATTGTGCTACTATGAACATCGGTTTGCCTATGTCTTTTCTGATTAGTGTTTCTGAATTCTTGAGATATACTAGTATTTCTAGAAGTGGGATTACTGGATCAAATGGGAGTTCCACTTTTAACTTTTTTAGGAAACTCCATACTGTTTTTCACAGTGGCTGCACCAAACTGCACAAGGGTTCCCTTTTCTCTGTATCCTCACCAGCAGTTGTCATTTGTTGATTTGTTGATGATAGCCATTCTGACAGGTGTGAGATGGTACCTCAATGTCGTTTTGATTTGCATCTCTCAGATGATTGATTACTGACTTTGAGCATGTTATCATATGTCTCTTGGCCTTCTCTATGTCCGCTTTTGAAAAGTGTCTATTTAGGTCTTTTGCTCATTTTTTGATTGGATTGTTTATCTTCCTTTTGTTAATTTGTATGAGTTCCTTGTAAATTTTAGAGATTAAACCCTTATTGGATATAACATTGGCAAATATGTTCTCCCATGCAGTGATCTTTCTTATTGTGTTTTTTTAAAAATATATTTTTTATTGATTCATAGTGGAAGAGAGAGAGAGAGAGAGAAATAGAAACATTAATGATAAAAGAGAATCATTGATAGGCTGCCAGCTTCACCATGGTAACCAACTGCCTGCATGGACCAGACAGGGAAAGAGTGGAAGCTAGAGACATTGGGGCCTGTGACCATGGTGGGAATTTCTAGATGGTCCAGGACCCTCCGGGCTGCACAGGGAGGGGCGGCTACCAGAGCTAGGGTTGGGGCACGGGGAGCATGGGAGCTCCAGATAGGACCAGCTCAAGGTCTCAGTAGGCCACCTGGAATGTACCAGCAAGGTGGCACAGCTCCTATTTCTGGCAGCAGATGGGGATCATCAGGAAGAGAGACCCTGAAACCCTGGACCCCTAAGCACCACTCTGGATGCACTAAAGTTTAATAGTTTTTGATGGAGTCTTTAGGATTTGCTATGTATAATATCATGCCATCTTCCAATAATGACAATTTTACTTCTTTTCCAATTTGGATGCCTTTTATTTCTTTTTCTTGTTTAATCCCTAAGGCTAGCACTTATACAGTACTATATCAAACATAAATGGTGAGAATGGGCATCCCTGTCTTGTTCCTACTCTTAGCGGAGATGGTTTTAGTTTTTGCCCATTGAGTATGATGTTGACTGTAGGTTTGTCATATGAGTTTTTTTTTATTATGTTGAGGTATTATCCCTCTATTCACACTTTTCTGGGAGTTTTTATCAAGAAAGGGTGTTGGATTTTGTCAAATGCTTTTTCAGTATCAATTGATATTATTATGTAATTTTTGTCTCTCAGTTATTATTTATGTGATGTATCACATTTATTGATTTACAGATATTGTAACATCCTTGCATCCATGGAATAAATCCAACTTTGTCATGGTGTATGATCTTTCTAATGCAATGCTGGTTCTGATTTTCTAGAATTTTGTTAAGAATTTTAGCATCTATGTTCATGAGGGATATTGGTCTATAATTCTCTTTCTTTGTAGTGTCTTTATCTGGTTTTGGAATTAGGGTCATGCTAGCTTCATAGAAAGAGCTTGGAAGTGTGCCTTCTTCTTGAATTTTTTGGAATAGTCTAAGGAGGATAGGTTTTAGTTCTTTGAATGTTTGGTAAAACTCCCCTGGGCAGCTGTCTGGCCCATGGCTTTTGTGTGCTGGATTTTTTTTTTTTTTAATTATTACTGCTTCAAATTCCTCCATACTTATTGGCCTATTCAGATATATTTATTCTTCCTGATTGAGTTTTGGAAGATAGTATTTGTCTAGGAAAAAGTCCATCTTAATTTGGTTGTCCAGTTTGTTGGAATAGAGTGGTTCATAGTATTTCTTTTACAATACTTTGTATTATTATGGGGTCTGTTGTTAATTTGCCTCTTTCATTTCTTATTTTGTTTATTTGGGTCCTCTTTCTTTGTTTCTTGGTGAACCTGGCTAGAGGTTCAACAATCTTGTTTACCCTTTCAAAGAACCAGCTCTTGGATTGACCTTTTTATTGTGTGTGTGTGTGTGTGTGTGTGTGTGTGTGTGTGGTGTGTGTTTTGTTTGCTTGTTTGTTTGTTTTGTGTGTGTATGACTATGTCATTTATTTCCACTGTTATCTTTATTATCTCCCTCCTTCTGCTGACTCTGGGCTATTCTTGTTGCTCTCTTTCTAATTCTTGACATTATAGAGTTAGATAATGAATTACCAGTTTTTTTGTTTGTTTGTTTGTTTTTGTTGTTGTTTTGTTTTGTTTTTTTTAGTTGGGCCTGTAATGCTATGAACTTCACTCTCAGGAATGCTTTCACTGTGTCCTTTACATTTTGGATTTCTGTGTTTTCATTGTCATTTTTTTCCTGGATTTTTAAAATTTCTTCTTTGATCTATTTGGTAACCCAATAATTGTTTAATAGCATGCTATTTAGCCTCCAAGTGTTTTATTTTTTTCCTTTTTTATTGTAGGTGATTTCTAGTATTTTGCCATTGTGATCTGAGAAGATGCTTGATATGATTTCAATATTCTTGAATTTGAAGAGACTTTGCCTGTAACCCAGTATATGGTCTATCTTTGTAAATGTCCTGTGTGCACTTGAGAAAAATGTATATTCCATAGCTTTGGGCTGAAATGTTCTGAAGATGTTAATTCAGTCCTTCTCATCTAGTGAGTCATTTAGAATTGCTGTTACTTGGTTGATTTTTTTGTCTAGAGGATTTATCCAGTGATGTTAATGGGATATAAAGTCCCCTATTATGATTTGTTTGCTGTCAAGCTTTCCCTTGATATCTTCCGGGAGTTTTGTTTTTTTTTAATGTATTGTCGGCCTATTCAGATATATTGGGTACATATACATTTACCAGAGTTATATCCTCTTGCTGTATCCATCTTTTTAGTATTATGAAGTGGCCTTCCTTATCTCTTGTTATAGCCTTCACTTTGAGGTCTATTTTGTCAGATATAAGTATTGCTACCCTAGCTTTTTTCTCATTTCCATTAGCCTGAAATATATTTTTTTATCCCTTCACTTTCAGTCTGTGAGAATCCCTTGTTCTGAAGTGGGTCTCTTGTAGACAGCATATATATGCATCATGTTTTCATATCCATTCAACCACTCAATGTTCTTTTCATTGGAGTACTTAATCCACTTACATTTGTTATTATTGATAGGTACTTATTTGTAGCCATATTTATTTTTTGTACCTGTGTTTTTTCTTCCCTTTCTACTTCTTCTTTTTATAACAGTCCCTTTAGAATTTCTTGCATTTCTGGCTTAGTAGTAATAAACTCCCTTAGCCTTTTCTTTTGTCTATGAAGTTCCTGATTTTCCCTTCAATTTTGAATGATAGCCTTGCTGGATAGAATATTCTTGGATTCAGTCCCTTGCTTTGCATCATTTTGTATACTTCATTCCATTCCCTTCTGGTCTGATGTGTTTCTCTTGAGAAATAGTTTGATAATCTAATGGGATATGTCTTGTAGGTAACTTTCTGTCTCTCTCTTGCAGCCTTTAATATTCTCACTTTGTTGTTAATGTTTGCCATTGTAATTATGATATGCCTTGGTGTCGGTCTTTTTGGGTTCATCTTGTTTGGGACTTTTGGTGCTTGTATGACTTTTCTCTTTTCCAAAATCAGGGAGATTTCTGTCATTATTTCTTTTATTATTATTATTATTATTATTATTATTATTATTATTACTATTGTCTAAAGTTTTACATATGTCTTCTTTTTCCCTAATTGACTCCTCCCCGCTGTCATTATTTCTTCAAATAAGTTTTCTAATCCTTGCTCCTCTTCTAGTTCTTCTGGCACCCCTATTATACATATGTTACTTCATTTCATTTTGTCCCAAAGCTCCCTTAGATTCTCCTTCTGCTTTCTAATTTTTTCTCCAATTGCTGTTCAGATTGTTTTTTGTTTTTGTTTTTGCTTTTTTCCCCTGTCTTCTAATTTGCTAATTTGGTCTTCTTCTTCAAGTCTACAGTTGAAACCTTTGGTTATAGCTATAGCTATAGTACTCTTTACTTACTGTTTATTTTTACATAAGTTATTGATTTTCTCATCCAGCTGGTTTAGAAACTCTATGACCCTTACTCTGATTTTTTTTCTGTCATATTGCATGCCTTGATTTCATTTAGTACCTTTTCTGGTGACTCCTCCTCTTCTTTCCTGTGGAATTTTTCTTTGTCTAACCGTTTTTGTTTTCATCAAAGAATATAAGCTCCAAGTTTCACAGGGCCTGTGGCTACAGCAGTGAGCTTGGCAGGAGGGTTGGACTCTCTGAGATTCCCTGGATGGCCCTGGCACGTGGTCACACAGGTACTGCATCTGAATCAGTGGGCTTGGTGGGAGTGTAACCTAGTTCCATATTCAGTGGTGGGCCCAGTCACCAGAATGTGTAGGGTCTGGGGTTTAAGCAGTGGGCTTGGCAGGCTGGTTATGCAGTCACAGGGCCCAGGGTTAAAGCACTACTACCGCTTTTTATGTCTCATTTTCTCCATCTCTCTGTCTCCTTTTCTCTCTCTCTCTCTCTCTCTCTCTCTCTCTCTCTCACACACACACACACACACACACACACACACACACACACACTGAAATTGACAAGTGTTGCAGAGAATGAATGCTATAGAAGCATCTAGGAGAAAGAGTGTTGTAGGCTCAAGGACTCAATGACCAGTGCTTGGACTACAGATCATTTTCTTGCCTGATTCTCCTGTGGCCAAGAATATATTTAATGGAGCAGCTGGTAGAGAGTCTTTAACAGCTTATGATTAAAGAATAACACAAAGTGTAGAAATCCATCCATATATATGTTAATCTCCAGATCTGAGATAAGGCATTGCAGCAGTCCTGAACCCAACCATTGTAATGAAAATGGTTCTGTTGGCCTATGCTGTAAGAAAAGCATCTGCCTATGCTATAAGAAGAGCCATTGTAGTATTTTGTGCCACAGGCTCATCTCTTATTAATATAGAATAACTCCAGGCTAAGGTTATATGAAACATCACAGCTGAAAGGACATTTCAGTGCTCTCTCTTCACTCTTTTTGAGTGAATCCCAGAAAACTGAATTAACTTTATCAAGGCCACAGTGCTATTTTATTGCCCAAAATACATATACAGCATAGGCAGCAGGAAGTTACTTTCCTTTGAGGTAATACACGTCACCTGGCTAAACATGTCTCATTTCCTTGTGATTGAGGTAAAGGATTTAGGGGCTTTCATATAGGGTTTGCTTTCTCCCTCCCTCTTTGTCTAATCACACACACACACACACACACACACACACACACACGTATAACAATTTTATTCCTGATGTTTTTATTTGTTTTTCTCTATTAATTATCACCTACCCTTCATATAAAGTATTGTGGAATTTGGTCATCCTTTTTCCTCCCTGTACATGGGTGGAGAGGCAAAATATTTAATTTTCCCATACACAACTTTCAAGGGTTATCATTTTCATGACCAGATGATGAATGATTCGACTCCTAATAGAATCTTGAGAGTGGTTCCCAGTTTTCAGGATGGCATTTCACGTGCTAGCTTGGAGGATGGTGAGTTAGTACCTCTGTGACAAGATCAATTATATGGGGCCAAGGTTAGGATTACATAACAAACCTGCCTGCAGGAAAAACCTTATTAAAAAAAAGGGGGGGGGGTGGAAAAGTGTGCAATTGCATATTAATCTTGTAAAAAAAATGCCTTACTCATTTTAATGAAAACACTGGGCAAAAATGATGAGTCTTCCCTCTATCTAATCAATTGCAGGGCTTCATAATAATAAGCACAAAATCAATCTTCAGAAGCAACATATTTTATTATATTTATTTTTGGCTCTTCAACTCCCCAATTTATAAATGGTTTATTTTTATTTATTTTATTTTTTTTTTTCTCTCTTAGTTGGGAAGAGCAGAGGAGGAATCAGAGGTATTTATAGTTTTCTGAGCCTTGTGTCATGGGACTGTTTTCAAAGTCCTTCTCAGTTCAGTTAATTTGAGGGTTAATTTGGGAGTTGTCATATAAGGTAGAAACATACTAAAGGTTGAGTAAAAGAAGAGCCTTGATTAAATTCTGTTTGTTCTAGATAAGGTCTGACACCTGACAAAATGGCTAGATCCTTGCTTGTTTCTAGACCCAACCAGGCCCATCATTCTATAATCGTCTTCTTGGATATTTTATACAAGCCAGTACATAAAATCTGGCTTTAAACTTCCTTTCCCATCTCCATTCAAAAATTCAAACGTTGCCTTGTTTATTTTGATTCTTTTATGCTGAAATTAGCTATTGCCTTTCACCTGCTTCCTGATTCTAAAGATCTTAAAAGGTGATTTCTCCTAGTAAGCATTTCTTAACCCTCCCCATACTCCTTTCCTTCCCATAAAGATTTAGATACTTCCATTCAGTGTTACTTTAATACCTGGTGTTTCATATATCATTGTATACTTATGTGGCTGTCTTACCCCATTCATAGAATGCTCAAGGACAGGGATCAGGTGTGCTTTAGGTCTGTACCTGTATCAGGCAGCACTGTGCCTCACACAGACAAAGGACTCAGTCAGTATTTCTGGCATCTAACTAAATACTTTGGTTTATCTGATATTATGAAATGAGGAGACAGTGATTAATCAGAGAAAAACATCCCTATTAGAGTGAATTTCAAGAACTATCAGTATTAAAAAAAAACCTAAAAGCAAAATATATATGAAGGCATGGAGTTTCAGCCCACTGAAAATAGAGACAAAGAGCTTGAATCTGTGATCTGAACATGTTCGCCTTTAATTTGTGTCCTTGGAGCTAACCACCGCTTGGATTATTTCCTCAGAAAGGTGTCTTCATTGAGCCATATTTATAGTCTATTTCCCTAATTTGAATTGGATTTCATGGGTGGTTTATCTAGTCCAGGGACTTTTCAGTAACATTCAGGGAACACTCTGTGCCCATGGTGAGCACCAACGTGCACCTGTCTCTATTGATATAGCTGCTCATTTGCTGAGCAGGAAGGCAGGTGGTTCCAGGCCAGAGCCTTCTGGCATTATTATGGAGAAATAAATAGTTTTGTTTCCAAAGAAACTCCACTAGTCAAGGTGATGTAAAAGGATGAGGACTTTTCTAAGATGAAGAATTTTGGTACAAATACAGAAGAGAGATAGGAGTGTGTTTGTGTGTCTGCACGTGTGAAATGGTGGGGGAAGGGGGGGGGGGAGAAATGTTAACTCCTAAATCAAAACTTTAAATTTAAACTAAATCCCTTTAATTTAGACTCACATTTAAAATATGCAAATAAGGTGCTGAGCACAATGCTTGGCACAGAATAAACAGGATTATATTCCTAAAAATATGCAAACATTTATCCTGTTTATTCTGTGCCAAGCATTGTGCTCAGCACCTTACAAGAATCTCTTACTGAGTTCTCACAACAACCTTTTGAGGCAGTACTATTATGAACCATATTTTATATATATGTGTGTGTGTGTGTGTGTGTGTGTGTGTGTGTGTGTACTAGAGGCCCAGTGCACAAAATTTGTGCATGGGGGGGGCCCTCAGCCCAGCCTGCTTCCTCTCCAATCCAGGACCCCTCGGGCTATGTCCAGCTGCCAGTTTAGGCCCAATCCTGGGAATCAGGCCTAAACTGACAGTCGGAAATCTTATAATCCTGGACCGCTGGCTCCTAATCGCCCTTCTGCCTGCCTGCCTGGTCACCCCTAACTGCCCCCCCTGCCAGCCTGTTTGCTCCTAACTGTCCCCCCTGCCAACCTGGTCACCTCTTATTGCCACCCCCCCCACCAGCCTGGTTGTCCCCAACTCCCCCCCTCCCCCCCACCGGCCCCATCGGCCTGGTTGCCCCGGGCATCCTGCTAGTTCAGTCATTTGGTCATCCCTCACTAATCCCTCTGTTGGCCTAGTTGTAAGCAGCCATCTTTTGAGGGTGTGAGGGTTAATTTGCAAATTACCTCTTTATTATATAGGATAGTAAGGCTTGAGTATATAACTTGGCAATGTCACAGGACTGGTAAGTGGCAGAGTCGGGAATTTAAATTTATCTTGATTCCAAAGTTCACATTCTTTCCTCTAATTAAAAGTAGATTTTAAATGCAGTAAAAGACACAAATCTGAATAGTATTTTACCTATGTATATACCTATATGACCACCACCCAGTTTAAGATATAGAGCATTTCTATCACCCCAGAAAGTTATTTTGTGCCCATTTCCAGTCAACACCAACTCTCCTCTTCTCACCCAAGGTACCCATTATTCTGACTTCTAGAACCATATATTAGTCCTTCTCCAAATGTGGACCCAGAACCAACAGCATCAGCATCACCTGAGAACTTATTAGAAATTCAAATTATGAGGTCACACCCCAGATCAACTGAATTGGAAACCCTTGGAATGGGTCCCAGAACTCTGTATTTTAACAAGTTTTTAATGATTGTTTTACAATCAAGTTTGATAACTTCTGTATAGAAGAATCTATTCATATTTGTTGCTTGTATTAGTAACTCATTTAAAATTGTTGGTTAGTATTCCACTGCATAAATGTACAATGTTATCCTTTGATGGGTTGTTAATGGAGCTTCTATTAAGGGAAGTTTATTAAAGAAAATTTTAATATATTTTTATTGTTTCAGAGTAGAAAGGAGAGGAAAAAAGAGATAGAAACATCAGTGATTAGAGAGAATCATTGATTGGCTGCCTCCTGCATGCTCCGTATTGGGGAATGAGCCCACAACCCAGGCATGTGCCATGACCAGCAATCGAACCATGACCTCCTGGTTCATAGGTCAGTGCTCAACCACTGAGCAATACTGGCCAGACTATTAAAGGAAATTTTATATTTGTCTAAAGCAAATAGATTTGTGGAATCACAAATATTAAAGAGCAACTTAAGCAAAAGTAAAGCCAGTAATTGTATTATATGATACAAGGTAAGAAAGGCAATGCTGTCCTCCCAACAAATCTCTCTCTTACTTGCTTCCTAATGCTGGGAAAATTATTTCATAGGAAGCTAAGACTTTTATTTCACTATAAAAACTTAAATTTAAAAGACATGTGGTGCTCCAGAAATAAAAGAATAAAGACAGGCTAAATGTCATACTGAAGTGTTAAAATGTCTACATCCTTTTTTTCCAGTAGAGTTAAGGGCCTGCATGCCAAATATATACCATGTATGATACCACTTTACCATTTACATACCCAACTCTTGATAGGAATTACCAATCTATCATGCTACTTTTAAATATTGATTCCCATTGCAATCTCAGGATCCTTCTCAACAAATTATCCCAGGCAGCAACTATTAATCCTTTACAGCTGGCATTCCATCTTGGTTCTAATTCGAGTGTGTGTGTGTGTGTGTGTGTGTGTGTGTGTGTGTGTGTGTTTAGAACAATGGAGGGAAAGAGACACCATAGAGAGGATGTATGGCTCAAGCAGATGAACCAAAGGAATATTTTCTTTTCTATGACCTGTCTTCTATTGTGTTTACATTGGAAAGCACATTAGGTATGGGTGGCCAGGATATAACAGATTATTAGTTAACTGAATTTTGGTGCCAAACAGCACCAAAAACAATAACAACAACAACTACCACTCCTTTTACTGAGACCTATGTGTTGGGCCTTATAGTACTTTCCATGCATTGTCTTATTTAATTTGTAGAACCCTACTAGGCCAGTATTATTATCTCCATTTTAACCCAGAAATTGAGGCTTAAGGAAGTACCCAAATCCATATACCAGAGCTAAAATAGAAATCCAGGTTATCTGACTCCATAGCTCCTGTTCTTTCGAACCCACTTCTTCATACTTACTCTGAAGTAGATTTATTTAGAGCTATTTAGAACCCCTGTACTTCACAACTCCTGTTAAAAGTATCTGAGTCCACTTTCCCACCTTAATATTGTGATCATCATTGAAAATCTCAGGGTTATCATTTTTAGTGTAAATAGTTACATTCATAGCTAGAGCTGTCATAGCACAGGTGTAGGAGATTAAAAGATTAGGTGTATGAGCCGAAACTGGTTTGGCTCAGTGGATAGAGCATAGGCCTGAAAGGTCCTGGGTTCAATTTGGGTCAAGGGCATGTACTTTGGTCCGGGCACATCCCCAGTGGGGGTGTGCAGGAGGCAGCTGATCAATGTTTCTCTCTCATCAATGTTTCTGACTCTCTATCCCTCTTTCTTTCTTTCTGTAAAATATCAATAAAATATATTTAATAAATAAATAAATGAATAAATAAATAAATAAATAAATAAATAAATAAAAGATTAGGTGTATGAGATGCATCCCTCATGATGTCTACTACCTCTCTTTAGTTATTAGCAACATTATGATTACAAAACCATACACACACACACGTATACACAGGGTGAAATTAGAGCATTCCTTAGAAATTGACTTTTGAACTACAGGTGAACAAATAAATTTATCTCAAATGCAATACATTCTACTATGTACCATCCACTACCTTAAGCTCCATGAGGGCAAGGACCCATGTTGTTCACTGCTATATTCTCATTATTATGCACTTGATAAAAGGTAGGTATTCAATAAATATGTGTTTACTGAGTGGAGGGATGGATGAATAAATGCATGTATGAATGCCTGGCATTGTACTGAGCTATGGGATATGAGCTTGACTTCTAATATTGCTCTTTTGCCTCAAAGGGAAGAGATCCTATTAGTTGGATAAAAAGTTATATATGTCTGACTATTAGAGTGGAATTTCCTGAGTATTAAATCAGAAATTTTCCATATATTGCACAATATGTAAGGAAAATATAAATTTGTTCTTCTCAGGGTGTATCTGTTCTTTTCCCCCAATAACTTCATGGGTAAGATTTTATTTCCAACAGACATAAGCTTGCTTCTTTAAAAAGTAAAGCTACATCAAAATAAAAAGTGTTTTTTACAGCAAAAGAAACCATCAACAAAACAACAAGAAAGCCCACTGTATGGGAGAACATATTTGCAAATGTTATCACTGATAAAGGTTTAATCTCCAACATCTACAGACAGCTTATACAACTAAATAAATGGAAGATGAATGATCCAATTAAAAAATGGGCAATGGACCTAAATATCAATAGAATATTTTCAAAAGAAGACAGAAGGAAGGCTAAGAGGCACATGAAAACATGCTCAATGTCACTAATTATCCTAGAGATGCAAATCAAAACAACAATGCAGTACCATCTCACACCTGTCAGAATAGCCAACAACATCAACAAATCAACAAACGACAAGTGTTGGCGAGGTTGCGGAGAAAAAGGAACCCTTGTGCACTGCTGGTGGGAATGCAGACTGGTGCAACCACTGTGGAGAACAGTATGGAGTTTCCTCAAAAAACTGAAAATGGAACTCCCATTTGACCCAGTAATCCCACTCCTAGGAATATATCCCAAGAAACTAGAAACACCAATCAGAAAGGATATATGCACCCCTATGTTCATAGCAGCACAATCACAATAGCTAGAATCTGGAAACAGCCTAGGTGCCTGTCAGCAGATGATTGGATCCAAAAACTATGGTACATCTACACAATGGAATACTATGCTGCCATAAAAAAGAAGGAATTCTCATCATTTGCAGCAACCTGGATGGAATTGGAGAGCACCATGCTGAGTGAAATAAGCCAATCAATGAAAGAGAAACACCACATGACCTCACTCATTTGTGGATAATAAAGAGCATTATAAACTGATGAACCAAAAGATAGATATAGAGACAGTATATCAACAAGTAGACTGTCAAATTACAACGGGGAGGGGAGGAAGATCTGGGGGAGATAATAGATCAACCGAAGGACTTTTATACATGCATATAAGTACAACCAATGGACACAAAACTCTGGGGAGGGAGGGGATGTGTGGGAGGGAGGGAGGGGGGCAAAAAAAATCAATAAAATATATTAAAATAAATAAATAAATAAATAAATAAATAAATAAATAAAAGAAAGTAACACATTCCTAATCTAGTAAAAGTGGACTTCAAAAATGTCTCTTTTTTTTCTGAAATTATGCACATAACCTGGGACAATGGCAAGCAACTTACCGAAGCATATTTTTATGGAAGTTCAGATATCTTGTCTCTCTGTTTTATACTAAAGCAGTACAAATGGCACACTTGCAGAGCTGGAATAATGTCCATATCACCTCAGCATCAAATGCAATTGGATTCTGTTGAGCAGGAACCAGAAGGCTTGCATTATCCATAGAACAGTGCCAGCCAGTCACTCAGTTGAAATTACCTCTTAGGCATAGGTAGGTGAAGCAGGCCATTTTTCCTTAAAGGGTAAAAGGAATGATGATCAGCCTTCTTTCTATCACTTGAGGCTTCTCAGTGAGCATCATCCACAGGGAGATAAAAAATTAATACAAACTTCTAATTTTGGCCCATATAGGTATTCTAAGGCCATGTCCTAAGAAAAGTTACCAGTGGCAATAATGAAGGGCTTGTATTCCAGAAATAAACTGCGTGATTTGGAAGAAATTCAGGGTTTTTGCTTGTTTGTTAGTTTTTGATTTTGCAGTTTTATGGACAATGGCTGCCATGGTGCCAAGCTATGGAGGTAGTTGGTGATACCAGCCCCAAAGCTGTTTATTTTTAGGATGCTGAGAATATACCTAATTTTTTTCACGAAGTCCAAATTTACTTATTTCTAATTAAAGGGAATGTAGAAAAGGACATTTTGAATATAGTCATGCTACTTCTGGATTAGCCAGCCTTCTATGGTCCACAATAGTCCTTCTACCTCTATAGGCCCAGGGACACTGCTTATCTCAGGGACTATGTTTTGAACAGTTAAAAACTGCACAAAACTATCTCTTATCTCCAGGATGTGGATGGATTTCTGAGTTAAAGCAGCTTAGGGACCTTGGTAATTTCCCAGTGGCAAAGCATGACCTTTTCACTGAACTGCTTAAGAGGTATCTGCTCCCTTCTTTCCTTAGAGATAACCATGAAATGATATGGCTGAAGTCTAATACTCTGACAATATCAATATGGCTCAAATAACTCATCACTGTCAGAGAGGCATGGACTTTGCACAGGGTGCAGGCATACACTAATACTTAATAAATATTTCTGGAGTTAAACTGAATTATATTTGTGATAGTGGTGATAAATTTGCTCTGAGCTAGCTACTTGTGGCCAAAGGCACCCAGCTATGATATTTCTGGTCAAGGATTAGGTATATGTAGTAGCCAGGAAATGAAGCAATTAATGTTAGCAAAACTAATGAGGCAGAGTGGGTAATTAAAAATTTCATGGGCTTTAGAGTAAGATATACCTGTATTTGAATCCTGGCTTTCCCTCCTAGTTATATAAACTTGAGCAAGTTTATTAACTTCTATAAGCTCCACTACTGCTTCTTCAAAGTGAGATTGTAATAATGTTTACCTTATATAGTTGCTATTAGGATTATGTTACATAATCCATAATCATAAGCGTTGTATTCATGAGAATCAAACAAGCAATATTTGCCTCATGAGCTTAGTTACCTAACCAAGTGAGTGAGGCATTGTTATCATCTTTTCAAGGACAGTGAAATGTCAAATTCAAAGCTGATAGTCACTGTGACATTAATCGGCCAATGAATGCTTTTGCTCTTTCAGAAGCCCCTGTTCTTTAAGTATTGAATCTCAGGTTATCTGATACCCCCTGCCATTTCATATCCCAGATACTTGATTTGTATCTATACTTTAAGCTCCAACTGATTACTACTCCTGTGTCCCATTCTTAAATGGGGCTCTTTTCTTTATAGTTTTATAATAATTTTATACCAAATTAAAATTATAGCTTTATTATATACCTCAAATAAGTTTTTTGAGAGAAGGGGGACAGAGAGAGGGAGAAAGGGAAAGGTAGAGAGAGAGAGAACTGAGGCATGGGGAGTGGAGAAGGGAGAGGAGAGGAGAAAAGAAAGATGTATTTAAAGACAGAGAGAGTAGGATAGGAAGAAGGGGGAAAGAGAGTAGGATAGAAAAAAAAGGGAAAGAGAGAGAGAAAGAGAGAGAGAAAAAAAATTTTCAAAGCTCAGATAGTTAAAAAGTTTTTCCCTTGATTCATCCTCTTTCAACAATAATTATGAATTTTAAAAGTTCTGAGCTGATAGCAATCTGAATTTACATTTAGAGGCACTATAAAAGTGGGTGTCATATTGTCAGAATACAAAGTGCAAAAGTTAGAATCTGATAGAGACTTGCTGTTACATTTTAAATCAACACGCATTAACATTAGAAGGTGTTCAAATCTGTAAATCAGTGCCTGGAGATGAAGAAAGAGAGAAAGAGAGAGAGAATCATTTGCATGAAGAATAAGTAGAAACTTCTTTATTTCATATAGGAGAAAGAATGATATTTCATAAACAACTTGGTAAACGTAAAAACAAAGCGCTCTGGGATCAAGTGCAGGGGAGCCATTAGTTCCTTTGAGAGGTTCATAAATCTGTTGCAAGTTGAATCTGCAAACCTAAACATATAAAGTGATGGCACTGAACATTATTTTTCCCCCCCAAATCCCCATAAATGCTTGTGAACTGATGTCATGGTAAAGAGGACCTAATCTGGATGCCTCTTAATTTCCTGGAATAAATGTAATGTTATTAATATAAAGAATAAACTTGTTCATGTCCTTGTTGGACTCAGTCTAGGAGTTGCAATCTTTTAGCACTCTGACTAACCTGGCCCACTGGCCCATGGGCATGCTTATTGTGATTCACAATTTTTTAAAAAATAAAGGAGGAAAAAAAGTAAAGAAAATTTGCAAAGGAAAAGAGAGGAGCAAGCAGATAGACCTAAAATAAAAAAAAATAAAAAGAGGGAGGGCGGGGGATTGAGAAAGCAGGAGAAAAAGCAAAGAGAAAAATAATTGAATAGTGAAAAAAAGGGGGAAAAAGAGTAGAAAAAAAGAAGAGGAAAATTAGATATATGAATAAACCAACAGAGACTAGAATAATAAATCAATAAAGGAGATAAAGAAGATAAAGTTAAAAAAGGAAAACAGAAAGAAAAAAAATTAACAAAGAAAAGAAGAAAAGGGAAAAAATATAAAAGAAAAAAAAATGAAGTGGCTTTTGTTTCAGCAGAGTTTAACGCCCCATGGGAGCTCCCTTTGGATCATTCTCTTCTGTTCTATCTCCCAATATTGGGCTTCTCGTGAGGTACTTAGACTCTAATCCTGTTAGTAACTCTCTTCCTTTGGCTTTCATCAACCTGCTTGAAGCTCTAAGCCAGTGTTTCCCAAACTTCTCTCATGATGAGAATCACCTGGTAGAGTTGTTAAAATACAGATTCCTGTCCTGCCAAAACCCGTTTGGGTGTGTGGATAGAGCATTGGTCTCTGGACTGAAAGGTCCCAGATTCAATTCAGGTCAAGGGCATGTATATTGGTTGCGGGCACTAAAACAGAGCACTAAATTAAGTATACAATTTTACCTATATGTTCCCAAAAATTCTAGTTTAGCACTTCTTAGTTGGGATTCAGGAATCTGTATTTTAACAACTCCACCAGGTGATTCTCATCATGAGAGAAGTTTGGGAAACACTGATCAATCCACCAATCCACCATTTCTGTCTGTCTTCACAGGATTTAGTTGCAAGCAGGAGGGGCCAATCTGCCCTCTAAATTAAAATTGTTAGCAGCATGGGGCTGTGAATGAAAGGGGCCACATGCTAACCTGAGAAGGTCAGAGAAGGCCTGCATGGTGGTCTTGCAAACTCAGAGACCTAAACTAACCACAAAGGATGGTCTGAAATTAAACTTTAACTAAAAGCAGTTATAGTGGGAAGTTAAGTCCTAGGCCAGTATCTTCACTGACAAGGTCAACCTTTACTTTAATTGAGCCTATCTGTCTTTTTGTAATTATGATAATGTTAACGGGAAAAAAACAACAACATTGAAACCTGTAAAGAATTTTTGTGAGTTTATTTGAGCCAAACTCAATGGATTGAGATAATGCTCCGGAGAATGCAGGGTTACATCTATATTTATACATTGCAATCAAAGGAAAGGGACGTAGGTGAGTTACATGAAATTCATTGGTGACAGATTAGGGAGGTGGGACTGAACAAAGCAGGGAAACCTCTGGATTAGGGTAAAAGGTGAAATGATGAACATATGCTTCTTTTACAGAGATGAATACAGGATACATTAACGTAATTAACAGTTGACAATTAACTTGATAACAATAACAATGAGGGAATGTCTTGGTGCCATTTGTTGTGCCCTGAGGGGTCCGGGGTAAAAAGAAAGTTACAAGTTACCCAGACATCTCACAAATATGTTATCTTAGAGGCAAAAAAGGCAAATGGGCTCAGTAAAGAATATCTAAGTTGATTTTTGTCAGGTGAAATATCAATCTAGGACATGACTACCCACTATAACCTGTTTGTAGTTAGATATTTAATTTTCAAACCATCTTTTGTGGTTATTTTAGGTCTCTGAGTTTGCAAGACTGCCACGCAGGCCCCCCTGAGCTTGTCAGGTTAGCATGTGGCTTTTGTTCACAATAACATACCCTTGAAATGTCTGAGTAACTAACTTGTGTAACTTCCCTTTTTCTAGACCCATTGGGGCACACCTAATGTGCTGGGCTCCAGAACTGATACCATAAATTTCTTCATTGTTATCATGCTAATTGTTGACTGTTGGCTATCTTACTCCCATCTAAGTATGTGTTTATCATTTTACTTTTTATTCAACCCCAGAGGCACCCCCCCCCCCGCCCCCACCTGCTTTGCTTTCTCCTGCCTCTCTAATCCATTACCAATGGGTTTTATGTAACCCACCTAAATCTCCTCCTTTGATTTCAATGTATAAAAATAGATGAAAACCATCCCTTCTCCCAGAGCACTATCCTAAATTGTTGAGCTACTGCTTCCTGGCAATTGACAGTTCATCTCAAATAAACATAAAAATTCTTTACAGGTTTCAGTTATTTTATGTTAACAGGGCCCAGGGCTGGGTCAGCAAACTTCCCCTGGTTCCCTAGGCTCTGCCTCCTCCTGCCTTTGGCTGCTAGCCAGCTGTCAATTTTAATCACTCAAAAGTATGTTTCTGAAAGGGCTGTATGTGGGGTGGGTAATGTTTAGCTTTCAGGGAATGGGATGGGTGTGTTTCCCTGTTCCAGAGCTACTCCTTCACAAGTGGCCCAAGATATTACTCTGCCATTGGCTGGACAGATATCCTTGTATGGGAATTGGTGGGGTCTGCTGGAAACCTGGAGTTTTATTAGCTCTCCCATGTGGGGAAAGTACCAGTCTGGTTCCCAGGATAGCGGAGAAGAAAGCCCTTCCCCAGTCCAGTCACTGATGCTCCTAAGACTGTTCAAACCAGTAGGCTTGGCCTTTGCTTTTGTTTCTTCTGAAAAGATCTAAATACAGGGTGTGTCATGCAGGGCTACTAAGGGTGGGACAGGCTGCATCACCTGGGGCAGGATTTGTTTTCTTTTCCTACCCATGGCTATTGGGAGCAGCTAGTTCCTCTCAGGAAAAAAATGGCCCTTTTGGTTTGGGGGCCTAGGACCAAATGCTTCTGGCTTCCGTTTTTCCACATCTCCCTATAATGCTTCCCACCACAGTCTCTCCTGGAGTCCATATCTCCCTCCCTGCACCAAAGCTTTGGGTGAGTAGCTGCAAATGTAAACTCCTGTGCTCTGGGTTTAAACACACACACACACACACACACACACACACACACACACACACACACACACACACAAATTGTGGTTTTCTCTCTGACCAGTTTTGATCTACCAGCTCCAGACTTCACAATGGCCAGCATCCTTGCTGCCTTTCACTACTGAATATTTTGTGGGCAGCTAGTCTCAACTCTGTTGCTCCTGGCTGAGGAGCCGAGCCTGGATTCAGCTTCTATCTTCTGAGGGAACAGACCCTCCCATAGCTGGGAGCTCCCTCCATGCTCTCAGCTTTCAGCCCCTGGAAGCTGGCTCAGCTCCTTTTGTGACCTTGCCCTTCCTGCTGGTCTCCAGGTGTTTTCTGTCCTTCCTTGATAGAATTCTCCTCCTCAGCTGGACCTCTGTTGATAATTCCAGGTGAATCTTCTCCAATTTAGTTGTATTTCCAGTCTGGCCCTGGGAGGAGGTGCACAACAGGTCTGCCTATTTGGTTGCCTTTTTTTTTTCTCTCTCTTTCTTAACTATTTTTAATTACCTATTATGTTACAGCATTGTATTAGATGTTGTATATACAGTGATGAATCAAAAAGTGTTCCCTGCCCTTATGCTGTAAAGTCTCATAGTGATATAGTTGCTGAATAAGCAATTATGCAAATACATTTATAGAAAAAAATTTTGAGGTGATCTAATTTAAATTAGATGTTATAAAAATCTCTGAATAAGAAATATTTAAGCTGAGTCTTAAAGAATAAGTAGAAGTTAGTTAGAAATAATTTTGTTTTAGGTTGTAGTTAATAAAACATCTTTGAGGGCTGATTATAATGGTAGCAGAGGGGTGGGAAGAGATGGAAAACAGAGCACTTGGCCAGAATCTGGTCTTTGTTCAAATGAGAGCTACTTTCCATTATAATTAATGGAAAGCGGAAGAAATTGAACAGAAGTGCAAGATGGGGTAATGCCTATTTGAGTGCTATTTCTATATGAGGTAGGAGGCAAGATCATTTTCCAGAGAGATTAGTAGTGGATCAGGTGAATTTTGTAAGTTAAATGGAAGAAAAAATATAAAAAACTAGTCCTTGTTAAAAAAAAAAAAGCAAACTTTTTAGTAGCAGTGAGAGATCACTGGAGTGTTAGGCTTCATACAATATTGTCTTTTACAGGTGGTGTAAAAGAGCAATGATAGCATTTTAAAAGACTGATGGTAATGTTGAAGCATCAGATATATTATGAATAGGGAGGATGTGAAGTAGGAGGCAAGTGAGAAATAAAAAATGAAGAGGTCAATGGAGACCTTAATGAAAAAAACAAAAACAAAAAACAAAAAACCTGTTTCAGAAAAGCTAAGTGAGCAAGGGAACTGGATAAACAAGATGTGCTGGATAGTGGGATGTCTAAATTAGTGATTTCAAAGATACAGATTCTTATGACATGAAGGTAGATCTAAAATGTGACTGGGAATGGATGGCTGAGATAGAGAGGAGAGTATGTTTCTATTCTCTAGCAAAGGAAAAGTAGGAGTCCCAAAATTGCCCTTTATGAGTGGTGAAAAATCCCCTTGGTGATTTTTATTTTCCTTACCAGTGATTTTTATTTATTCATTTATTTTATTGAGAGAAGAGAGCAGAGGAGAGGAGAGAAAGATATGTTGTTCCACTTATTTATGTATTCATTGGTTGATTCTTGTAAGTACCCTAACCAGGTGTTGAACCTGCAACCTTGGTGTACTGGGACAACACTCTAACCAACCAAACTACCCGATTGGCCAGGGCCTTTGCCAGTGTGATTTTACATTTGCTTTAAGTCAGTGACAACAAGTACTTTTGCACCAAGGTACCTGGAATAGGTACTTTCTGAAGGAAATTTAAGATTATGCAGAAGATTTCCCAATTTATAATTTTCTATGAGAACCTGAACATGATTTCCTACTTTGAGTCCTTTTATACTGTGTTCCAAATCTCTCTGTTCTTTCATGACTTCTTGCATTTTTAAAAAGAAAAGTTTTTCTTGAGAAGGAGAAGAAGAGAAAGAGAGAGAGAGAAACACATTGATGTAAGAAAGCAACATAGATCGGTTGCCTCCTGTATACAACCTGATTAAGACTGAACCCACACCCTGGGCATGTGACCTGACCATGAGTTGAACTGGTGATTTTTCAATGCATGGAATGATGCTAAACCAATTCAGCCACACTGACCAGGGCTCTTCTTGCTCTTTTGTTCCAAGAATTGGCCCATTCTAAAATTCTCAAAAATGAAAGCAAAAATCCCTGTTTTTTTTTTTTTTTTTAAATCTATCACAGCATGTAAAATTTCAGTATGAAAATAGTTCTGTAGAATTTTCATTTTTTATACAATTTATTTTATTTTTAAGTTTTTATTGAATTTATTGGGGTATCACTGATTAATAAAATAGTGTAGGCATTCATTTTCTTCCTTTGCTTAGCATAAATCAAACCCACTACAGAATGGTTGGTAGGTGTTCTGGCAACAAAGTATGGGATTAGGTATTCAGAGTCATTTCTCTGAGCTAGCAAAGCAAGATAGGGAACTTGAACTCTTCCTAAAATCTTGTTTCTCAGGTCCACAAATGCCAATGCCCTGAACTACCATTTCCTTATTTTACTAATTTTCTCTTGAGGCTAAAACTTATTTCCCCAACTGAGGCTACTAGTATAATAAAGCTCTTCTCCACTTTTTCCTAAAAATAGCCTTAAAAGAAGATGGCTGCAGGGATCTGAGTGGATAATGCTGCATGCCTTAACTTCAGTACACTCCAACTCATGTCTCTAGCCCAATCTACTTTCTTCCCTTGTGAGTATCCCCATGCAATTTTCCTCTAGTCTTACAGAGCCTAAGAAATGCCTTCATTATTTTCTACCATTCCAGATAATTACCTTTAATAATAACATCTCTGATCTTACTGATGTTGAATGTTCCCCTACTACATTTATGGACACAGTTGACACTTTAAAGCATTTGTTCCTTCAATAACCAGTTTATTTTTATGTCAAACCAATTTCTCTATCTCAGCTGGAATCTTCTCAAGTACAAGATTTATGTTGTCTACATTTTGAATCCCCTATGCAATACAAACTGGAGGCAAACTGAATAACTTTTTTTTAAAATTTAATAAATTTTTATTGTTCAGATTATTACAATTGTTCTTCTTTTTTCCCCCCATAGCTCCCCTCCACCCAGTTACCTCCCCACCCTCTGCCTTGACCTCACCCCCACTGTCCTCATCCGCAGGTATACAACTTTTGCCCAGTCTCTTCCCACACCCCCAACACCCCTTTCAACCTGAGAATTTTCAGTCTACTCCCTTTCTATGCACCTGATTCTATTATTTTCAACAGTTTATTCTGTTCATCAGATTTTTAAATCACTTGACTTTTAGATTCACTTGTTGATAGATATGTATTTGTTGTTCATAATTTTTATCTTTACCTTTTTCTTCTTCTTCCTGTTCTTAAAGAATACCTTTCAGCATTTCATATAATACTGGATTGGTGTTGATCAACTCTTTTATAATAGCTTTTTCTTATCTGTGAAGCTCTTTATCTGACCTTAATTCTGAATGATAGCTTTTCTGGGTAGAGTAATCTTGGTTGTAGGTTCTTGCTATTCATCACTTTGAATATTTCTTGCCATTCCTGTCTGGCCTGCATAGTTTGTGTTGAGAAATCAGCTACCTTGTAGGTAACTAACTGTTTTCCTCTTGCTGCTTTTAATATTCTCTCTTTGTCTTTTGCTCTTAGCATTTTAATTATGATGTGTCTTGGTGTGGTCCTCTTTGGATTCCTTTTGTTTGGGGTTCTGTGGACTTCATGAACTTGTAAATCTATTTCTTTCACCAGGTGGGGGAAGTTTTCAGTCATTATTTCTTCAAATAGGTTTTCAGTATCTTTCTCTCTCTTTTCTGCTGGCACCCCCATAATTCTGATGTTGGTATGCTTGAAGGTATCCCAGAGGTTTCTTACACTATCTTTAACTTTTTGGATTCTTTTTTTTCTTTTTTCTTTTCCAGTTGGGTGTTTTTTGCCTCTTTGTATTTCAAATCTTTGACGTGATTCTTATGTTCCTCCAGTCTGCTGCTGGATATCTGTATAATATTTGTTATTTCAGTCAGTGTATGTTTAATTTCTAGTTGTTCCTTTTTCATATCCTCGAGGGTTTTGCTAAATTTATTGGCCTTTTCTAGGAAATTCTTGAAAAACCTTATAACCGTGGTTTTGAACTTCATATCCAGTCATTTATTTTCCTCCATTTCTTTTGTTTGTGATGTTTCTTTGTCTTTGCATTTTCGCTGCTCCTCTGAATTGTTAGGGTAGCTTTGTGTGCTAGGTGTCCTATATGGCCCAGTGGGTCATCCTCCCCAGTTACCTGAGGTAGACACTCTTGGTGCACCCTTTTGTGGACTCTGTGTACAGCCTTGTTTTGGTTAAGTCTTGATTGTTGTTGGTATCACTGGGAAGAATTGCCCTCTAGGCCAACTGGCTGTGCAGATTAGCTGTGTCTATGTCAGGAGAACTCCTGTGCTGGAAGTTCTCTCTTTGCACACTTGCGCACATGCACCTCCAGACCTCTGCCTTTTGTGGCTCTCCTTAGTTTCTACCTGACAGTCCAAATTCCCCCCATATAAGCTTGGGCCACCAGGATCTTTTCCAGAACTGGAGTTCCGTGTAGTCAGAACTGGGTTCAGCACAGTCAGGAGCTTTTGTCTCCTTCCCGCTAGAGAAAGCCAGCCAGGCAGCTGCCTGTGCGTGTGTCTCTATACCTCAGTCTTTTGCAGCTCCTCTGATTCTCCATGAGCTTTCCTCTTTCCTTCTAGTTGTAGAATTTCCACTCAGCCAGCTTCTCTGTGCTTCTGGATGATATTTGTTTTGTCTTTTAGTTGTAGTTTTGAAATTGTTGTGTGAGGCAACAGTTTAGGTGTTTACCGATGCCACCATCTTGGTTTCTCTAGCCTCTACATTTTTAATTCTGAATAGGAGCTTTGTTTTCTCACTTCTCTATAAATATGCCTTCTGTGTTAAGGAGATAGAATCAAGTTATTAGAAAACTAGTTCACATCAGGCAAATTTAGGCAAATTTACAAATATGAAACTCTCCATAGTCTGTTTTAAGCTTCATTCACAATTAGCCCAATTTGATACCATGTTACTTCCCTTTGTATGCTGATCAATAGTAGTTAATAGAGAATGTATTGAAGTTCCACCTTAGGTACCTAACTCTTAACTTTGGTTTCATTACTGACCCTTCATTATACTAATTTGAGCTATCCAATTATACTAGCTTGGGGCCTCTCTCAAATTCTATATTTGTGTCTCTCCAATTCTATATTTCTATATGTTATCCAGGTCTCAAATTTAGGAGTTATCAATCAGCTGAAAAACTATTATAGATTATATTTCTGATATAGAACTTTTCCTACTCCCACTTACTACTGACTCACTCAGGATCCCATTTCATAGCATATAATAATCACATGATACTAGAATCACAAATTTTATAGAGTTTATAAAGTTTAGGTTATAAAAGTCAATGCATAAGACAAGCACTTAAAACTCTTAGGAGTGTATCACTTGGGAAACTGTCATATTGCAAATGATCAGCGCAGCCAATAGCTGCCTTAAGATGGGCTCACTCTTCTTTTTAGCACTAGATAAAATTTAGGTTGACTTTAGGAGCAATGTTATACCAAAACAAAATGCATGTATTTTAAGTATAAAATTGCACTCAGTGTGGTGAGATGCTCACATTAAGAGAGTCCACAAGAACTCAGAGATCTGCTGAGGAAAGACAGACTCGTGCTCTCATCTCAAACTCACACCAGGGTCCAAGTTTCTTGAGTGAAATAGCAGACAAAAAACATCACAATGTTTTAAATATATTATTTCCTTTTTCTATTGAGTGCATATAATTAAATATGTATTGGTTTAATGTTGAGGTGAGTACGTGATGTGCCTCCACTTTAGTTTACAGTGATTTCCACAGCCTCCCATATTCTTTCTTACCTCTAATCCATCATGCACACTGCTGCCAAGTTAACCTTCCTACAACGCAGCCTCATCATATAAATTTCCAGTTCAAAAATCATCAATGGCACCTCATAACTTACTGAATTAAGTCAGAATTTGTCAGTCTATCATTCAGGGTCCTCTGTGTCTACCTCTAAGTCTGACTTTGTAGTCCTACTACTCCCTTTCATGGATCATATTCTCCAGTGAACCTGAAGTATTATTTACTTTCATTTTTACACCTTTATACTTTTGCTCATGCTATTTATTTCCTTTGCCTGAAATATTTCCCCACTGTCCTATCTATATCTGATGAAATACTAATTTGCTTTAAAGACCTAGTTTGAATGGACATTTGCTATTTTTTTTCTAGTTCTTTCCTATTGCATTTTTTTCCCTGGAAAACTATGAGTATATCTTCTTCATATAACTGTATCACTGACTATGCATAAAGTTGTCACACATCATAAATACCCAATGAATAAATAAGAAATTAAAGCATTATAATTAAATAAAATAACTTCATGATTTCTTCTCCTTTTGTCTCTCTGTGATCCGTACCACTTATTCATTATATGGTGTCTTTCAGTGTTATTTTAAGAGTCATGTTAGTAGTTTCTTTATTAAATGACTCATATTTCTAGAATAAATGGAAGCTCAAATACAGCAATTATAGCAAACACTGGAGATAGGTGGGTGAGAAAAAAACTATTAACATTAATTTAATTACTGCATATGAAAGAACATGACTTAAATGCCATTATTGGGCACAATTGTGCTGAATAATTTTGAAGGAAATCTGAGCACTGAACACTCTTCCTTCATCTTGCTCAATGTGAATGATCATGATAATGTAGGTAAGGGACTATAATAAATGGGACAATTTATCCCCAAGAGTAAATGGGGAAAAACAAAAAAATGCATTTTGTCAATTCATCTTGTATTTTGGGACTCTGGGATGCTTTTGTATGACATTCACAAATGTACATTGGGAATTTTTCACCAAAATGCCTCAAGCACCAAATCGTCTTGAATAGGGTGTAATATCCTGCCACCTGGAAAGCCTCCAGATGCCTTAATGGAAGTAAAATTTTCAGTGAGCTTTCTATTTCTGTCTCTGTAGATTTGCTGCATTGGTGTCAGTGCTGAGTAGAAATAAAAAAAGTAAAAAACAGGCCAGAGGGACAGGTAAACAAAACCTGACCTATGAAGAAAAATTAAATTTAGTGGTTTGGTCAGAATCATATACCTCAGCAGGAACAAAAACCATCATTATTGAGTTGGCAACCATGGGAAAATACACAAGTGTTATAAAGAGATGAATCCCAGATAAGGAATTTGAAAAAAAGCAAAAATTTTTGGATAGACACATGCACAAGTATTGGATGGTTTTCTATTTTTTATTTAGTTTATTGGGGTGACATTGATTTGCAAAACCATACAGATTTCAAGTGTACAACTCAATAGGACGTCATCTACACACTTCATCATGCACCCACTACCACAAGCTAATTTTTTTCCATCCCCATTTCCCTACCTCCACCTAGCCCCCACTCTCTTTCCCTCTGGGTATCACCACACTGTTGTCTCGGCCTATGTGATATATATATATAATTTTTGCACCTTCTTCCGAGTCCCCTAAGCCCTCTTTCTTCTGACAGCTGTCAGTCTGTTCCATGTATCCATACCTCTGTTTCTATTTTTTTTTAAAAAAATACTATATTTTATTGATTTTTTACAGAGAGGAAGGAAGAGAGATAGAAAGCTAGAAACATCAATGAGAGAGAGACATCGACCAGCTGCCTCTTGCACACCCCCTACCGGGGATGGGCCCACAACCAATGTACATGCCCTTGACCGGAATTGAACCTGGGACCTTTCAGTCCGCAGACCGACGCTCTACCACTGAGCCAAACTGGTTTCGGCTCTGTTTCTATTTGTTTGTAAGTTTATTTTGTTCATTAGATTCCACATATAAGTAAGATCATATGATATTTGTCTTTCTTTGACTGGCTTATTTCACTTAGCATAAAAATCTCCAAGTCCATTCAGTCTGTCACAAAAGGTAAGATTTCCTTCATTTTATGGCTGCATAGTATTTCACTGTGTAAATGTACCACAGCTTTGTTATCCACTCATCTACTGATTGACACTTGGCAACTAGATCCAGCAATACACTAACAAGATCATACACCACAATCCAATCAAGTGGGATTTTTTTCTGGATTGCAACATTGATACGATATTTACAAAACAATAAAGATGCTACATCATATAAAAAATGAAGGATAAAAATTACATGATCATATAAATAAATGCAGAAAGCATTTAATAAAATCCAACACCCATTTATGATAGAAACTCTCAGCAAAATGGGAATAGATGGATGGTTTTATTTATTGCTATGTTGAAGTACTGACATTAGGGGCAAATGTTTCCACTACAGCAGAGAAGTTTTTATCAATCTACTAGAGGCCCAATGCATGAAAGTCATGCATGGAATTGACGTGTCCCTCAGCCCAGCCTGCACCCTTTCTAATCTGGGATCTCTCAAGGGATGTCCAACTGCCCATTTAGGCCCGATACTGGCGGGATAGGGCCTAAACAGGCAATCGGACATCCCTCTCACAATCCAGGACTGCTGACTCCCAATTGCTCACCTGCCTGCCTTCCTGATTGCCACTAACTGCTTCTACCTGCCAGCCTGATTACTCCCTAACCACTCCCCTGCCAGCTGATTGATGCCTAACTGCTCCCCTGCCAGCCTGTTTGCCCCTAACTGCCCTCCCTTGCAGGCCTGGTCCCTCCCAACTTCCCTCCCCTACTGGCCATCTTGTCGTGACCATCTTGTGTCCACATGGGGGCAGGATATTTGACCACATGAGGGCAGCCATATTGTGAGTTTGACTGATGATCATTCTGATTATTACTCTTTTATTAGATAGGATAGAGGCCTGGTGCATGGTGGGTACCAGCTGGTTTGCCCTGAAGGGTGTCCTGGAGCAGGGTGGGGGTCTCCTTGGGTTGTGGGGCAGACTGGGAAAGGGGCCTGTGGTGGTTTGCAGGCCGACCATGCCTCTCAGCCACCCAAGAGGAGGCCCTGGTATCTGGAATTTATTTATTTTCTATAATTGAAACTTTGTAGCCTGGAGTAAAGCCAAGCCTCCTGCTTGCTCCATGGTGGCAGCCATTTCTATTGGGATTTATGTATCTTATATAATTGAAACTTTATAGCCTGGAGCTGAGGCCAAGGCAGGCCAGGGCTGCAAAAGCTTGGCTTCCTCCATTGCTTGGGGAAACCCTGGCCTTCTACTCTTTCTAGCTCTGTTGCTGCTGCCATTTCTGTTTGGATTTATTTATCCTCTATCATTAAAACTTTGTAGCCTTGAGTGGAGGCCTAGGCTAGCAAGGGCAGGCAAAAAGCTTGGCTTCCACCATCTCCAGGGAAACCCAAGCCTCCCTCCTGCTCTCTGTGGCCACAGCCATCTTGGTTAGGTTTATTTGCATATTTGCTCCTGATTGGATGGTGGGCATGGCTTGTAAGTGTAGCGGAGATATGGTCAATTTGGATATTACTCTTTTATTAGATAGTATAGTTTGAATCATGATAATTTTTTTAATGATTAGAGTATGATGATGTCCAGAATATATATCCAGTCTTCATATAAGCCTTACTTTTTACTCTGCTTACAGATTTCAGCCCCAAACAGTAACCAAATTCATGAAAAAAAATATATTGCTGTTCATGCTGGAGACTAGTTTAGGCTATGTTGCTGTAACAAGCAAGATTCCAAAAGTCTGTGGCTTAAAACAACAGAAGTAATTTCTTGTATACAGAATATACTATGGGTCCTAGATGATTCCAAAAGACAGTTGCTTCCCTATATGATAACTCTGTAGTACAGGGTGCTTTGGTCTTTCCATCTGAAATATTCCTAAATTGATCTATGGCTGAAAAAGAGATGTCCTGGAGAATTCCACATGAGCTTTTAATTGCCTCACACTGGACTTTATAGGGTTATTACTGCTCATATTTTATTTTTACATGGCTCCCCTGTTGCATAAAAGCTGAAAAATGCACCCTTTCCCTTCTCTGTTCAGAAATGGAAGATAACTAGATATTGGTGAACAGTAGTAAAGCAGACACTTTTGATTTCCCATCTGACATACCTTGATTTCAGCACACCTATGGTGGACAACTCATCTCATCTCATGTTCTCTGCAGTGCATTTCTGCTTTTGCACCCACCTTAGTACTGTCTCTGAAAGATTGGAAGGCTACTCAAAATACATAAAGGTGCAGCCTAAGAAGTAGATTGAGTTAAAAATCTTGACGCTAACTTTCAACAAATGGGGAATAAGAAATCAATGGATAAATGTTTAAACCATCTAATCTTTCATAGGGAATATTCAGAAGTACTTTCTAAATGATTTCTCACAGGTCTCCATGGGGCTTGAGCCCCATTGTTCTCAGATAACAAACTCAATAGCATACACATTATTGTTTTATGTCTGTTCTCTGTCTCTCCACTTAATTGTGCTCCTTAGGATAAATTGCAATATAAACTATTGTACCCATGTTGTTATCTTAGGCTCCCTATCAGGACAACCCAAACTAAGATGACTAGTAATATCTACCACAGAGCCAACATTTCACAGAATAGATTGGGAGCCAGGAAACTTGTATTCCAGGCGGAGTCCACCATTTACTAACTTCATGACCTTGGGCATATCAATTCTCATGAAAGCTTTAGTTTGTTTTCTTCTCCTATCTAATAAAAGAGTAATATGCAAATTGACTGTCATTCCAACACACAAGATGGCTGCCCCCATGTGGTCAAAGATGGCTGCCCCCATGTGTACACAAGATAGCCACCACAAGATGGCCTGAAGGGGAGGGCAGTTGTCAGAAGTTAGGCAGAGGAGGGCAGTTGGGGGAGACCAGGCAAGCAAGGGAGGATAGTTGTGGGGGACCCAGGCCTGCATGGGAGGACAGTTAGGGGTGACCTGGCCTGCAGGGGAGAGCAATTGGGCAGGAGGGGCAAGGCCTGAAGGGGAGGGCAGTAGGAAGCCAGCAGTCCTCGATTGTAAGAGGCCAAAACTGGTGGTCAGACATCCCTCAAGGGGTCCCAGATTGGAGAGGGTGCAGGCTGAGCTGAAGGACATCTCGCCCCCACCCCTGTGCATGAATTTTGTGCACCAATTTCATGTACTGGGCCTCTAGTATTTAAAATAAATTATTTAGACTAGCAAATCTCTAATACCTTTTCTAAATGTGATGCCCATAATTCTGTAATTAAATCTGGCTCTGTTAAGGTTATTAAAATAATCATGAAGATCAGTGTTTCTTCATCATCAAATAAGAGGAAATTATTTTAAATATTGACTATAGGGTTTCCAATTAGATCCAAGAAAGAGCTAATTGAATATAAAATTCTTTATTGGTGGTTTGTAAGATTACTTTATAAATCTGAAATAGTTTTAAACTAGGTGACTCTTAAATGCTTTCCTACTTTTGATTCCATGAAGCTGTTGTTTGTGATGAAGCTGTTGTTTGTGATGAAATGCTTTCCTACTTTTGATTCCATGAAGCTGTTGTTTGTGATGAAAATGATTAGATTTGATGATTTGGTTATCCTGTAATGGCTTCTCCATTCCCCACTTTTTTAGGGAATCAAAAAGCCAAATATCAATAAGTAAGCTCATATCAAGGTCTTGATTGAAATAGCATTTTTCCATGGATTAGCTATACTTAAATCCTGCTCTTATATTAATAAAATTATCTAATATTCAATAAATACTTACCAAGTTCCATATATTATGATAAACCCTTAACATGATTATATTAATGTCTACAGTATAAATTAAATTAACACTGATATAAGATATATTTTATTGTTAGGAAAACTAAAACCCAGATAAATTAAGTTTATCTTCCCATGATCACATAGTAGTGACTGGCATAGTAAGGACTAAAGCAGTAATGTGTGGATATGAACTTAGAAAAGGCTTTACCATAATTAGGAGAAAAGAGGTCAATTTCTGTTCCCTACACACAGTGTTATGACTATTTGTAGAATCACTTAATGATAGGAAAGTACTTCAAAATTCAAATGAGTTGGAGTTGGGGTTAACCTTGGAAATTTTTTTCAAAGCTTTCAATAAAACATTAAGGTTATATAATTATTTAGTCTTTTTGTAAATATACATTTATGTTCACATCAAATTATCATACCTAACCATTAGATTCCAAACATACTGTAAAGTAAAAGAATTATGCTTTGTTTATTTTAAAAATATAAATGAACAAAGAAAGAGGAATTCACTGAATGTTTGCTTTCATGTTTGCACACCATACAACTATAGAATGTATTGATGCTCTTATCTTCTTTGGATTCTACATTCTGGAAAGAGGAAAGCATGTGCTAGACAGGTTATCTTAGGAAAGAATGGTTGGATAAGGTTAATAGAAATCCTACATTTTGGTTTCATAGAGACCTATCTGCATAGAAAATCACCTTTTAATGAATTTGTCCTGAAAGAAGTGAGTGTTATTTCTAAACTGGAAACACACTGGTTGTATGTGCCTTTGTTTTGAAGATTGTTGAGAAGGCAACACATTTTGATCCTGTCTAGAGCCCACAAGAGACAGATGGTTGAGATGTTTGTGCAAAAACTTTGAAAAGTGTAAATTTGTGTGTGTAATTGTTAGTCAGGATTATTCTTTCTGTTGGTAAGAACAAATTTTCCTCACTTTTGGCATAGCATGTGCACAAAAAGGTCCCAGATTATGGTGGAATGGCAAATATACCTTCAACTTTTAAAGACTATCTCCATATGGAAGTATTGAATCAGAATCATAGAAGAAAGAAAAAAAGCAAAAAAAAAAAAAAAAAAAAAAAAAGGATGCAAAGACGAACACCTTCTTTGGCCAGTAAAACTGAAGCCTTTTATCTTTTTATGGTAAATTTGCATTTAAATGGGAGACTCTTTAGTGCTGAAGGTGATGGAGAAATGTTGTCAGCATCATGAATACAATAAACATCAGGAGGAAATGTCAGTTTTTCAGCCTACTAGCATATCTTGTTGCTATGACAACAGAATACAAAGTATTCTCTTAAAGGGAAACATGCAATTTGTTGGGGATTAAAGTAAAATTCAACCAACAAGGTATCTATATATATAAAAGGCTAAATGACCATCCGACCATCCAACAGTCCGACTGGCTGGTACATAAGGCATGCACTGAGGACCAGGGGGCAGACACTCAACACAGAAGCTGCCCGAGCTGTGGTGGCAGTGGAAGTTTTCAGGTAATACACCTCAGAACCAGACAGGAAGGAACCTGATTCCTCATGGAGCTGCGAGATTCCACCTTCAGCTGTGGGTTACGTTGTTGCTGGGACACGTTCAGCCCTGAACTAGTTTACTGCCAAGCTGCAGTGATTTGGCAGCAGTGGTTCTTGGGTGACACACCCCAGAACCAGAGAGCAGGGAGCTCAGTTCCACTCCCTTTCAATGTGCACAAGTCCATGCACCGGTCCACTAGTATTTAAATATAATCTTAGATTCATACATACCAAGGATACACTGAAACTGACTTAAGAGTTCTTTGATTTTTTTAGATGTCATTATGATAAGAGCCATGCTGAAAGTAGTGAGGAGAAGCATTAAGAGGAAACTTTTTCTTCTCTTCAATTCCTCTTAGAACCCACTGCAGTCATTAGTAGGCCCATCTGGTGTAGAGCCAGAAATTGGCACCAAATAGAGGTAGATCCTTTTTAATTCTAAGACATTTAAGCAGGCTGTGGTTTAACATTCTCACTGCATACCTAATTTTCTATCTGAGCCCATGTTAATTATTTTTTAAACCATTCAACATGACTTGAACTCAACTAAATCGAAAATTAAAATTTTCCATGTTACAAGGTGGCACCTGCCAACCTGTTAAAAAAAAAAAAAAGGCAATTCTGAGATATGGTAATGAAGATTTTTCTTTTAAATTTCTGTAAGTGTGGGGAATAAGACTTTTCCAGTGGTGGAGAATATATTCTATTGGTTTCTACTAGCCCAAGTGAGGTTCAGGTGTTTGATCTTATTACTATCAGCTTAAAATTGTCTTTGGAAAGGTTTTGCTTCCATACCCAGATAAGATAGTTGTATCCCATGCCAGATATCACTTAATTGATCATGTCACTCTTTTATGCCAAGCCTGTGAGCAGTTTCAACATCCTTTTTGACACAGTGCTCTGGGCAGCCAGCAGCCACTATCTATTTTTTGTAATTAGCATAAGAGGTGAAACCAATTTGAAAACTCTGCTTGATCCTATGAAACAACTACCACTGCTGTATCTCATTCTGGGTTTGAGGACTCAAAATATCAGCTCAAGTCTTCCCTCTTCCAGTAAGCTTTCCTGATTTTCCTAGTTCACATTTATTTCTTCTTCCTTGGAAAATTTTATTAGTTTTATAGTTAGTATCACATATTTTTGCCCTTATTATGCCACAGATCTTAATTCTTTCCCTAAATATGTATGTGAGAGGCTTTTCAAATGACAATTATGAAAGAGCTATTATCAAAACTGTGATTTATGCTTCCTTCTACATTGGCCATGACACTGGAAGGTAAGGATTGCTGTAGGGTTTTCTATCCATAGCTACAGAGGTTGCTGGCTATTAGGGAAGAGAAAAAAGAAGAAAGTTTGTTTGGTTTTGTTTATTGTTTTGTTTTGGCTTAGTGCCTATGGTCAAATTAAGAAGTAGTTGAAGTTTTTCTTTTCTGTACTACAACAAACCATTTTCTTAATCCCATATGTGGGACCCAGTTTCTCTTATCACAGAAGAAAAATACCTCATAAATAAATTTCATAAGGAATTTTGTATGTTACTCTTCCAGAGGTATTTTCATTCCTAAATGGTTATTTAGAAATGGCCATGCTTAACCCAAAGAATATATTCTCAGTTGCAGAATTCCAGGTATGATTTCTTGGGGGTATGTAAGGAAGATATTTGGGGGAAGGATGGATCAATTCATGGGATTTGAACAACCACCTGCCCACCTGCTCTAAATATACATGAGACTGATAATGGTAAATGAATGGCAGCTATACTCATTCAGTTTGGTCCATGTAGGAATAATGCCATCAGTTCTCTGTGGCTTGGCCACATGCATTTGGTTTATTGAATGCTATTGTCAAATGCAGAAACAATAAGAAGAGTTGTTATTGAATTGTCACTGGTCTCACTGAAATAACCACAGAAACAAATTCATTACCCAATTTGTCTCTAGCCATCATATATTAGTCTAGAAAAATAAAACTGTATGTTGAATGATGAGAACACAAAAATATTACTTCCTTCGTATTTCTTCAAGTGCAGTCAACCCTAAACAAAATTTTAAAATAGGCAGTTTGTAAGAGAGGTTCTAGATTCCCTGAACTCTTCAAATTTTTTGAGACATCTTCTTCCCTCCAAGGTACACAAGTACTTTTCCCTCTTTACTTAGGAAACCTGCTTTTCTTCCTTTATCTTGGGTATAGATCACTGAAACAACACAGAACATTATTTCTCAAGCTGGTGTTCTGTTGACCAAATTTGACAAAGTAAGTTCCTGCAGAAAGATACATTTTGGAGACCTGTTTCCATAGTGCCTTATAGAATGTTGCTATTCATATCAACATATTAAAATCTTGGAAAAGTTTAACAGTGAAGAAATCTGCTTAACTCTGTTTATCCCAGCATCTTTCCAAACTAAGTTAATTTTTTTGTCAGATAACAATCTTTAAAAAAAAATCTCTCAGGCCCTAGCTGGTTTGGCTCAGTGGATAGAGCATCAGCCTGCCAACTGAAGGGTCTCAGGTTCAATTCTGGTCAGGGACACATGCCCAGGTTGCAGGCTCGATCCCCAGTAGTGGGTGTGCAGAAGGCAGCCAATCAATGATTCTTTCTCATCATTGATGTTTCTCTTCTCATCTCCCTTCCTCTCTGAAATAAATAAATAAATAAATAAATAAATAAATAAATAAATAAATAAATAAATATCCCCTGAGATCTAATGTCCTAGGGACCAAAATTTGGAGAATTCTGGTTCACATGTTGTGCTCTCCATGGTTTTTTTCTTCCTTCCTTTCTTTTTCTTTCTTTCTTTTTTACTGGTATGAAGGATCAAAAGAAAAAAAATATATTTATAAAGGTAGATTTTTAGCATTCTTCCAGAGGCTGGTTAAGGTGATAATCTTCTTTTTCCTTTTTTAATTTTTATTTATTTTTAACAATCTAAATTTTCATAATGACCTTTAACCTTGGATAATATCAGCCTACATTGATTGAGGAATAGCTTAGTATAATAGAAGTTATACAGACTTTGTAATTGGACAAACCTGTTTTTACAATACATCCAGTTAATTCACTAATTAGTTGTGTCATCTTTTACAACTAAATTAGTGTTTTTATAACCTCTTTTTTTAAAAATTGTGAAATGGGGTTGATACCAATATTGTAAGTTTGTTTTGAGGATTACATAATATAACACAAATAAAGTCTTTGGAGTATTTTATTCCCCCCTTCCCATCTTCATCACATAAATAAGTTTAATATTTTCTATAAGTATGCTTTACTGGAAAAGGAGTATTTCATAAATTCTGTGTTTTCATACACAGTCTTAATTTTTAAAAGAAAATATTTATTTGTTTTCAGAACTAAAGCAAATTTTTCTGAGTTGTAATATGTATATAAGGAGCCATCACTTTTTGTACTATTAAACTTCAAGCCTCTAATACCAGTAAGTTGTTATGACCTTGCCAGCAATAGCTCAAGTTCTTGCTATTAAATGTGGGATGCCTCACATACCATTCCAAAGTATTGGCTTTAGCAACAAATGAATTATTAAACATCAAATAGTTATTTCCCGTGACAGTTTCCAAATGGACTGGATCTGCACTAACAAGTAGTGAAATGTGCCTCCAGCTGCCTTGCAGCTGTGGAAGAAATGAATAGCAACTCCAGTGGACTCATTTTACCATGGCAGCAGAGCACTGGAAGGCTCACCCATCTGTCAACACACATTTCTCTTCCAATTTCCTCAAGACCCTTCTTGAAGTCTTTCTTGTTTAAAGAAAAAATCAAGAACTATTTAAAGCAGCAGCTTTTTTATAAGGGCATTTCAAGTACAGTCAAGTCCAGATAGCTTACTTATAGGGTGTCAATGTTGTTGAATAAAATCAAATGACACACCTGGCCTGTGTGGCTCAGTGGTTGAGCATTGACTTATGAACCAGGAAGTCAGGGTTTGATTCCCTATCAAGGTATTTTCCTTGGGTCTTAGGCTCAATCCCAGTAGGGGGTGGGAAGTGGGCAGCCCATCAATGATTATCTCTCATTGATGTTTCTTTTTTCCATTCCCTTCCTCTCTGAAAAAAAAAAAATTATTGGTTTTTTTTTTTTTTTTTTTTTTTTTTTTTAAGTATGACATATGAGGAAAACTATCCTGTAAGTAAATTACAGCTAGAAAATTTTTACTTTAGAAAATTAACTTTCATTTGTAATGCTAACAACAAGACACCCATTAAAAACACACATGGGGTCAAAACAAGCCAAAGGAAAATCATTTGGGCAAAAAATGAAAAAGAATCCCAAGTCAAATTTATAGAAAATATTCCTTTATTAACTTTTGGTTGAGAATATGTTTGTATATTTTCAGAAAACAACTCCAAGACCATATGGATTCCTGCACAGAGAGGAATTGACAAGACTGCTCCAGCCATGAAGACAGTAGAGAAACAGTCCAAAGGTGGAAGACACTGAGGACACCTTGCCATACTACCCTGCTTCCCCGAAAATAAGACAGTGTCTTATATTAATTTTTTCTCCCAAAGTTGCGCTAGGTCTTATTTTCAGGGGATGTCTTATCTTTCCATGTGCTAGGTCCTATTTTCGGAGGATGTCTTATTTTTGGGGAAACACAGTAGCAGTCAGTAGCTATGCATCACTGCAGGTTGCCCAGGACCAAACCAGAGAGGGTCGGACCTGCATTACCACCATTTGTCCACCATCCAGAACTGAAATATCATTGCTGACATGTACACATAAGGAACTGTTTGACATAGAAATTGAGATTCAAAAGAACTGTTGCCCCAGAAAGAAACTCACTACAGACTGATTCATTTGCCTCTCAGCATAACCATTATTGCTTATCTCATTTTTGGTTCTTATAAGTGTATATTTTTGTATCACATGATCTCATTCATCTAGTGGAAATAATGAACAACATAAACTGATGAACAAAAACAGACCCGGAGACAGGCAAGCATTGATCAGACTGTCAAACCTCAGAGCAAAGGTAGGGGAGGGTGGGGGTAAGGGGAAGAGATCAACCAAAGGACTTGTATGCATGCATATAAGCCAAACCAGTGGTCATGGACAACAGGGGGGTGGGGGGCATGCCTGCGGAGGGGTTTGGGATGGGAATGGGGGGATGAGGACAAATATGTGATATCTTAATCAATAAAGAAATTAAAAAAAAACAAATAAAAAGCACAAATAGTATTTAATAGTGAAAAAATAAAATAAAATAAAGTATGACATGTATCCTTTTCCCCATATTGACCCCTCCTTGGCTACTCCCACTTCCCCAGGACAAGCCCCCACCTCCCTAGTGTCCCTGTCCTTTGGATATGCTAATATGCATGCATACAAGTCCTTTGGTTGATCTCTTACACCGCCCCCCCCCCCCCCATCCCCTGCTCTCCCTCTGAGGGTGGACAATTTGTTAAGTGTTTTTTGTTTGTTTGTTTTCTGTCTCTGGATCTATTTTTGTTCATTAGTTTATGTTGTGCATTATATTCCACAAATGAGGGACATCATGTGATATTTGCTTTTATCCAACTGGCTTATTTCATTTAGCATAATGCTCTCCAGATCCATCTATGCTGTTGCAAATGGTCAAGGTTTCTTCTTTTTTATCTCAGCATAGTATTCCATTATGTAGATGTAACTCAGTTTTTGTATCCACTCATCTGCTGATGGGCACTTAGGCTGTTTCCAAACCTTAGCTATTGTAAATTGTGCTGCTATAAACACATATATTTCTGACTGGTGTTTCTGATTTCTTGGGAAATATTCCTAGGAGTGGGATTACTGGGTCAAATGTGAATTGCATTTTTAACTTATTGAGGAAACTCCGTACTGTTCTCCTCAGTGGCTGCACCAGTCTACATTCCCACCAGCAGTGCACCAGGGTTCTTTTTTCTCTGCATCCTCACCAGCACTTATTGTTTATTGATTTGTTGATGATAGCCATGCTGACAGGCACGCAATGATACCTTATTGTTGTTTTGATTTTCATCTCTCAGATGATTAGTGTTTGAGCATGTTTTTATATTTTTCTTGTCCTTTGTATGTCTTCTTTAGAAATGGGTCTATTTAGGTCCTTTGCCCATTTTTTTTTTACTAGATTGTTTATCTTCCTTTTGTTAAATTGTATGAGTTACCTATAAATGTTGGAGATAAAACCCTTATCGGTGATAACATTGGCAAATATGTTCTCCCATGCAGTGGGCTTTCTTGTTGTTTTGTTGATGGTTCCTTTTGCTGTGAAGAAGCTTTTTATTTTGATGTATTTCTATTTGCTTATTTTCTCCTTAGTTTCCATTGTCCTAGAAGCTGTATTCGTAAAGATATTGCTATGACATAGGTCTGATATTTTGCTGCCTATGGATTCTTCTAAGATTTATATGGTTTCCCTCTTACCTTTAAAACCTTTATCCATTTTGAGTTTATTTTTGTGTATGGTGTAAGTTTGTGGTCTAGTTTCATTTTTGTTTTTTGCATGTATCTGATAAATTTTCCCAACACCATTTATTGAAGAGACTGTCTTATTCCATTGTATGCTCTTGACTCCTTTGTCAAATATTAATTGAGCATAATGGCTTGGGTCAATTTCTGGGTTCTCTGTTCTGTTCCATTAGTATATATGTCTGTTCTTGTGCCAGTACCAGGCAGTTTTGAGAACCATGGCTTTGTAATATAGTTTGATATCTGGTATTGGGATCCCTCCAACTTTGTTGTTCTTCCTCAGGATTGCTGTGGCTATTTGGGGTCTTTTTTATTCCATAAGAATTTTTGGGGAGTTTGTTCTAGTTATTTGAAGTATATCAATGGTATTTTAATGGGGATTTCATTGAATCTGTAGATTGCTTAGGTAGTATGGATATTTTATTAATTTCTGTATTGATTAACATGTGTCCTTAACCCCTCATTGCCCCCCACTCTCCCATTCATGCCCTTACCCCCTGTTGTCTGTTAGTATGGACATTTTAATGATGTTGATTCTACCAATCCATGAACCTGGTTTGTTCTTCCATTTGTTTACATCTTCCCCTATCTCTTTTTTCAGTATCCTATACTTTTCTGAATAAAGGTCTTTTACCTCTTTAGTTAAGTTTATTCCTTTGTATCTTGATTTTTTTTGTTGCAATGGAAATGGGATTTTTTTTTAGTCTCTCTTTCTGTGAGGTCATTATTGATGTATAAAAAAGCCATAAATTTCTGGCTGTTAATTTTGTATCCTGCCACATTGTCAAATTAATTTATTCAGTCTAATAGTTTGTTGATTCTTTAGGGTTTTCTATGTACAATATCATGTCATCTGTGAATAATGACAGTTTTACTTCTTCTTTTCCAATTTGGATGCCTTATATGTCTTCTTCTGTTCTTTAAAAAATGCCTTATTAATTAAGGTGTTACATATGTGCTCTCTTCCCCCCATTACCCCCCCATCCCCCCAACTCATGTCCTCACCCCCCTGTTGTCTGTGTCCATTGGTTAGGATTATATGCATGTTCATCAGTTTATATTGTTCATGATGTTCCATAAATGAGTGAGATCATGTGATTTTATTTCTCTCTGACTGGCTTATTTAATTTAGCATAATGCTCTCCAGGTCCATCCATGCCTTTGCAAATGGTAAGAACTCCTTTTTATCACAGCATAGTATTCCACTGTGTAGATATACCACAATTTTTTAATCCACTCATCTGCTGATGGGCACTTAGGATGTTTCCAAAATCTTAGCTATTGTAAATTGTGCTGGTATGATCATAGGGGTGTATATATCCTTTCTAATTGGTGTATCCAGTTTCATTGGATATATTTCTAGAAGTAGGAATACTGGGTCAAATGGAAATTTCATTTTTAGTTTTTTGAGGAAACTCCATACAGTTCTCCACAGTGGCTGCACCAGTCTGCATTCCCACCAGCAGTGCACAAGGGTTCTTTTTTCTCTGCATCCTCGCCAGTACTTGTCATTTGTTAATTTGTTGATGATAGCCATTCTGACAGGTGTGAGATGGTACCTTATTGTCATTTTGATTTGTATCTCTCAGATGATTAGTGACCTTGAGCATGTTTTCATGTTTCGTGGCCTTCTTCTGTCTTCTTTTGAAAATTATTTAGCTCCATTGCCCATTTTTTGATTATTTCTTCTTCTTGTCTGATTACCATGGCTAGCACTTCCAGTAATATGTTGAACAGGATTGGTGAAAGTGGGCATCCCTGTATTGTTTCTCTTCTTAGAGGAAATGGTTTTAGTTTTTACCCTTTGAGTATGATGTTGGCTGTAGGTTTGTCATATAAGTTTTTTATTATGTTGATGTATGATATCTCTATTCCCACTTTGCTGAGGTTTTTTGTTGTTGTTGCTTTATCAAGAAAGGATGTTGGATTTTGTCAAATGCTTTCTCTGCATTAATTGATATGACTATGTGATTTTTGTCTCCTAATCAGGAAGAATAAAAAACTGAATAGGCCAATACTGAAGAAATTGAAGCAGTAATAATAAAAACAAACAAACAAACAAACAAAAAACCCTGTGTGGTCTGTTGTTACTTCACCTCTTTCATTTCTGATTTTGTTTACTTGGGTCCTCTCTCTTTATTTCTTGGTGAGCCTGGCTAAAGTTTTATCAATCTTGTTAATCCTTTCAAAGCGAGCAGAATGAAGAAAATCCTAAAGATCAGAGCAGAAATAAATAACATTGAGACCAAAAAAACAAACAAAGAAAGAAAAAGACCAATAATTTTTTAAATTATGTGGATTTTCAAAAATTTTAAAAAATCAATTGACTTCTTTATTTTATTTTGCCAGCAATCTCTTTTCTGTTTCACCCTCTAAATGAGTATACTGAAAACATAATAAATTCTTTAATTAAATTAGTTACAAACCAAATAGCACCTAATATCTCCAAGCAAAGGAAAAGCCAATTAGAAAAGACTTTATCCTATGTTCTGTTTGTATTTCAAAGGAGAAGGAAAATATTTTTACTAGAACAAGCTAAATTTTTTGATATATGGTTGATGAATAAGTTTTACTGGAACACAATTCCACCCTCTGAAATATGCACCACCTCTGAAATATGTACTCATGGCTTTTAAATGGGATGAATAAAAGCTGACATATTATTAAATGCAAGCATATTGCTGTTCAGATTATTTTATTTAATTGGACTACCTGATGCAATGGTCAATTATTTAATGTTATCATCATCAGTCCTGTAAAATTCCTGTATCTGTAGGCAGAATTATTTAATAGGTAATTACCAAAATATCTTCCTATTTATGTACTGTTTTCACTGCTCTTTCTGAGTAAGAAGTGAGCTTGGAGATTCAGTTCTAACATCATTTGTTGGTGATATACTATTGTGGGCATTTTAGAAATATGTCAATCTGTGGGGTACAGGTGTTTAGCTTACTCAATAGCATTATAGCTTCTCAGTTATCATCCAAAACTTGGTGAGAGAGAGAGAAAGAGAGAGAGAGAGAGAGAGAGAGAGAGAGAGAGAGAGAGAGAGAGAGAGAGAGAGAGAGAGAGGAAGGAAGGAAGGAAGGAAGGAAGGAAGGAAGGAAGGAAGGAAGGAAGGAAGGAAGGAAGAAAGAAAGAAAGAAAGAAAGAAAGAAAGAAAGAAAGAAAGAAAGAAAGGAAGGAAGAAAGAAAGAAAGGAAGGAAGAAAGAAAAAGGAAGGATGAGGGATGCAGAAATAAAGAAAAAAAAAAGTTAGAGCCCAAGGGTATTGCATTGTGTATTGGCTTGCTAAGATTTTGTTTTTTATTTGTTAAAAGTATGTTCAAAGTTACATCACTCTACAGAAGCTCAGAGAAAGGAAGCCTAGTGAATGCTGTTAATGCTTTTGAATGTCTAACTAAAGAGGTAGCAAAGCTATTTTGTCAACAGATCTATCATTCTTTATTTCCAATAATGTTTATGTAAATTCTCACCTTCCTCTGGTAACTTTTATGGTGGATGATTATTGCATCAGGTGCTTTGGAAAACATTCAAATATACACTGAGTGGCCAGATTATTATGACCATCTCATCAGTACTTCATTGGGCCACCTTTTGCCTTCAATACTGTGGGGATTCTTCTTGTCATTGACTCCATGAGATGTTGAAAGTGATGTGAGGAAACTCCATACTGTTCTCCACAGTAGCTGCAGTAGTCTGCATTCCTACCAGCAGTGCACCAGGGTTCCTTTTTCTCTGAATTCTTTCCAGCACTTGTCTAAAACTAAAAATGGAACTTTCATTTGACCCAGTGATTCCACTTCTAGGAATATATCAAAAGAAACTAGAAACACCAAATAGAAAGGATATATGCACCCCTATGTTCATATCAGCACAATTTATAATTGCTAAGGTTTGGAAACAGCCTAAGTGTCCATCAGCAGATGAGTGGATTAAAAAACTGGAAACTATGCTGTGGTAAAAAAAAGAGTTCTTACAATCTTGCAACAGCATGGATGGACCTGGAGAGCATTATGCTAAGTGAAATAAGACAGTCAGAGAAAAATAAATATCACATGATCTCACTCCTTTATGAATTATAATGAACAACATAAACTGATGAACAAAAATAGATCCAGAGAAAGAGAAACATCAAACCTCAGAGGGAAGGTAGGGGAGGGTGGGAGTAAGGGGGAGAGATCAACCAAAGAACTTGTATGCACACATATAAGCCTAACCAATGGACACAGACAATTGGGAGGGGCATGACTGGGGAGGATGGAGGGGTAATGGGGGGATACATATGTAACACCTTAATCAATTAAGAAATTTAAAAAAAGGAAGGTGATGCGAGGACTCTGACACCATACCTAATGAATAGCACTGTCCAGTTCTGTGAGATTTGATGGTTGTGGAACCATCTGCCTAATGGCTCTTTTAACTTCGTTCACAAATGCTCAATTGGATTGAGATCTGGTGATTGTGGGGGCCACCTAAGCAAGGTAAAGTCTCCCTCATGTTCTTGAAACCACTCATGCACAATATGAGCACCATGGCATGGCTCATTGTCTTGTTGGAAGAAGCCATCTCCATTGGGATATGCCATCAACATAATAGGATGAACTTGATCAGCAATGATAGTTAAGTATGTTGTGCTATTCAGATATTGTTCTACACAAATTAAAGTGCCCAAATCATGCCAGGAAAACATGCCCCAAACCATAACACTGCCCCCACCAGCTTGAAGGGTTGTACTCATGTATGTGGGGTGCATGCTTTCATGCTGTTTCTGCTAAATTCTCACTCTGCCATCTGCATGATGCATCTGCATGATGCAACTGCAAATGTGATTCATTGGACCACACAATCCTTGTGTTCTTGTGTGAAATGTATGCGTTTTATCTTGGTAACTGCAGACAGCAAAGGTGTTCAAACAGGCCTTCAGCTTCCATATTTCATATGATGCAGTGTACAGCTAATTTGCCTACAAATGTCAGGTGGTCACAATAATCTGGCCACTCAGTATATATATATACACACACATACTCTGTAGGCTCAAAAGGTATTAAGGTACTTGTTTCTTTATTTTCATTACCTGTATTTATTTCTTTTAGCTACATCTAGTCGTTGGCCTTGCAGTTAGCAAAGTATAAAATAAATAGTACTAAAGACAAACTATTAATACTGAGGAAACTGAGGCCCAGAGAATTTTGGTGGTTCCTTAGTCATTATGTTCATACTGAATTGGATCTAAAATCTAGGTCTCCTGTCTCTTAGTCTATTGATTTTCTAGTTATACCAGTCATGAGACTGTTTCCTCTAAAGCTAAGTTTTCCCTCAGTTAATAGTGCAAACATCTTAGGATACTTTTACTTCACTGCAGCAACCAACACATTTTTAGGGCAATAAAGTAATTTTTATATCAGCAGAACCAAAATACATTATGAAAATGTTGAAAGTATTACAGTTTATCATTCTGCTATTTGGTCTAAGTAAGTAGGAGAGCCTGTGAGGGTAACTTGGGGTAATAAAGTTTAATCACTGGGAGCTTAGGGGTGCTTATTCTTAATTGGTGGGCAATTAAAGATGTTCAAGGTTAATAGCTATGTTTTCTAAAGCAGCAATTTCCCTCATAGAGAGCTTTCCCTGTGGCATTGGCCACACCTAACAATCAGTTCTAGCCCCTAGTCAGATAACAAATTTAGGAGCATAACTCTAAGGGGATTTAGAGATGAGGATAAGTATCTTAACTATGGTTGTAACTTTTTTTTGTTGTTAACCATCATTCCAGGATATTTTCCCATTGATTTTTAGAGAGAATATAAGAAAGAGGGAAAGACAATATGAGAAACACATGGATTGATTGCCTCCTGCAGGAGCTCCAACCAGGACCCAGGCCGGGGAGGAGCCTGCAACCAAGGTATGTGCACTTGACTAGAATCGGGCACATACCTGTGTTATGGTTTGGTTGCAGGATCCTCCCCGGCCTTTGGTCCACAAGCTGACACTCTATCCATTGAGCCAAATCAGCTAGGACTGTAACTTATAATTTTCTTTAAAAACAGTTTGGTCATCTTCAAAGTGCTTTTTTCTTTCTTTTATGTCCAAATGGTTCTGATTTTGTCATATAGATGCAACCGCAAATAGTACTTTTCAAGCTCCATAAAGCTGATAAAATAAAGTTTACTACTTAGTTTCAAGGTTAGTTGCTGGTTTTAAATACTATTTGGTTAGGCATTTAAAATATTAATCAGTTCAATCAAAACTGACTTGTTAACCATTATGAGATATTAGATAGACAGCTAATGACCAATTCCTGCTCAATATATAAGGTAAAGACCTTAAGTAAATATTCAAATTGGAAGGGATCTTAGAGACTCTCCACTCATGCTAAACTTAGTGAGTTGAAGAGATCTGGGGAAACTGAATGACCTACCCAAAGTCTCCTACGTCAGCTAAATCTAGGAACTGATCTTTTGATGTCTGGCTAGAACACGGCTTTTTTTCTGAGCCAAATATTGCAGTTTCAATTTCACATGTGTTATAAAAAAATAATCTCAGGGAAGGCCAGTTAAGTCAAGTTTGTGATAATTTGGCAAGTTAAAGTCTACAAAGCAGATGAAAACTAATTACTGAAAACAAATACCATTAATATGAGAAGTATAAGAAATTTATCCATGCCCTAGGATTGCATGCTTTGTTATTTTTTTACTAATGAGTTAATCTTTGGTAAATTCTTGTATAAAACTCAGATGTTAATAACTTTGTGATTATTACACAGGCAGATGTAGAAGTTGTTTACACAACTCATTTCCAAATTTTGAACATTTCATCACTGAATGTAGTTTGGGGTGTGTGTGTGTGATTCTCATTTATCTACTTTTATCAGCAGTACCTTGTTCACATAGAAAAGGAAAATTAAGTCCAGAGATTGATTGATTTAATATCACTCAATGGGGATATTTATTCTGACTTGCCAATTCCTTCCTTTTAATCCTTTTACGTTCTCATATATAATAAAAGCCTAATATGCTAAGTGTCTGGTCATCTGGTCGTCCATTCAAACAATAAAAGTGTAATATGCTAATGATATGCTAAGGCCACTCAACTACTCGCTATGATATGCACTGACCACCAGGAGGCAGATGCTCAATGAAGGAGCTGCCCCCTGGTGGTCAGTGCTTTCCCACAGGGGGAGTGCCACTCAGTCAGAAGCCAGGCTTATGTCTGGCAAGTGCAACAGGAGTGGCAGGAGCCTCTCCCATCTCTGTAGCAGGGCTAAGCACGTCCGACTGACAGTTTAGGCCTGAGAGCGGGCCTAAGCCGTCAGTCGGAGATCCCCTGAGGGCTCCCAGACTGTAAAAGGGCACAAGCCAGGCTGAGGAACCCCCCTCCCTGAGTGCATGAATTTCATGCACTGGGCCTCTAGTCCTATCTAATAAAAGAATAATAGGCAAATTAACCATCACTCTGCTACAAGCCACACCAAACAGCCAACCAGGAGAAAGTATAATACGTAAATTAATCCCAATCAAGATGGCTGTGGCCATGGAGCAAGCAGGCTTGGGTTTCCCTGGCAATGGAGGAAGCCAAGCTTTCCACATACCCTGGTGGGCCCAGGCCTCTACCCAAGGCTACAAATTTCAATGATAGAAGATAAATAAATCCTAACAAAAATGGCGGCAGCCATGAAGCTGGAAAGAGCAGAAGGCTAGGGTTGCGTCCAGTGATGGAGGAACCCAAGCTTCTGCAGCCCTGGCCTATCTTGGCCTCTCATTAAAGCTACAAAGTTTCAATTATAGAAGATAAATAAATCTCAACAGAAATGGCTGCTGCTACAGAGTGAGCTGAAGGCTTTGCTCTGCTCCAGCTACAAAGTTTCAATTGTAGAAGATACATAAATCCCAGATACCCGGGTCTCTGCTTGTGTCGCCAGGGAGCAGGGCTAGCCTGCAAACCACCACAGGCCCCTCGCCCAGGTGGCCCAATGGCCCAAGGGAACCCCCACCCTGATCTGAGACACCCTTCAGGGCAAACAAGCCTGTCCCCACCCATGCACTCGGCCTCTATCCTATCTAATAAAAGAATAATATGCAGATTGACCATCACTCTCACACACAAGATGGCTGCCCCCATGTGTTCAAAACTCCTGCCCCTATGTGGACACAAAATGGCCACCACAAGATGGCCAGCAGAGGAGGACAGTTGGGAGCGACCAGGCCGGCAAGGAAGCACAGTTGTGGGCAATCAGGCCAGCAGGGGAAAGCAGTTGGGTAGAACCAGACTTGGAAGGGAGGCCAGTGAGGGGTGATCAGGCCAGCAGAGGAGGGAAGTTGGGGGTGACCAGACCTGAAGGGAAGGGAAGTTGGGGGGGACCCATGCCTGCAGGGTAGAGCAGTTACGGGGGACTAGGCCTGTAGGGGAGGGCAGTTAGGGGTGACCAGGCCTGCAGGAGAGGGTAGTTAAGGGCAAAAAGGCTGGCAGGGGAGCAGTTGGGCATCAATCAGGCTGGCAGGGGAGTGGTTAGGGGGTGAAAAGGCTGGCAGGCAGAAGCAATTAGAGGAAATCAGGAAGGCAGGCAGGCGAGCAGTTGGGAGCCAGCAGTATTGGATTGTGAGCAGTCAGGTGGGACAGGGCCTAAATGGGCAGTCTGATATCCCTCAAAGGGTCCCATATTAGAGAGGGTGCAGGCTGGATTGAGGGACATCCACTCATGCACAAATTTTGTGTACCAGGCCTCTAGTATGTCTTATAAAAGAAAAAAAAGAGAGAAAATATATTGCATTTCCAATGCAACATTTAAGCAAAGTTTCATAATGGAAACAGATTTTTCTTTTTATTATGATTATCTGGAAGTTTTAAGCAGCATGAGATTTATGCAAAGCATGAAATTAGTGACATGACTCAAAGAGGTCTATTGAAAAATGCTGTCTGAGGTACTTGGCAAGATTCTTCAAGGTAAGTAAGCTCAGGGCTCTTAACATATGTATGTGTGTAACCATTTCCAGTAGGATGAAGCCATAATTCACAGGTATGCTTTCCCATTAATTCTTATAATTATGTGGGAAATCACACACACACACACACACACACACACACACACACACACACACACAAAATAAAAAATCAAAAAACACCCAAGTGCTACTTAAGAATCATACCCATTAGTTTTTGGTTAATCATGATGAAATAATGGTAGCTGTGAGCAATTTCCCATTTCCTTATCTCAGCAGTCTTTGTTCAGTTCTCAGATTTGTTCATGAAGGAATAATTATCACCACTTATAACCCAGTCAAGAATCAGAACCTGTTAACAGCCTAAGATTTCAAACTATTGAATTTTCCTTCCCTTGATGCCTGATTATTTGGCTTGCAGTTGACTCAGACTCATTCTATTCTCTAAGAAGCTCATTGAGAAAAGGTATCTTACTATACTTTAAATATTAATCATGAGAAAAATAAATAGTGGAGGAACACTCTTCTCTGCTACAAATGTGACGTTGGCTGCTACTTCTAGTCAGCTTAATATGCTTATTTAAAAACATGGTTTAAACTCTCACATTAGAATTCTTTTAAAGGAAACTATTTTTTCCCTCTAAATTTTGAGATGAGAACAGTGAATAAATGAAACATAGAGAGAGCTACATTTTGTCTCAACAGAGAGAAAAAATACCTGATTAGAAAACAGAATGGGGATATTTCTTTTTGTTTTATAGTTTATTATTTTATTTTTCATTGATTAGGGTATTACAAATGTGTGGTTATTACTCCATTGCACCTCACCCCAATCCTGCCCTTACCTTCAACCTCTGTTGTCTGCATCCATTGGTTATGCTTATATGTATGCATACAAGTCTCTTGCTTGATCTCTCCCCCTTACCCCTCCTCTCCCCTGCTGTACCTCTGAGGTTTGAGCATGATAGATGTTTCTCTGTCTCTGGATCTGTTTTTATTTATTGGTTTATGTTGTTAATTATAATCCACAAATGAGTGAGATCATGTGATATTTACCTTTCTCTGACTGACTTATTTCATTTAGAATAATGCTCTCCAGGTCCATCCATGCTGTTGAAAATGGTAAGAATTCCTTCTTTTCTTTACCACAGCATAGTATTCATTATGTAGATGTACCACGGTTTTAATCCACTCGTCTGCTGATGGGCACTTACGATGTTTCCAAATCATAGCTATGGTAAATTGTGCCACTATGAAAATAGGAGTGCATATATCCTTTCTGAATGGTGTTTCTAATTTCTTGTGATATATTCTTAGAAATGGGATCACTGGGTCAAATGGGAGTTCTATTTTTAGTTTTTTGAGGAACCTCCATACTGTTCTCCACAGTGGCTGCACCAGTCAGCAGTGCACAAGGGTTCTTTTTTCTCTGCATCCTCCCCAGTACTTGTCATTTGTTGATTTGTTGATGATAACCATTCTGACAGGTGTGAGATGGTACCTCATTGTTGTTTGATTTGCATTTCTCCGGTGATTAGTGACTTTGAGCATGTTTTCATATGTTTCTTGGCTTTCCTTATGTCTTCTTTCGAAAAGTATCTATTTAGCTCTATTGCCCATTTTTTGATTGGGTTGTTTATTTTACTTTTGTTAAGTTGTTTCAGTTCCCTGTAAATGTTGGAGATTAAACCTTCATCAGTGATAACACTGGCAAATATGTTCTCCCATGCAGTGGGCTTTCTTGTTATTTTGTTGATGGTTTATTTTGCTGTGTAAAAACTTTTTATTTTGAGGTAGCCCCATTTGTTTATTTTCTCTTTAGTTTCCATTGCCCTAGGAGTAGTGTCGGGGAACAAATTGCTTTGTCAAATCTCTGAGATTTTTTTGCCTTTGAATTCCTCTAGTATTTTTATGTTTTCCCATCTTACATTTAAGTCCTTTATCCAGTTTGAATTTATTTTTGTGTATGGTGTAAGTTTGTGGTCTAGTTTCCTTTTTTTTTTTTTTTTCATGTATCTGTCCATTTTTTCTCAACACCATTTATTGAAGAAACAGTTTGATTTCATTGTACGTTCTTGCCTCCTTTGTCAAATATTATTTGAACATAGAGATTTGGCTCGATTTATGGGTTCTATATTCTATCCCATTGATCTATATGTCTGTTCTTGTGCCAGTAACAAGCAGTTCTGAGAAAAGTGGCTTTGTAATATAGCATGATATCTTGTATTGAGGTCTGTGAAATATGCCATTTGTATTTTAATGGGGAGTGCATTGAATTTATACACTGAGTGGCCAGATCATTATGATCTCTGAACTCATAATAATCTGGCCACTCAGTATATATATTCCCACTTTGATGAGCATTTTTATCAGAAAAAAATTACATATATATTAGAGGCCCAGGGCATGAATTCATGCATGGTCAGGCCAGCCTGGCCAGGGGGAGGAGACATGGACAGTTGGCTGGCCTGCCTGCTAGTCAAACTCCTAGTTGAGAAGACAATTTGCATATCAGCCTTTTGTTATATAGGATATACACTGAGTGGCCAGATTATTATGCATTCAGAGATCATAATAATCTGGCCACTCAGTGTAGATTGCTTTGGATAATATGGACATTTTAATGATTCTGATTCTACCAATTCATGAACATGGTATGTTCTTCCATTTGTTTATATCTTCCTCTGTCTCTTTCTTCAGCATCCTGTAGTTTTCTTGAGTAGAGGTCTTTTACCTCCTTAGTTAAGTTTATTTCTAGGTATCTTAATTTTTTTGGTATAATGGTAAATGGGATTTTTTTTTAATCTTTCTCATTTTAAGTTCACTGTTGGTGTATAAAATGCCATGAATTTCTTGGCATTAATTTTGTATCATGCTACATTGCTGATTTTATTTAATAAGTCTAATAGTTTTTGATGGAGTCTTTATGGTTTTCTTTGTACAGTATCATGTCATCTGCGAATAATGAACATTTTGCTTCTTCCTTTCCAGTTTGAATGCTTTTTATTTTTTCTTCTTGTCTTATTGCATTGGCTAGCACTTCTGATACTATGTTGAATAGGACTGGTGAAAGCGGTCATCCCTGACTTGTTCCTGTTCTTAAGGAATATAGTTTTAGTTTTTGCCCATTGTATATGATACTGACAGGAGGTTTGTCATATAACGCTTTTATTATGTTGATATATGATTCTTATATTCCCACTTTGATGAGAATTTTTATCAGAAAATGGTGTTGGACTTTGTCAAATGACTTTTCTGCATCAATTGACATGACTGTGAGATTTTTGTCTATTTGTTTATAAGCTGTATCATGTTTATTGATTTGAGGATATTGTACCAGCCTTGCATTTCTGAAATAAATCCCACTTGGTCATGGTGTATGATCTTTCTAATGTAATGCTGGATCCAGTTTGCTAGAATTTTGTTAAGGATTTTAGCATCTATGGGATAGTGACCTGCAATTCTCTTTCTTTGTGGTGACTTTATCTGGTTTTGGGATTAGGGTAATGCTGGCTTCATCGAAAGAGCCTGAAAGTTTGCCTTCTAATTGAAATTTTTGGAGTAGTCTAAGAAGAATTAGTTTTAGTTCTTCTTTGAATGTTAGGTAAAACTCCCCCATAGCCATCATCTCAAGGGCTTCTGTTTGCTGTAAGCATTTTATTTACTCTTTCAATTTCATCAAGAGATATTGGCCTATTCAGATTTTTTATTCTTCCTGATTGAGTTTTGGAAGGTTGTATTTTTCTAGGAATGTGTCCACATTGTCGAGGCTGTCCAGTTTGTTGGATTAGAAATATTTGTAGTATTTTTTTTATAATCCTTTGTATATCGGGGGGGGGGGGGTCAGTTGTTACTTCAACTCTTTTATTTCTGATTTTGTTTACTTGCATCCTCTCTCTTTGTTTCTTGATGAACCTGGCTAGAGGTTCATCAATCTTGCTTATCCTTTCAAAGAACCTGCTCTTGGTTTCATTGATCTTTTATATTATTATTTTTTTGGTCTCTATGTCATTTATTTTGCTCTGGTCTTTATTATTTCCTTCCTGCTGGATATTGTGGGCTTTTCTTGTTGCTCTCTTTCTAATTTTTTAAGTTGTAGAGTTAGATAATTTATTACCATTTTTTTTTTTTTTAATAGGCCTGTAGATCTTTGAACTTCCCTCTTGGGACTGCTTTCATTATGCCCATAGATTTGTGATTATTGTGTTTTCATTGCCATTTGTTTCTAGGATGCTTTTTCTTTCTTCTTTGATTTTTTTGGTAACCCAATTATTGTTTAATAGCATGCTATTTAGCCTCCAAGTGTTTGATTTTTTTTATTGTTTTTATTGTAGTTGATTTGTAGTTTTATGCCATTGTGATCTGAGAAGATGTTTGTTATGATTTCTATCCTATTGAATATGAAGAGACTTTGCCTGTGCCCTAATATGTGGTCTGTAGAGTGCGCCTGGGAAGGCACATGAGTATTTCTTTAATTATTGTCATCTGAATCCAGTGGCTACAGCAGAGTCACCTACTGGAAACACACCTTGCCAGAGGCAGGTGTGTTACCTTCAGTTCAGGCGCCAGGGAGTGGGTTTCATTATCTAAATACAGCCAAGCACCTGGAACAAACATGATTATTCTTGACCACTCAGAAGTGACAATTACAAAGAAGCCACAAGAATGCACATAATCTCCTTTATCTTTGGCTTTAGTAAATCTTCCTGGTATTTTGCTGTATAAAATAAACTTGCTGTATCTGCTCTGGGTCACCCTCTCTCCATCAGAGGACAGTTGTACCACCTGGCCACAGCTTTTTCCTTCTATCTCTGTGTCAGTCTCTTTCTTTAATTTTTTCAATCCACAGCATCCCCTACTCAGGAAACCACTCTCTAGATGCACTGGATACGGAAAAGAGAGAAATATTTACAATGGTCTATGTTTGAAAATGTCCCAGGTGCATTGGAGAAGAATGTATATTCTGTGGCTTTGGGGTGAAATATTCTGAATATGCCAATTAAGTTAATCTGATCTAGTGAGTCATTTAAAATTGCTGTTTCCTTGCTGATTTTTTGTTTAGAGGATTTATCCAGTGGTGTCAGTGGGGTATTAAAGTCCCCTACTATGACTGTATTGCTATTAATCTCTCCCTTGATATCTTCCAGAAGTTGTGTTATGTATTTGGGTTCTCCTGTATTGGGTGCATATATGTTTACCAGAGTTACATTTGAATTGTCTCTTGTTATATCCTTCAGTTTGAGTTCTATTGTGTCAGATATAAGTATTAGAACCCCAGCTTTTTTCTCATTGCCATTTGCCTGAAAAAATTTTCCATCCCTTCACTCTAGTCTGTGTGAATCCTTTGTTCTGAGATGGGTTTTTTTCAGATGGCAAATATGTGGGTCATGTTGTTTTTTGTTTGTTTGTTTGTTTGTTTGTTTGTTTTGTTTGTTTTCCATTCAGCTACCCTATGTATTTTGATTGGGGCATTTAATCTATTTATCTTTGATGATATTATTGATAAGTACTTGTCATCATTTTTATACTTAATATTTGTGGTTCTTCTTGCCTTTCTGTTCCTTCTTTTTTAAAATATATTTATTGATTTTGGTATTACATATGTGCAGAATTTCTTGGATTTCTGTTTTGGTGGCAATAAACTCTCTTAGCCATTTTTTGTCTGTGAAGCTCCTGATTCCACCTTCAATTTTGAATGATAGCCTTTCTGGGTATAGTATTCTTGGATCCAGTCCCTTGGTTTGAATCACTTTGTATATTCCATTCCATTCCCTTATGGTCTGGTGTGTTTCTGTTGAGAAATCAGTCAATATTGTAATGGGAGATCCGTTGTATTTTACTTTCTGTCTCTCTCTGGCAGCTTTTAAGATTCATATTTGTCTTTGATGTTTGCCCATTTAATTATGATGTGTCTTGGTGTTGTTCTTTTTGGGTTCCTCTTGTTTGGGACTCTTTGTACTTCTTGGACTTGTGTAGTTTTATTCTTGCCAACTTCGGGAAAGTTTTTAGTCATTATTTCTTTAAACATGTTTTCCTTGCTTCTCTTCCTCTCCTTCTGGTACCCCTATTATGCAGAGGTTGTTTCACTTTGTGCTGTCCCAAAGCTCCCTTAGGCTCTCCTCTTGCTTTTTCAATTTCTTTCCACTTTCTTCTGTGTTTGTGTGTTTTTTCCTACCTTGTCTTATAGCTCGCTGATGCAGTTCTCAGCCTCTTCTAGTTTACTGTTTAAGCCTTCCATTGTGTTCATTATTGAAGCTATGTCATTCTTCATTTCCTCTTGGTTCCTTTTCATGTTAGTGACATTCTCATTCAGTTCCTTATAATTCTTATTGAGTTTTGGGTATTTGTCATTGAGTTGTGTGTATTCATCATCCAGCAGTTTGAGCATTCTTATAACCATTACTCTGAATTCTCTCTCTGATAAGCTTCTAGCCTCAAATTCATTTAACTCCCTTTCTGGTGGTTCCTCTTTTTTCTTTCCTTTGGGAATTGCTTTTCTGTCTCCCCATATCTTACTGTAACATTTTAATTGTTTCTGTGTCTTAGATCTGCCTGCCTGCTTTTTTTAATTTTTAACATATTTTATTGATTTTTTTTACAGAGAGGAATAGAGAGTTAGAAACATTGATGAGAGAGAATCATTGATCAGCTGCCTCTTGCATACCCCCTACCGGGGACGTGCCTGCAACCAAGGTACATGCCCTTGACCAGAATTGAACCTGAGACCTTGCAGTCCGCAGACCAATGCTCTATCCACTGAGCCAAACCGGTTTTGGCAGATCTGCCTGCTTTGCTACCCAGGTTCTTTTGGGGATGGTACTGCTGGTGTGAGCTCTAGGGTCCCCCGGGCTTGGTAATCTAGCATAGCACCCTACTTGAGCTATTTAAGTTTTCTTGATATAGGCTTGCAAGCTGGAAAGGCACAACTGCAGTGTTCAGATATCAGCAGCCATGAAGGGCGATGTCTCAATTTTTGCTGCCTTTCATCCCTGCTTGAAATCATGCATGCCAAATGGGGGCTCACAGAGGTACCCAGGAACCATCTGTCAGGGTGATGGGGCTCAGGAGCCCTGTGCTCTGGAAAGGCATGACTGTGGTATCCAGAACTCTGTATCTGTAGGGTGGAAGACTCAGTTTCTGCTGTTGCCCCCTTGGTTGGATACATGCGCATCCAGTGATGGCTCACAGGGTTGCCTGCTATGTGTTTGCCAGTGTGGCACACTGACGTACTCTGAAGGGCCCTGGCTGAAGCCAAGCAATTGAGGTGTCTGTGAGCAGGTATCCAGGAAGAGAGTATTCAGAATTTCTACTTCCAGGGCAGTGCACCCTTGTTTAGATAAGAGTGTGCCCAGCAGGGGCTCACAGCAGCACCCAAAAGATGCCTGTGGAATAGTGGGCTGCATACTGGAAAAGTGCAACTGTAGTGTCCAGAGTTCTGCAGGTGTAGGGTGAGAAGATTCAGTTTTTGCTCTTGTACTGTGGTTGGATACACATGCTCCCAGTGGCAGCTAACTGGGGTACCCATGGTGTGTTTGCAGTGTGGAGCTCTGACATACTCTGAGGGGCCCTGGCACTGAAGTTATGCAACAGTGTCTGTGGGCAGTTATTCAGAAAGAAAGAGTGAATTCAGAATTTCTACTGTAGTGCAGTGCATCCTTGTTTGTATAGTATCTCACCCAGTGGGGTCTCACAGTGGCTCCAAAGAGCTGCCTGTGGAGTGGTGGTCATAGTAGGCTTGCATGCTGTAAATGCGTGTCTGTGGCAGTGTGTTTGTGGAATAGAGCTTTGATTTACCCTGGGGGCCCTGGTGCTGTAGTTGTATGACAGTGTCTATGGACAGTTATTCAGGAAGAGTGAATTCATAATTTCTACTGGGGGCAGTGCACCCCCGTTTGCACAATATCATACCCAACAGGGGGCTCACAGTGGCTCCCAAGAGCTGCCTGTGGAGTGGTAGGCTCCAGAGGCCTGCCTGCTGGATACGTGTGTCTGTGGCGATGCATTTGCCGTGTGGAGCTCCAACACACCCTGAGGGGCCCTGGTGCTAAAGTTGTGCCACAATGTCTGTTGGGCAGTTATTCAGGAAGAATTATTTCAGAATTTCTACTGTGGGGCAGTGTGGGGATATTTCTTAAAGCAGCAGGCATTCTGCCTGTGAAAGTGTTGAAGCAGAGATTAAAGGCTTTATGGTCTCATTTTAGGTACAGTATAAAGGACAAGATACCTGCATTAGAAAAGAAACTGGACTAGATTATTATGTATTTTTAAAATATGGGATTCTAGATTTAAAATCCCTTTTCTTGGCACTAAACATGACTCTCACAAAAAATTGCTATTCAACAGTTCTTAGGTCATGTTAATTTAGAATGTATGATTCTGAAAAAGTACCCACTGATACCTAACTTTACTAGCTTTACATTTGGGATGAAACTTCTATGCCTTAATCTAAAAGAAATACTGAGATGCAGAATTCTATCCATAATAGCAAAATGTTGGAAGTCATATTTTGAACAGGTCTTTCTCTAGGGCTCCCCTGTAGCACCCAGAAAAGTATATCCCCTGGACCAGAAACCCAAGAATTTTGTTTTCTGTTTTTTATATGAAACTTTCTCCAGTCCAAAATTTGAAGCAGTGAAATACCGTGGACTTTATGTTTGGATGTTGAGCAATGGATTAAGTAAAATAAAGTTGTAAATTAGGTGTCCAAATACAATGAAAATAATTTACCTTTTATTTTTGTGAAATATCATAACAGTTGATATGTGTAGTAATTAAGTATGTATTAGAGGAGACTTATTTCATTAACACTTCATTAGTTCTTTTATGTAAATTATTGCCTAATCACATATAAGAAGTAACTTTGAATTTCTTTGATAACTCTTATTTTAAAAAATTGAAAAATATCATTGGCTTTATTAACCATTGAGCTTACAGTTATCTTCTGCAATCTCAACATTCAAGGAGAAAATATAAACTCTTATAAAACTTCCTCATAAAGTCTAAGGATCTTCATCTAAAAATTAAGGAATAAAACAGATATCATATGGGGGTTGGAAAGTTTATATTATTGAGTGCAGCAGGCTGGGTGTAATGTTTTTATCTTTTTCTTGAAAATTGTAACCCTCCTGATCTAGCTTTCATTTCCTGCTCTTGTTATAAATTTTGTAGAAAAATAATTTCAAATTATTTTTAAAAATCAAGTGGAATTATAATGATAAATACTATTTGACATCAGGCCTTAGTGATGGAAATTGTATGGAATGGTGGGGACTCAAGTATAATGAAAAGTTCACATTCCATCTAAAGGTGGCAGATACTATTAAGCAAAGTAAGAACATGAGTACAGTGATGCCAGATCTTCTGAATTTTCAAGAGCACTAGAAAGCCAGATCTTTATATGGCATCTCCTGGTATTAAAATATTGGTGATTAGTAAAAAGGTATTTAAAATATGTGGGCCAAAAAAATAAAAATAAAAACATCTGTGTGTCAGTTTTATTTCAAGGTTTTTTTTTTTTTTGGGGGGGGGGGGGGCAGGAATTTTGAATGAGTATACCAGAGCAAGTTTGAGGGCATGAAATGGGAACATATCATAAATATTGCAGGCAATCCATACTAGTTCTAATCCCTAGTGGTGAGTTTTGCTTCTATCTAATCCCTTGTTTGTGGCTTCATAATCATACCAGTATATAGGAGCATTCATGGTTTGAATCTTTCATGGCACTAAAGGAAGGAGCATCTTGGTTTTCTCTTATTAGCTTTCCCAGATGAGAGGAAGAAAAAGAGAATAAAGTAAGACTTAAAGCTGTCAGCACTGAAAACTTAAAAAATAGATTTAGACTCTTTATTAAAATATTTTATAGATGAGGACCCTGAGACTTAGAGAATTTATAGATTTATCCAAGATTGTCTGGTAAACACTCAAACTCAAGAGTGGTTCCAAACTCATTACTTCCTTTCACTAAAAAACTGGCAGACTGATTTAAAATGTAAATAATTAGTTGCTTACACTTAAATTTAATATTTCACACACAAAGAAATCAGGTCTGAATTCCCATATATTTAACTACCTGGAGCTGAACAATAAGCTGTCCTTTAGATGATACATCTACTTTCCATTTCACCACATTCCCCATTACTCCTTATTATACCTTGACACTGCAGCAGAATATCACTTGCCTTTATAATTACACTAGAGGTCTGTTGCACAAAATCCGTGCATGGGGCCGGGTGTGTGTGTGTCCCTCAGCCCAGTCTGTATCCTCTCCAATCTGGGACCTTGAGAGATGTTCAACTGCCTGTTTAGACCCAATCCCAGTAGGATCAGGCCTAATGGGCAGTCGGACATCCCTATCACAATCCAGGACTGCTGCCTCCCAACTGCTCACCTACCTGCCTTCCTGAATGCCCCTAACTGCTTTGTCTGCCAGCCTGATCACCCCATAACCACTCCCATGCCAGCCTGATTAATGTCGAATTGCTCCCCTGCCAGCCTGTTTGCCCCCAATTTCCCTCCTTTGCCAGCCTGGTCACCCCTAACTGCCCTCCCCTGCAGGGTTGATGGCCTCCAACTGCCCTTGCTTGCAAGCCTGATCCCTCTTAACTGCCCTACCTTGCACCCTGGTGCCTCCCAACTGCCCTCCCCTTCTGGCCATCTTGTGGTGGCCATCTTGTGTCCACATGGGAGCAGCCATCTTTAACCACATGGGGGCAGCCATATTGTGTGTTGGAGTCATGGTCAATCTTCATATTACTCTTTTATTAGATAGGATAGAGGCCTGGTGCATGGGTGGGGGCCAGCTGGTTTGCTCTGAAGGGTGTCCCAGATCAGGTGGGGGTTCCCTTGCGGTGTGGGGTGGCCTGAGGGAGGGGCCTGTGGTGGTTTGTAGGCTGGCCACACCCCCTGGCAGCCCAAGCAGAGGCCCTGGTATCTGGAATTTATTTACCTTCTACAATTAAAACTTTGTAGCCTGGAGGGGAGCCAAGCCTCCTGCTTGTTCTTTGGCTGCAGCCATTTCTGTTGGAATTTGTTTACCTTCTATAATTGAAACTTTGTAGCCTTGAGTGGAGGCCTAGGCCAGCAAAGGCAGCAGAAAGCTTGGCTTCCTCCGTTGCCCGGGAAACCCAAGCCTCCCTCCTGCTCTCTGTGGCTGGTAGCTATCTTGGTTGGGTTTATTTGCATACTGGCTCTGATTGACTGATGGGCGTGGCTGGTGGGCATGGCTGGTAGTGGAGTGATGGTTAATTTGCATATTACTCTTTTATTAGGTAGGATTTATGTCAATGATTATCAGAAGTTTAACCATGATGTGTTTTGGGGATTTATCCAGTTTGTGATTCATTTTGTTTCTTGAATCTGAAGGTTTATCATTTTGCCAAATTCAGAAAGTTTTCAGCTGGTATTGCTTCAAATACTATTTCATCTTCACTCCTTCCCATACCTCTGGAACTCTGATAATAAAAAATTTGAATCTTTTGTCATTATCCATCAGATCCCCTAGGTTCTATACAAATTTTTCCAGTCTATTTTCTCTCTGTTGTTCAGGTTGGGTAAATTCTGACTACAAGTTCAATAATTTTATCCTAGGTCATCTTCACTCTAGCATTGAGCTAATCCAATGTTTGTTTTTAAATTTTAGTTATTGTATTTTTCAATTTTGGGGATATAATTTTTATTTAAAAATAAATTTCATTTCCTTAGTGATACTTTTTATTTTAACATTTGTTTCAAGATAATTTTTAATTGCTTTTGAAGCATTATTTTATAATGCCTGCTTTAAAATTCTTGCTATGATAATTCCAGCATCTGGTTCATCTCAGTGTTAGTATCTGTTCATTTTCTTTTCTCACTCATTTTTGTGATTTCCCTGATTCTTGGTGTGATGGGTCACTTTCTTTTGTATTCTGGACATTTTGACTATTACGTTAAAAGACTCTGGTTACTATTTTAATAGTTATTGCAGCAGGCAGTCACTCTGTTTAGATTTAGCACACATGACGTGGTCTACTTTTGTGGGCTGCATTTGCAATCACAATTTAATTATCTGAGACTTTTTAATGCTATTTTGGTTTGCTTGGTTTGTCTGGTGTCACCAGGGCTCACACTAATCCTTGCTGATGCTATCTAAGAGGGTAGACAGAGCATCTCCAGGTAGGTAAAGGGATAAAGAGAACTTAGCTGCCTGGGCTGCTTGTGATTTAATGCCCTTGCCAGTATAATTCAGTGTTTCTATGTGGGGGAAGGTAGTCTGATGGCCCATCAGAGATAGGGACTGCTTCATGGGATAGACCACTTGTTATGGTATCATCCCTACTGCTAGTACCACTCATCTACCAAGTGATTTTCAGTGGGAGAAAGAGTTTTGTGGTCTATTTAGAAAAAGACTACTTCCCAGCTAGTTATTGTTATGGTTGGATTTCCCCTGCTAGTGCTGCCCAGATGCCTGGTATAAGACAGGGAAGTATCTGGCCCAGAAGGGTAAGTGCTTCCTATGGATGCTATTATCAGTGGTGCTTCTCAACTATCTTCCTTGCTAGTGCCAATTGGAGTGCCTGTTGTTAGAACCACTGTTCCATCCAGGAGAGGAATGAGCCTTCATGAAGCACTTGCTGTTAGGTTAGAGGTTAGAGGCTGGAGGATGATGAATCTGGATTGTCCTCTTCTGTTGCATGGTGTCTTAAGGTACTCTGCTGCTATTTGTTTCTTCAGTCTTGGTGTACTTAACTAGTTCACCTTCCTCTTTCTATATTTCAGATTTCTCCTTGGGTTCTATCTTACATTGGTTTCAGGAAATATAGCTATACTTGATATATACTCTGTTTCCTGGGTATATAGTTCGGAGAAGAGATTAGGGAGAGAGGAGTCTATGCCATCTTGTCTGAACTGCACATTATTTTTCTTACTTCTGATTTGCTTTATTTATATATGTTAACCCTCCTAGTATCTACGGCATTCAAATCTTTATTCTCTGTACCAAACTTTCTATCCCAATGTCAAAAATCTGCACAGTAAAGTGCTCCCTATGCTGAGGAACATATCTCCCAACTCTACCTTCTCCAGCCTAATCCAGATACTGGTTATGTGATTTCATTGAAAACAGAGCTTTGTCTTGAAAATAATGCCTTCCTTCACTAGTGATATGGTGCTGTGCTATGGAGCAGAACACTTCCAAAGATTTAGAATTTATGTTTGAAGCAACGTTTGGGATTTTATCCTATTCTCTTTTCTTGGTTAATAACAGCCTTAAGAAAGCTACTCTCCACCACCCCCCCGACCAAAAAAAAAGCTTACAACCAGAAAATCTCCTAAAAATCCTTTTAAAGAAAACAAAAGACAAATATTGCAAACTTTATCTTACATCATATAATTTTTACAAGCCTCCTTTTAAATATTTATTCCTGAGAAGATCCACTGTGATCTGGATCCAGCTTACATTCCCAGCGCCATTGCTTACCATTGCCCCTTTGTGCATTCAGCTACTCAAATCCATCATGCTCTTCTTACTTACCTACACACCTTCATATATGCTGCTCCCTTTGTAACATTTTCTACACCACGCCTAAAAATTGACTTATTCTTTATATCACATATTATATATCAGTTTCTTTCTGACAGTCTCTTCTACCTAAGAAGTCAGGTCTATCTGTTATGTACTCCTAGTCATAGCTCTGTACTGTCATCTTTATCTCTCTCACACCATTTAATTTTTAAAAATATTTTATTTAATTTCAAACCTCGAGAAAAGTAGCAATGATTCACACTTTTCCCATACTGACCAATTAATTTACATTTTGCCTTATTTACGCTACCATTTTCTCTTTACTATTTCAGACTGGGCACTGTCTTCCTTTACATATGAATTACTTCAGTATATATTTATTAAGAACAATACATTATTTTATATAACTGAGTATAATTATTAGAATTATGAAATTTAATTTTGATAAAATTCTATTATCTAATGCAGAGTCTACAATCAAATTTTGTCGATGATTTCAGCAATTTCTTTGTGGTTATTTTTCCCCATCCAGGATCTATTCCAAAACTATACATTGTAGTTAGTTGTTGTATCTCTTTAGGCTTATTTAATTTAGGATAGTTCCTCAGCCTTTGTCTTTTTTGACCTTGATATTTTTAAGAGTACAGGTCAGTTATGTTGTATAATGTACATGTATTTTGATTTGCTGGTATTATAATATATCATGATTAGATTTATTATACACAGATAGATAATGTTTGCCATTTTCATGTTCCCATAGCATTCCCAGAGAGAATGCACTCATCACTTCTTGCAAGAACCAGCCATGAGTCCTTTATTGTTGAAAGTCTCCCACCTCTCTATTTAAAACTGTGGCCCATTGACAACATTCAGCACGAGAAGAGTCAGTGCTAGATTCCTGGAATTTCTCTTCATCCAATCCTTTCTGACTTTCTCATCCTATGCTAGAAAGATAAATTTGTGTATGAAAAAAAACATTCATTGAGCATCTACTGTGAATCTTAACACCAGCAACATGAGGTAGAGATTGTATTGAATGTCATGGATGAATTTCTAAAAATCCATTATTTGCCGAAACCGGTTTGGCTCAGTAGATAGAGCATTGGCCTGCAGGCTGAAGGGTCCCAGGTTCAATTCCGGTCAAGGGCATGTACCTTGATTGTGGGCACATCCCCAGCGGGGGGTGCGCAGGAGGCAGCTGATCACTGTTTCTCTCTCATCGATGTTTCTAACTCTCTATCCTTCTCCCTTCCTCTCTGTAAAAACTCAATAAGATATATAAAAAAAAATATATATATATATATAAGATTCTTCCTCTCCTATACTAATGGGATCCTTCAGTCCTCTTTTTTCTTTCTATGTAACTTGAAGGTCACATGCTTAAGATGATAATAGTTACAAGATGAAAGAAGATATTTTCATTTATCTTGTATGTGATGTGAGCAAGAAATAAATTTTTACTATGTCCAATCTCTAAGATTAAAAGGTTAATTTGTTACCAAGCCATATACTACTTTAAGGGTCACCAAACTACAGCAGCCAGTGATTCAAAAATGGCTTGTCACCTGTTTTTGTAAATAAAGTTTAATTAAAACAGAACCACACTGAAGCATTTATACATTGCTCCTATGAATACTTTCATGCTACAACTGCAGAGTTAAATAGTTGCTACAGAAACAAAACAAACAAAAACTTTGCTAACCCCTGTTCTGTTTTATGAACAAATAAATGGGAAAAAACAGTTTGTAGTAGTGTTGTTAGAATTTGAACACTCAGTTCTGTTTTTGGTGCTATTCCCTGTTTCTTGCTTTTGTACCCACATGTTATTTGACCTCCATTGGTTTCTGTATTTCAATTATTATAGCTCCCTTCTCCAGCTACCCACACCATGCACCATATAGATTGAAACCCATTCTGGGATCACTTTTATGACTTAACATTGGCATGTCTTTGAGGAATAACATACATTATTTATTCATTAATATCTAAATTCACCAGCTAGTATCACCCTAGCCCTGAGGAATTGACAACAAGAAAACGAAAACTCCAAGGACTTAGCTTGTGCAACTGGCTGTAAGCAATATAAATAGTTTGAAAGCTATTGTAGGGATGAGGTAAGAATTGGAGTGAAATAAGTTTAATACTTGACATGTTGAGTTTAAGGTGGAGATGTTTTATAGGCAGCGCATTATAGGCATGAGGTTCAGAAAAAGGTTTGGGTTTGAGATATAGTAAAATGAATGATATTAAGTCATCTATCCTTTCTCTCTTAAATCTTATTATGATTAATGTTAAAGCTATAAGATGACTTGCTAAGGTCATGGTTCAGTTTACTAGTAAGCCAGGTTTGTATTCATTTTGTGATTATATATAAACAAAGTTAATGGGTATGGATGGAATAATGTCTGTAACTGTGACCTTTTAAGCAACATACCTACTTATTTTCTGTAAGATAGCATGTAATGTCTTTATGGCAGGACCAGATTGCTTCATATTTCTAGGTCATATGGGATTCCATTTGGGACTAGGGAACTTCCTCTCAGAAAGATAAAGCACGTATTGTTTCTACCAAGATTTTATAGGAAATAGTAGCAGGCTCAGTATCTCAAGGCCATTTTTTCCCTGAGAGAAACAATGATATGAATTATTCATATGCCACAGGAAGGTCATAAATTATTGCAGCATTGCACAATTTAACTGTAGTAGAATCTAGGATTGTTAATGTAGTATAGTGATTAATACTCAAGATGTGCAATAATAGAGCTTTCCCCCTCCCTCTTGTCAGGAGGGGCTGTGGGCCAAGTACCTGAGTATAAACTTACTTCAGTCAAAAATGTTTGTTCTTTCCACTGCCCTCTTCAGAAAAATCTCATTTAAAGAATCAATAAAATAATAATAAATCAAAGCAAATATTGAAAATATAACAGCAATGAGAACAATGAAATGTGATTTTTGTCCACAGTTTGCTCCTTTTCTTGGCCCTTCCACACTGTAATCCATTGCCAATAGATGATCTGAGGAAAAATACATGCATTGCCAAAACCGGTTTGGCTCAGTGGTAGAGTGTCGGTCTGCGAACTGAAGGGTCCCAGGTTCGATTCCGGTCAAGGGCATGTACATTGCAAGAGGCAGCTCTCTCACCGCCATTTCTAGCTCTCTATCTCTCTCCCTTCCTCTCTGTAAAAAATCAATAAAATATATATAAAAAAAGAAAATTACATGCCTGATATATATTAATTTTTTTCCAGATGTATGTCCTTTAAAACCTATACATTGCACCAGAATCCACTTCATGGGCATGAGTCCTGTGCTTTCAAACAGGGCTCTGAACTCAGAAATATCTCTGCGTTGGCCTAGTGCTCTGTTGTTACTATCTCAAATTCTTTTTTTTTTAATATATTTTATTGATTTTGCACAGAGAGGAAGTGAGAGAGATAGAGAGTTAGAAACATCGATGAGAGAGAATCATCGACCAGCTGCCTCTTGCACACCCCCTACTGGGCATATGCCTGCAACTAAGGTACATGCCCTTGACCGGAATCGAACCCGGGTCCCTTCAGTCCCCAAGCCGACGCTCTATCCATTGAGCCAAACCGGTCTTGGCTCAAAATTCTTTTTTTTTTAAAGGCATTTTCAAGATGTCTCTTTCATAGGATATGGCATTTCTTTCTTTCTTTTTTTTTTTTTTTTCCTCACCTGAGGATATTTTTCCGTTGATTTTTAGAGAGTGTGGAAGAGAGAGGGAAAGAGATTTTTTTTTTTTTAACACAAGTCTCATTTCAATTTTTCACTGAGACCTACAAATTATGTACCTGGTTTTGTCTCATACTTGAATTTGGTATTCTATTGCCTGACCATAGCTGTACCCAAGCCCTATAAATGTTCTCAAGCCAAAAAGTGCCTTGGAGATACTTGAAGAAATTTTGAGCTTCAGTGTACACTAAGTGGCCAGATTATTATGAACTCTGAACACGTAATAATCTGGTCACTCAATATATATATTGAGTCATATCCTTCCTAATAAAAGAGTAATATGCAAATTAACCATCACTCTGCTACACCCACCAGCCACTCCCATCAGCCAAGGCCACCAGCCAATCAGAGTGAGTATGCAAATAAGCCCAAATAAGATGGCTACAGCCACAGAGAGCAGGAGAGATGGTTGGGTTTCCCAGGCAATGGAGGAAACCAAGCTTTTTGCCTGTGCTTGCTGGCCTAGGCCTCTGCTCAAGGCTACAAAGTTTCAATTATAAAAGGTAAACAAATCTAAACAAAAACAGCTGCTGGCCACCTAGAAGGCAGGAGGCTTGGCTCCACTCCAGGCTACAAAGTTTCAATTGTAGAAGGTAAATAAATTCCAGACACCAGGGCCTCCACTTGGGTTGCCAGGGGGTGAGGCTGGCCTGCAAACCACCACAGGTGCCCTTGCCCAGGCCACCCCATGCTTCAAGGGAACCCCCACTATGACCCAGGACACACTTCAGGGCAAACCAGCTGGCCCCCACCCATGCATTAGGCCTCTATCCTATCTAATAAGAGTAATATGCAGATTGACCATCACTCCAACACACAATAGCTGCCCCCATGTAGTCAAAGATGGCTGCCCCCATATGGACACAAGAGGGCTACCACAAGATGGCTAGAAGGGGAGGGCAGTTGGGAGGCACCAGGCTGCAAGGGAGGGCAGTTGAGAGGGATCAAGCTTGCAAGGAAGGGCAGTTGGAGGTGATCAACCTTGCAGGAGAGGGCAGTTAGGAGTGACCAGGCTGGCAGAGGAGGGAAATTGGGGGAAAACAGGCTGGCAGGGGAGAAATTAGACATTAATCAGGCTGGCATGGTAATGGTTAGGGGGTGATCAGGCTGGCAGGCAGAAGCAGTTAGGGGCAATCAGGAAGGAAGGCAGGTGAGTGGTTGGGAGCCAGCAGTCCTGGATTGTGAGAGGGATGTCAGACTTCCAGTTTAGACCTGATCCCAGATGGGGTCTAAATGGGCAGTAGGACATCCCTCGAGGGGTCCCAGATTGGAGAGGGTACAGGCTGGGCTGAGGGACACCCCTTCCCCGGCCCATGCATGAATTTCGTGCACTGGGGAAATATATATATATTAGAAATTAGAGGCCTAGTGCATGAATTCATGCATGAGTGGAGTCCTGCCAGCCTGGACAGGCGGAGGGGACATGGGTGGTGGGCCAGCCTGCCTGCTGGTCAAACTCCTGGTCGAGGGGACAATTTGCATATTAGCCTTTTATTATATAGGATATACACTGAGTGGCCAGAGTATTATGTGTTCACAGAACATAATACTCTGGCCACTCAGTGTATATTATAACAAGTGTTTTCCTTTTAATAGGCTTCCAAGTAGAAATCTGTAGTGTTTCTGCATCTTCTTGTTTTGTGCTATGACAATGTGGTGCTTGGTTAATTTCTAAAATTTTTATAGGAATAGTGTGACAAAGGAAAATTTTTCCTAACCTGGGTATTTACATGTGGATTGGTACTTACTTAGTCCCATTAAGTAAGATGGACCACAGAAAGGCCAGAGATTCTGCATAGATGGCTGATCTCTATTGAACTTGTTTAAGGTAATACTGTTGAGTGTGTCTTATTACCTTTAGTCTCTTATTAATTCTTTTATCTGTCTCCCACATGCAGGCTATGTTACCTTTTTCATAGGAAGGTTTTCAGTAATTCAAGCCAATGTGTTGCTTCATCCAGGGGGATCTCTGCATTTGAAATCTTTCAGCCAGGAGAAAATGTATTATTTGATAAGTTGTTAAGGAGGTGGGGGCAGTTGACTTTCTAGAGTACCCCTTAAACCACCAATCTCTAGACTTGCTAACTGAATCCATGAAAGACCATATTGTATTATTTTAGCCTTCATATATTTGTATAAATTTATAATTCCTTCTTGACCATCCAAACCATATACCCTGAAAGCCTAGTGCCATATAGGCTATAAAATAACTTTGTTGGTCATTGAGTTTTCTCTACCATTGGCTCCTTTTATGAATCCAATTTCCCTTTATGATCTTAGTGAACTATTGTAACATCTTTGATGTCCTAAATCTAGATAGGAGACAAGCTAATGGTATAGCTCTTCGCTGTGACTTGGCAAACCTTCTCCTTGTCGGATGGTGACTCAAGCAGGAGGGATGGAAAATATGCTGTCAGTGGCAGAATTGCTCCCTGCAATAAAGCATTAGTTTGAATCCCAAATTAAAATTTAAAAACAAGATAGAGAGGAGGAGGCTCATGCATACCCTTCATCTTTATTCACCTGGTTAATGACTCAGACTGTCATTAGGCACGAAAGAGGTAAGCTTTTCATTTCCCCAGCTTCAAACACTGAAACTCCTGCATTCAAATTACACCAATATGCTCCAAAGCTTCTTTAATTGAAAGCATGTGATGGGATCTAATGTAACATTTATCTTGCTGAAATTGACATGAGAGGAAGAGATGAGGGGTTTAAGGAATATTTTATTTAAAGACAGACTTGAAGAGGCTGTGGGAGTGATTGCCAGCTTGTCAGTTGACTCACTCATGCCTGGAGAGAACATTTTGTCATTAACAAATCTGAATCCCAATATGATCTAGGACAATACAGTAAAGGCTTTGTCCCTTCTCTATTCCCACTTCCCTACCCCTACCTCCTCTCTCCCTGGCAGTTATTATTATTTCCATTAACAGACAAAAATTAGTACTCAACACCTACTGGAATATTAACTGCATAATTGATTCAATAGAAGGCATACATCGAGGGCTTGTATATTAACAAACATGTCTTTCCATCCCACATATAAGTAAAATATTTGTGTTTGCAGAAATCAGTGGTATTATGGGTGCAAAGAGCTGACATTCAAAAAGAAGCTACCAGTAAAAAGTACATGAGACTTCTCTGTGGGGGAAGCATTCTGTTCAGCTTATTGGATTTAGCCACGCATAGCCCACAATCTTGGGAAAAACAATTTTGTATGCCAGCTTCATTTTTATGGGAGGAGGTATTCTACTTATTTCTGAGGGAGGCTCTAAGTGGGCTTGGTGGGATCAGGCTAATTCTACTTAGGGGTAAATATTTACACAGAAGTCTCTCCCCATATGTCCCAGTTATTGTGAAAGAATATGGCATCTTTGTACATGAGAGTACAATAATTTCTTAGTTGGGTGTGGACATGGCAGGAGGGAGACTAGTACACTCACGGGGACAGCCCATGTTCTGTTTCTGTTATGGGCTTTAAAACAAATTCTGTCTTATTAGAAGTAGAAATTTAGATAACATAAAATCTCTATGGATATTTCTGTTATGATCAGAAGTCCACTACCACACTCGCTTACTACTTGAAATAAGAATTGGGAAAAACTCCTATTTGGTCATTCATTCTCTGGGTCATGTACAAAAAGTGAAAACAGTCTTGTGTGGTTGATTTTGTGAATTCTGTTATGCTCTAGGCCCAGATTATCTTTGTTTCTCAACTCCTATCAGTTTCTTCATGTTTGCTGATGTTTGTTCACTGTGGATTGATTTTATTTTAAAGTTTTAACTTTAATTTTAACTTTAAAATAATTATAAATTAAAATAGGGATTGTAGAAAATGCACAGAGAAGTCTCATGTACTTTTTACTGTTTCCTCCAACTGTGGACTGCTTTTTTAATCACATATATTTTACACAAGACCTCTTAGCTGCCACATTCCCCCAACACATTCTGCACAGGGCATTTGGGAACATTTATCTGACATAGGGCATTCCAAGATATAATTATATAAATAATTGGCTAATATTTTTAATACTATCTATTGCATATCTTTAAGACAACATATGATTTAAGTTCATAAAAATAGCAATAAATAAAACAAATAGCACAGAGAAATATAAGAACTATCTTTAGTGTGAGTATTTTCAAAGATGATTGTGTCCCATGAAAGCTTGATGTGTCTTACACATCATTGCAGCTGTTATCCATGACACAAATAAAATAATTTTTGTAACTCAAAAATGATACAGATTCTTAAACTAGAAAATCCTGTTAATGTACCCTGTCATTGAAAGGTGATACAAGATTCATTTTTTTGGTGATAGGGTTCTCAAATTTCTTATTTATGTTTGTGATTCCCTGCTATAATTCCATACATGGAGTTTGATAATCAAGATAATTCTTATTTCAATGAATTTATGACTCTCCACCACTCCACTCTCTGTTTTTGATTTCTAGATTAAACAGAGTTCATCCTATTAATCTGTCTTTGTGAGTAGGCTGTTTTTGTTGTTGTTGTTGTTGTTGTGGTTTTTTTTTGTTTGTTTGTTCTTTTGTTAACTTAGCTCTATCTCTCTAAGTCGACTCCAACTAATTTATAACCACCCTTGCTTCAAGAAATAAATGTACTTTTGCTCTAAATCTGTGGGTGGAGAAATGTTTCTGAATATGAGCAGAGGTGTGTAAAAAGAGACAGATATGGTGATGGAGACTAAATGTCACCATTTATTTTTAATATGTTTTTACTGATTTGAAAGAGGAAGGGGGAGGGGGAGAAAGATAGAAGCATCAGTGATGACAGAGAATCATTGTTTGGCTGCCTCCTGCATGCTCCCTTATGGGGATTGAGCTTACAAACCTGCCATGTGCCCAAACTGGGAATTGAATAGTGACCTTCTGGTTCATGGTTTGATTCTCAACCACTGAGTAATATTGGGTAGGCAAGTGTCACAATTTAAATAAAATGCTGATTTCTCAGGGGAAAATAAAAAAATAGAAATATTGCTTTGGATTTTCTGGTGTTCTGCCTGAAAATATACTGTTTCAATGGAATTAATCAAATGCTTCTTTTAAAAAGTTACTGTACATATTTAATTTTGACATGTGAATTTGAAAGTATGCATACATTTTATTTATGAAAAATTTAGGAGGCTTTGCATGAGTGTAAATATATACATAGGTGAATCAGTCCTTCTGTGTGATTGTTTCCTGTGATTCCACAATATCAAATAATAAGGAGATGAGGCTGTGATATGCAAAGAATAGTTTCTCTTAAATTTTAACATAGACAATGCCTGCAAAATAAACAAAATAGATCAAACATTCTTTGTAGTTCATTGAGACTTTAGACTTACTTAAACTTCATGAAAGCTATTTAATGAAAATAGGGGAGAAAATAATTCATTAGGGAGGATGGTTAGAAACAATTATAAAATAATTCTCCATTTTAAAATTTTTGTTTACTAACAAATATTCCTAACATACCTCCTTCCATTTCTGCAATTTTCAAAGTTGAATATGTTAAGAGATTACCTCCATACTTACCCACAGCAGTATTTCTTCTGTGAGTAGCTGTCTTCTAATCAAGAATAAAAAATAATAAATAGAGTTCTGGGGCTCCAATTTGGAATGAATAGTTTCTAATAGGAAAACATTGAATAAATTAGAACTCTTTTTGAGTTTTTGAGGTCGTAGCAATCTATCTTATTGCTCCTTCATATCCAAGCCTCTAGCTCTCAGGCATAATCAATCTCTTCCCCCTTGATTTTCTTTTTTATTCCTATTTCTCCTTTTTTTTTTTCTAGTATCCTGACTATGGTTTATAAGAATAATGACTGCCCTAGCTGGCTTAGCTAATTGCACAGTGTCAGCCTGCAGACCAAAGGGTCCAGGTTTCAATTCTGGTCAAAAGGCACATACCTCGGTTGCAGGATCCTTCTCAGCCCAGACCCTGGTTGGGGTTCATGCAGGAAGCAATGAATTGATGTGTTTCTCTCACATTGATATTTCTCTCTGTCTTTCCCTCCCTCCTCCACTCTCTCTAAAAAATCAATGGAAAAATATCCTCGGGTGAGGATTTAAATGAATGAATGAATGAATGAATGAATGAATAAATAAATAAATAAAAATGACTAACTACAAAAATAGTTTTAGTTCCTTTGGTATCCACAAAGAACTAGTTGTGTCTGGGTCAAAATTTAAATCATAAAGTATCTGATGAGACTTCTGGAAGGAAAGTATAGAATTCTGAGTTAAGGGCTGAGGTTCACTATATGGCAGATTCTTAACTTATAGGAAAACTGTATAATTAGTTTCAGACATAATGTTATTTGAGATAAATGTCATGGGATTCTAGATATTCTTAAACTTTAAGAGATTCTAGAGACTAAATATCACTGTCATAGACTTTCAGAGTGATATAGATCTTAAGTGTCACCTAGTGCACATCGTGCAACTAAATGTTGGAATTTCCTGTATAAATTTCCCGTCAAGAGGTTACCAAGCTCCTGCTTAAACACACACACACGAGCACACACACACACACATACACACATATGTGTGTGTGTGTGTGTGTGTGTGTGTGTGTGTGTGTGTATATATATATATATATATATATATATATATATATATATATATATATATATGCCTAAGTGACCAAACGACTGGAATAACCAGTTGCTATGACCTGCACTCACCACCATGGGGCAGATACTCAATATAGGAGCTTCTCCTGGTGGTCAGTGAGCTCCCACAGCAAGAATAGGTTCAGGTGAGACCTGTCCCAGCAGCCCAACAGCCTGCCCTGCAGCTACTCACTCCCTCAGTAGGCCTGCAAGTCCAATCTCCAGAGGACGGGACAGGCACCAACAGACCAGTGCCACTGGCATGAGCCATGATCCTTACAGTTCTGCAGGCCTCCTGGAAGTTGGTCCTGGGAACCGCAGCCACTTCCCCTCCTTAGGTGCTATGCAAGGAAGAAACAATATAAAAGTGGCTGCCAGGTGGCTCCTGACAACCAGCGGGAATGTCAGCTGGACAGATCTGGATCCCAGGCTGACAAGGGCGTCCTACCCATGCACAAATTTGTGCACTGGGCTTCTAGTTTCGTCATATGGAGCTCACTACCTCATGAAGTTTCTGTATCTTCTTTGAATACCCGTTGCTTATCCTTGTAAAATTTTGCTTACACTGATCAAAAATCTGTTCCATAGCTTTCTTAGATTATTTCTAAGTTCTCCTTTCTTTAGTATATCCAGAATACTCTGTTCTCTCATCTTCATGATGGTTCTCAAACTATTTGATGATGACTTTCATCTTTTTAAAAATTTATTTATTTATTTTTAATATATTTTATTGTTTTTTTTTACAGATAGAAGGGAGAGAGATAGAGAGTTAGAAACATCGATGAGAGAGAGACATCAATCAGTTGCCTCCTGCACACCCCCTACTGGGGATGTGCCCGCAACCAAGATACATGTCCTTGACTGGAATCGAACCTGGGACCTTTCAGTCTGCAAGCTGATGCTCTATCCACTGAGCCAAACCGGTTTTGGCTCATCTTTTATTTTTTTTAGTCAACCCTTCTTTAGGTTCTGCTTCTTGTATGATCCTAGAGGCCTGGTGCATGGATTCATGCACTTGTGGGGTCCCTCTGGTTGGCCTGTGGAGATCAGGCCAAAACTAGCTCTCTGACATCGCCCGAGGGATCCCAGATTGCAAGAGGGCACAGGCCAGGCCTAGGGACTCCACAAGTGCATGAATGGGGCTGGAACGGACTGTGGAAGGGCTCCAAGGCATGTCTGGCCCATCTCACCCAGTCCTGATCAGCCGAACCCCAGCAGCAAGCTAACCTAGTGGTCAGAACGTCTGCCACCTGGTGGTTAGTGTGTGTCATAGTGACTGGTCAGTCAAACAAATGACCACTTAGCATATTAGGCTTATATAAGATTATTTAATGTCTCTATTATACTTGTGATTATTCCCGTTTAAAAGCATGAGGCTTGGTATTCTATTTTATATAAAAGGAAGGATACCATCTGAAATGAAAAGGTTAAGAAAATAAATTTATGTATCTGTATATATAGTTATATGTAAAAATAAAAATGTGACTAGCAGAAATTTTTTTGTAGTAGTGGTAGCAGGGGGTGAGTAGGGAGAAATTGGGGGAGTAGAATCAACTAATTATATGTTGGCAAGAAGCTACTATATTATTTTTAAAGTTTATAAATCCAGAAAGAGATGTTAAGCACACAATTTGTAGTATGGTGATAACCAGTAGGAAACACCCAAAGAAAAGTGATTAAAAAGTAGTTACTGATCTGCCCAGCCAGTGTGGTCAGTGGTTTAGCATGGAACTATGAACCAGGAAGTCACAGTTCAATTCCTGGTCAGGGCACATGCCCGGGTTGTGGGCTCAATCCCCGGTGGGGGGTGGGCAGGAGGCAGCCAGTCAATGATTCTCAACATTGATGTTTCTATCTCTCTCCCTCTCCCTTCCTCTCTGAAATAAATAAAATATATTTTTAAAAAGTAGTTACTGCTTTGAAACTGAGACTAAAGGTAGAGAGAGTTCCTTTTTCCTTTTGCACTCTTCTGTATTGTTTAACTTTATTACTATGAGAATATACAGTTACAGTTGCCTTATATGTAATTCAGAAACTAAAAATTCTCTGAGAGTAGTTTATTTTTCTATCATTTGGCTATTTAGCCTGTCTTAATCTGAATAATTTGGTAATTATTCAGCAAAATCAGTATTGTTGTAAAACTGGTTATAATCTTCATTATTGCAATGTTGTATGTATATTCATTAATTTTGTTTAAAAAATATTACTATGTTTGATTAGGGGTTGCTGTCCCAGGCCACATTGAGTATCCAAAATAACATACAGTGTATGACAATGTATAACCTTTCTAAATTATGAAAATTTTTGAAACTTATCTGGCGTTAAGTGTTTTAGATATAGTATTGTGAGCCTATAATACTTTATTATAATAATAAAAATGAATAGTAAAGCCCAGAAACTGTACATAACTCTTTAGTGTGTTCTGATCACAGCATAGCCTAGTTAATCACTTCCCCCAGTCTAGATATCATATTTTTATTAATGCAGCCTAAGAATAATCACTTTATATGTTTTGATGTTTGTACCACATTTACTGAATCATTCTGAACATATTGTCTATTAAATCTTAAAGGCTCCTTTACAAGAGCTACTGTTGCTAAGCCATGTTCCCAAGAGTATTGTAGAAGATGAATGTGTATTCACTACAAGGTTGTTATAACAAGCTCTCTGGTGCATCTAAAATATCATTCAATATACTAAGATATACATACAAGTTTTTAATAACATGGTTACTGCGTTGCTACCTTAATATAGTGCATTATGTATTACACATAGTAGGCTCTCAAATTAAATATACTTGATTTTGAATCCTGAATCTGGAACTTCTTAGGGGCATGACTTTGGGAAAGTCATTTAACCATTCTTGAATTCATTTTCTTCATTTATAAAACGGGTTCTATAACAATAAGCATAACACAAAGAGTTGTTAAATATTCTTGGCCCACAGTAAATTCACAAAAATTGTAGCTACTATTATTGTTCTAAATAATGGAGACAACATAAAAAAGTGGTTCCCAAACTTTGTTGCACATTAGAATTATATGGGGAGCTTTTATATCAACTATGGATCCAGTTTATCTATTCCCTTGCCAGCATTTGATGCTATAACAATTTTTCATTTTATCCATTCCTTATAGGTGTATAATTATCTTATTGTAAGTTTAATTTGTATTTCTCTGTTGGTTAATGATGCTAAAAAATCTTTCCTGTGCTTATTTGTTATGTGTATATAGTATATCTTCTTCAGTGAAATGTCTGTTCATATCTTTTGCTCATTTTCTTTTTTAAAAAATATATTTTTATTGATTTCAGAGATGAAGGGAGAGTGAGGGATAGAAATCTCAATGATTAAAGAGAATTACTGATTGGCTCCCTCCTGAACACTCCCTACTGGGGATGGAGCCCGCCACCAGGGCATGTGCCTTTGACCTAAATTAAACCTGAGACCCTTCAGTCATCAGGCTGATGCTCTATCCACTGAGCAAAACCAGCTAGGGCTCATTTTCTAATTGGATTATTTGTGTGTTTATTATTGATTTTGGAGAGTTTTCAAAAATATATTTTAGATACCAGTCCTATGTCACAAATGTGATTTGCTAATATACACTCCAGGACTATAGTTTGTATTTTCATCCTCTTAACAAGGTCTTTCACAGGGTAGAAATTTTAATTTTGAGGAAATCCAATTTATAAATATTTCTTTATATTGACTGTGTTTTTGGTTACAAATCTAGGGTCATGTAGTTTTCATCATTACAAGTCATTTATACAATTTGTTAGATTTACACCTAAGTATTTCTCATTTTTAGAACAATTGTAAATTGTATTGCATTTTTAACTTTATTTTTATTTTTGACACTGTTAGAGATATACCTATCTCCCCTACTTTGTCAGCCTCCATACAATACCCACTACCTTCCCCCCCCCTCACTTGCCATTACCACACTATGCATGACTATGGGTTATGCATAAATATTCTTTGGCTAATCCATTGTATTTTTAAATTTTGGTATTCATACATTTTTATAGTATATCAAAATATCATTTATTTTTTTGTATTGATCTTGAATATGCAACCTTACTGAACTCACTAGGATTATTTTTATTTGTGTTTTTTTTTTAATCTAGACAATAATGTGATCTACAAACAGGGATAGTTGTATTTCTTCTTTTCTACTATGTATTCCTTTCACTTCCTTCTCTTGCCTTTTTGAATATCTAGAACTTCCATAATTTTTGCTGAATAAGAATGATAAGTTGAAATATTTACTGTAATACTTTAAACAATAAATTAAAATTAAAAAATGAAATATTTACTTTGTTCCCAGTGGTAGGAGCAAAGTATTCAGTCATGCACCATTAAGTTTAGTATTAGCTGTAGGTTTTTTTGTTATTAAGTTGAGAAAGTTGCCTCTCTGTTTTTATTTTTCTAAGAGACTTTTAATCATAAATGTACATTGAATTTTGTCAAATGCTTTTTCCATTTTGATTGATATGATCATAGGAATTTTCTTCTCTAGTATGTTAATATGGTGAATCAGAAATTGGTTTATTTTGAACATTGAACCAGACTTGCATCACTGGTTGCATCTCTGGTTTTTTAATGAGAAATCTGTTAGTTGAATTGTTTATTCCTTATAGGTAAAGTGTCTTTGTTCTCTGCTATTTTACAAATTTTTTCTTAGTTTTTGTATTCAGCAGTTTATTCTGCAGAATTATGTCTTTTGCTAAATTTGGAAAGTTTTTAGCCATTATTTCTTTTAGTACTTTTTTATTTTTATTTTTTAAAAATATATTTTATTGATTTTTTTATAGAGAGGAAGAGAGAGGGATAAAGAGCTAGAAACATCGATGACAGAGAAACATCGACCAGCTGCCTCCTGCACACGCCCTACCGGGGATGTGACCACAACCAATGTACATGCCCTTGACAGGAATTGAACCTGGGACCTTTCAGTCCACAGACCGACGGTCTAAACACTGAACCAAACCAGTTTCAGTCTTTTAGTACTTTTTTAGCCTCATTTTTTTCTTCTCCTTTTGGGACTCTGATAACAGGAATGTTATTGTCTTAAAAAATCGTTTCATGTGTCTCTGTTCATTTTTTTTCAGTCTATCTTTGATGTTCATATTTTGTGCTTTCTATTATTTTAACTTCCAACTAATTTATTCTTTCCTTTGTCTCCCCCATTTTGCTATTGAGCTTTTTCTTTCAGTTTTTATATTATTTAGTTCTAAAGTTTCTATTAGATTCTTCCCTACAATTTGTGTTTTTTTATTAACCGACACTTTCTGTTTTATTTACTCAGACTTTATGTTTTCATCTGTTTCAAACATATTCATGAGTGTCCAATGAAGGATTTTTATTAGGGTTGCTTCAGAATTTTTGTCAGATAATTCAAACATTTCTATCATCTCAATATTGACATATTTTAATTGTTTGTTTTTATTCATCTCAATATTCCTGGTTCTTGGTATGGGTGATTTTTTAAATTGAAGTCTGTATACTTTGTGTAATGTGTTTTGAAACTCCAATATTATTTAAATTTTCTTTAGTTGTTCTAGTTACATTTTTCTAACACTGCTCTGTAATGGAACAGGTGAGTGCCATCATACTACTGTCAGATTAATGTGAAAGTCTAGATGCCTCACTTGGTTTCTTTTAACACTCAATGAAGGGGTTCTTAATTGGTTTTCACTGTCACCCTGGAGTTGGCTCATTGCTGGTGTTGGGGATGAAAATCCAGGGTCCTTACCTGATCTTCTCTGATACCACAGCAGGGATGTTGGGGCGGTGGAAATTTAGGTTTTGATGTCAGAAGAGTTGGGGTCAGTTTTTTTCTGTGGTATTTATTTAGAGTACAGTGGTATTACTTAATAGTTTTCCATTTAAGCTGGTCCTTTCGCTAGAGAGAGCAGGCTTTTGGTGGAGAAGGGGGATACTTTTTTTTTTTTAATCTGTGCCATTTTGTTTGAATATATTGCTGGCTTCTTTAACTCCAACTCAGGATATATGAAACAAAAATAATATCCATGGATCTCAGCACTATGTTATTCCTTGTATCCTGAGATAACTAACCAGCTTGTCTTCTTCTCTCCACTTTTTGAAGACTTCTTATGCTTGTTTTATATGTAATTAGCTAGAGGCCCTGTGCACTATTCATGCACTGGTGGGATCCCTCAGCCTGGCCTGTGGGGATGGGTTGAAACTGGCTCTCCAACATCCCCCAAGAAATATATTAGTGCATGAAGCAGTAAGTGGCCAGGGAGCCCGAGCCTGAGCCCAAGCCAGGTACAGCACTCCTCTTGCTCATCCCAGCCCTTCTGCACTTACTTCTGCCACAGTCCGGTTCCAGTTTGGGGAGGGGCACACAGGGGGAATATTTGCAGGAAAGGCTCCTTCTGCCTCAGCTGCACTCACCAGCCATGAGCCAGGCATCTGAAACCCATTGATCAGCTGAGCAGTGCTCCCACTGTGGGAGTGCACTGACCACCAACGGGCAGCTCCTGCATTGAGCATCTGCTTCCTGGTGGTCAGTGTGTATCATAGCTACTGGTTGACCTGTTGCTTAGGCATATATGTGTTTTTTTTCAGTTGTACTTAGTGGGAAAAGTAGGGAAAAGCATATCTGCTCCATATTTCTTGATATGGAATTGAGTTAGTGATTTTACTTCTAGGTAGTTGCTTAAGATAAATGAAAAGTCTACACAAAGACTTATTCATGAATCTTCATTGCAGTTTTATTCATTAGAGGCAACAAAAATTTGGAACCTACCAAATGTCCACCATCATGAAATAATAAATTGTGACATATTCATAGCATTGAGTATGATCTAAAAATCAAAAAATATGTCTAGTAATATCAAATGTGAAAAATCTCAGTGAAAGAGGAACATTTACTCATACTGGTGGAAATATAAATTGTTATAATTTCTTGAGAAACAAATGTAATAAAGTTAAATTTGAGTAAAATTTAAAACATACATTTTCACTTCTAGATGCCTATAAAGTTTCTTGTAAATGTATATAAGAAGTTGTGTACAAGGATCCTTAACATAGTACAATAATAGACAGAAACTGGAAAAAATCTAAAATGTCCATCAATAAGGGATTAGATAAATCATAGTATATCAGGTGGTTATATCTAATTATCTTATGAATTGAAGTAAAAAACTTATCATTGAGTGAAAAAATATTGCAGTTGTATATGCAAGTCATACTAGTTACATAAATTTGAAATCACATGAAACAATTATATAACTAATTTTTATGGACATACATGTATGTACATCTGAAATGTACATAAGTGACTGTCGCTAGTCTGAGAGGAACAGTCTAAAGGGACTTAAACACAAATGATCTCTTTTTTTAAAAAAAATAGTCCATGTTTTACCTTTATAAACATTTTCCATGTTATTCTCTTTAATTTGTTTTTACTTTTCTTAATAAAAAGGGAAAGACTTAAGACATTGTAGGTAGAAATAGCTTTCCAAAGGGAGGAAAATACATGTGCAAAAATGATGATGTATGCTTGGGAAACTGTACCAGGTTTGTTATGACTGGGTAAAGTTCATGTAAGCCTTTAGTCACAGATAAAGTGTATCTCATGAAGGGCCTCATACATCATAGAAATAGGTAAATTTTTCTTGAAAGCAATGGGGTACTGATGAAAGCTTTGAAAATTGGAGTTACATGAATGCGCACAAATAATATATGCATATTTAAGTACTGTGGTTTATGAGTTTGGAAAGGGAAGGGACTCAAAGAGAAGAGGCAACACAAACAATCTATTTCCACAAATTACAGTAAATGCTAAAAGTAAAATCTTGTTGGCCTACAGGCTCTGTGAGGGCCAGAAACCTGTCATTTCCATGGTATGTACCCCAGAACAGAGTAATTGGATGAATGAATACTTAGTAGTTGTAGTGGCTAACTGTTGGGAGAGTTCATAGTTGTGCTCTTACTGTGGGAAATTCTATTGAGAGACATGCTTTTTTTAGTTTAGACCCGTGTAGTATAAGCTGTGTCATATGTCTGGATTTTCTACTTGCTGTCTGACAGCTTCAGTGTATACTTAGCTAACTGAATTTTTTCTGATCAATTCAGTTAAAAAGAAAATTCCTTACATTGCAACATCTGGCAGGTCATTTACTGAATTTATATTTTGACAAATACTTGAGCCAAATTGAAAATCATAATTGTCTATCTTGGTTACACAAATTGAAACAAAGATTCACTGAATAAGTACTAAGAAACAATGTGTTATTTTATTTATATCTATAAAGATGTAGAAGTTCATCTCTGAATAATTGGACCAAGCAATTCCAAATCCTACTCTATTATTATTCATATTATATTCACTCCATATAACTCTAAGATTTTTAACTTACTCTTCAAAATAGAAGAAAATATCACTTAGTTAAATTTATAATGGAGTGCTACATGTATATGGAGTGGGTATGGTTAGGTTACATTGCAGTACATTTCAAATAATACAGGTGTATTGCAGAAATATGGGTTCAGTTACAAATCACCACAATAAAGTGAGTCATAATCTTTTTGCTGGTGATAGTCTTATCTTCAATTTGTAAAATATGCAATATCTGTGAAGCACAATAAAGTATTGTAAATAGGTGAGGTATGCCTGTATTTGAAAACTTAGTTTATTGATACTATCAGCTGATTGATTAATATTTGTCCAGTTTGAGGCTAAGCTCTAGAAATTACCATGTAAAATCTGAAACACAGTCCCTGTTTCTATCACTTAATTGCTTGACATATAGGGTGTACCAAAAATGTATATGCACTGACGTTGAATAATTATAAGGGCAGTATTTATTAAAATACATTTCATTTTCAAAATTAAGCTATCAGCTGTTAAAGTATGTATACATTTTTTTGGAAACCCTGTATCTAAAATTGGAATAATTGTTCTTAATTTTCAAGATTAATATGTAATTTAGTTTACATACATATATACATATATATATATTCATAAGCATATATACATACACATACACACATATATTTACACACACATATATATGTGTATGTATGCATATATCTCTAGCCACACAAATGTATATCTATGTGCATATGTGTGCATATATGTGTATATAAAATATGTAAAATGCATGTATATGTATGATGTATGATATATATATATATTTTTCCTGATACAGAGAGGTCATTTAATTAATATTATTTTCTCCTCACCTTCAATGAAAATGTGGCAGACATGTGAGGAGACAGAACTGAAATAAGCAAACACATGATTTCTCTGTGCAGAGAAATTTTAAAAATACAGATTAAAATTTCAAAAGTCACAATCCACCCATTCAGATATAGTTACTTAAATAATTTAGTGTGTCTTTTGTTTTTTAAATTAAACAGAATGCGTGTCTATTGTATGCACATGTGCGATAGATCACATTGTGCATACTATTTTATTGCTTTCTTTGTTGTACTTAATTATCTATTGTTCATACCTATTACTATCATTAAGTATTCTTTCTCAATGGATAAATCATTTATCTTTCTCCATACACATTTTGCATAATGTTTTGTATTCCATTGTTTGACAGTATATTCATATTTTTATCACTTTTTAACATTCCCTTCATGTAACTAGCATTCATTTTGCTTTGGCTTTACTAAACAAACTTTCCCAAAGAAGGAAAATAATTCTACTATAATTAAAGGAAAATAATTCTACTACAATTGTGTCCTTTTCTAATACTGAATCTCAATATTGGAGATATTTTATCTAACACATATTTCATTTAACTTATGGAGTGACTCTGGCCACATTCAAGAAGTTGGTATTTAATACTAATAATACATATAGAATATTTATTAATAATAGATAATACCTACTGTTGAGTACCTAAGTATTTTACATAGATTTAATCCTTGCAACCTTACTACCCTTACTATTTGTATACACAATTTAAAGATGAGAAAACAAATTATGAAGTTAAATAACTTATCCAAGGTCATATAGCTAGTAAATAATATGTAAGAAAGGATTGCAATGTTGGCAACCTGTGGTCTTAACTACTCCACGATATCAAATGCTGCCTAACTCATTGAATAAGTTAGTGCAGAGGTATGCAACTGAAAGCTAACAGGGTCCACAATCTTCAATTTCTCCCTTCCTTCAGAGCTACACAAATACACCTTTAAGCACTTTCCATGTTGGAATCATGTTTTCAAATGGTAGTAAAGTCTAGATGACTTTCTAATTCCACTGTGGTGTGTGAATGTTTGTGTTTGTGGCTCCTCTCAGCTATGACATTCTTTGATTCTAAGAGAGCAACTAGAGCCTAGATTCTTTAGATCAACATTCTTGTTTTACAGCTGAAGCAACTCATGGAAAGATGTCTAAAAATGGAGGGGTTTTAAATCATTCCTCATTCCTGCACAGGCTAATAATTTCAATATTGCTTCCTGCTTTTTTTTTTTTTTTTTTTTTTTTGCAATTGGTTTGTCATGACATGGTTCCTAAAGCTGCAACTTAAGTAATTTTGCTCTTCCCTCTCAGCTGGCTACCCTTTACCCCAACTCCTCTCTTTCAGTAAATTATCTGTCAATAAATACTTCAATTCACTGGGGGAGATCACTGTTTAAAGTTATACTGTGGTTAATCTTTTTGTCAAGGCAGAATCCAGTAATGAGAATAATCACTGGCAAATTAATATTTTTGAAATTTGTTGGGGGTTTTGTATATTACTGTCTTAAAGCAGCTCCATCTGCAGTATGTATTAAAGGCCCATCTGTTAACCATAGCAAAGACAAAGGCAAGCTTGAAAGAAGTGAATGCATTTGGGCCTGAGTGTTTCCACCAGGGAATAAGCTCATAGTTGAACTCCTTCTAGCCACATTCCTGAAGAAAAAACATATTTATAAATATTATCCTGGTATTTGAAGAGAATACAATTATCTTCACTACCAAAGTGAGTTTGAAATCAACTCTGTAATGGTAGGGTAATCCTTTGTTTTACTTGAGTATAAAACAAATGGTACCCCTTTGCTTTCCAAATCTACAAGAAAATAAAGCATGAATCCTCTACATATAACATGAGAGAGGGGACACAAGATACTTCAGCACCCATTCTCTTTAGGGCTTTGTATTTGGCCAATTTTTACAGCAGCTGGGTGAAGTAGGTCTCATTATCATCAGGGAAGTGATACAAATTGCGCAAGGTCACAGAACAAGTATGTGGTAAAGCTAGAACTCCACATAGAAGGGAATCATAGAATGCATAGTAATAAGAACAGTAGCAAATAATTATTAAGAGCTAACCATACACTAGATACTGTGATCACATTTCAAAAAAGATAAAAGTCACGTGATGAATATAGTTTGGAAACTAAGCTCAACCAATAAAATATATGGAATATCTGAGAATACCCCCATAATGGAAGCTAAAATCAATTTAGCATTTACTAAGTGCCAGACTCTGAATGGAGTATTTTATATTCATTATCTCATTCAATCTTCACAGTAATAGTTTGAAGGCACTGGGAGAAACAGATAACAATAAAAAATCTCATAAATAAATTAAAATTACAACTGTGACAAGACTTAAAAACGGCTACAAGAATATATAATCAAGGGGATTTCCCTTAGTCATAAAGATCAAGAAAGACTTCCCTGAGAGAGGAAGTGAAAGTGGGGAAATTCAGAGTGTAAAACCTTCTAAGAGAAGGATCATGGGCTTTTGGGAAACTGTGAAACTAGGCCAGTGTGGCAGAAGCAGAAAGAATAAGAATGAACATGATGTACATGGAGACTGGAAAGTTAGGTAAGGGCCAGATAATGTGGGAAGGGCCTTTCAGGGAGGTAATTAATGTTAAGTGAAGTCATAAAGGATGGGTCCATCCTATCTAATAAAAGGGTAATTTGCAAATTAATTGTCACTCTATCACAAATATGGAGGTGCTCATAGCCACAAGATGGCAGTGCCCAGTCCCCTCAGCCCTGTGCCAAAGTCCCCCAGTCCTAGGGAGGTGGCTGCTGAGAGTGAGCAGCATGAGCGTCCTGGTGGGCAGTGGGTACAGAGTGGCGGAAGCTGCTGGTGGCCTACTGCTCACGATATCACTCAATGGGCTACTAGTAATCCAATAAAACATGTGTCCTCATAATAAAAGACACACTAGCAATATGTGTGCACAAAGGGAAACCATGGGAGGACACAACATGTATAACATTTTGTTATAACATATTGGGTATCTGACTGTCTTTTGTTCTACAGCAAAATACCCTACCCTCTCCATGGCCAATACAATTAGAACCCTAGAACTAAATTATAATTTTACTTTTTAAAAGCAAGTTTTCAGTTTAATTATATAATGCAAAAGAAAAGTAATCTGGACAAGAAAGTGCTGCTACTTTTGGTATTATTGCCTTAGAAACATGAACTCAGGATTGCCTACCCCAGAAGCTGAACTTGACTGTAATTTTTATGGAACTGAGAAAATTGGCCTTCTGGTGAATGATTTTAGCACTGCTTGTTAACATGCTTGTTAACTGCTTTGATGCATTCTTAACTCCTGAAGACTGTACTCCAAGATGCATTCTTAACCCTTGAAGACTGTACTGCAAAGAAAGAGCTGCCAGAAAGTATAAACCAGACTGACCCTAAGTTCAACCAAGTATGGAAGAAATGAGTGATCTCTCTCTCGATTTCTCTCTCTAGTCCATGGCATCCAGTAGCTATTTCATGCTCCTGTATTGAAGGAGGAATAAGGGAGGGATAACTCATGTGAAATAGAGATTATGAAGCTGGCTTACAGTATAAGATAACTAAGTATATTCATATGGAATAAGAAAATATTTTTAAGAAATTTTTTGGTATCTGATATTTTCAAAAAAGCATTGACAAAATGAGAAATTTGTTGGCCTTACTTATGCTTATTTACTGATTTGAAATTACTTTTTATTTTGAATTTCATAGAGGAGAAAGCAACATAAGCCTTCCAGTGCGTAGAGCCTCTAAAAAGACTTTAGCTCTGTGAAACATTCACAAGGAAGGAGAGAAAGCACTGAAGAAGAGCTTTTATTTTTTATTTATTTTCTAAAATATATTTTATTGTTTTTTTACAGAGAGGAAGGGAGAGGGATAGAAAGCTAGAAACATCGATGAGAGAGAAACATCGACCAGCTGCCTCCTGCTCACCCCCCACCGGGAATGTGCCTGCAACCAATGAACATGCCCTTGACCAGAATCGAACCTGGGACCCTTCAGTTTGCAGGCATATGCTCTATCCACTGAGCCAAACCAGTTTCGGCTGAAGAGGAGCTTTTAGAGAATTTGGTTAGTTTTCCATATAGAACCTGAACCTAGGTAGAAGAGCTCACCACTTAGGACCTTCCTTTTTATCTAGCTCCCACTGTCACTACCATGCAAACACTCATGGCTAATTTTTTCCAGATTTCTCTCTTTAAATGATTTATTGTGATTTCACTGTGTAAAGAATTTTATCAGGGTGACCTGGTATCTTCAGGCCCTTGGTAATGTCTATCTTTATTAAAGAGTTATGTTGTTATTCTGTACTTGGATTTGGTTTCTTATTCACAATTCTCTTTTCGGTCCTTGCTAGGTTTGTCCCTCACTTTTGAGTTCTTATTTTTAAAAATTATTTATTGTTGAAGGTATTACATATATCTCCTTTTTACCCTATTGCCCTCTCCCAGCTTGCCCCTGCCCCCAGCCCAGGCCTTCACCTCCCCTATTGTCTGTGTCCATTAGATATGCTTATATGCATACAAGTTCTTTGATTGATCTCTCTCCCCTCCCCCAACCCCACCCACTCTTCTCTGCCTTTCTTCTGAGGTTTGACTGTCTATTCAATGCTTCTATTTCTCTGGATCTATTTTTGTTAATCAGTTTATGTTGTTCATTATATTCCACAAATCAGTAAGATCATGTGATACTTATCTTTTTCTGACTGGCTTATTTTGCTTAGCATAATGCTCTCCAGGTCCATTCATGCTTTTGCAAATGGTAAGATTTATTTCTTTTCTACAGCAGCATAGTATTCCATTGTGTAGCTGTATCAAGGTTTTTTAATCTAGTCATCTGCTGATGGGCTCTTTGCCTGTTTCCAAATCTTAGCTATTGCTAATTGTGCTGCTATGAACATAGGGGTGCATACATTCTTCCTGACTCATGTTTATAATTTCCTGGCATGTATTCCTAGAAGTGGGATTTCTGGGTCAAATGGCAGTTCCATTTTTAATTTTTTGAGGAAACTCCATATTGTTTTTAACAGAGGCTGCACCAGTCTGCCTTCCCACCAGCAGTGTCTGAGGGCTCTTTTTTCTCCACATTCTTGCCAGCACTTGTAATTTGTTGATTTGTTGATGATAGCCATTCTGGCAGGTATGAGGTGGTACCTCATTGTTGTTTTGATTTGCATCTCTCAGATGATCAGTGATTTTGAGCATTTTTTCATATGTCTCGTGTCCTTCTGTATGTCCTCTTTCAAAAATATCTATTTAGGTCCTTTGCCCATTTTTTTTATTATGTTGTTTATCTTCCTTTTGTTAAGCTGTATGAGTTCCCTATAAATTTTGGAGAGTAAATCCTTATCAGTTGTAACATTGGCAAATATCTCCAAAAGTTTATATGGAATGAAAAAAGGCCTTGAATAACCTTAACAATCCTGAGAAAGAAGAGCAAAGTAGATGGGATCTCAATACCAAATATTAAGTTATATTACAAAGCCACTGTTCTCAAAATTACCTGGTACTGGCTCAAGAACAGATTTCTAGACCAATGGAACAGAACAGAGAACCCAGAAATCGATCAAAGCCATTATGCTCAATTAATATTTGACAAAGAAGGCAAGAACATACAATAGAGTCAACACAGTCTTTTCAATAAATGGTGTTGAAAAAATTGGACAGATACATACACAAAAATGAAACTAGACCACCAACTTACACCATAACCCAAAATAAACTCAAAATGGATTAAAAAAAAAACCAAACTTAAATGTAAGATGGGAAACCATAAAAATCTTAGAAGAATATTTAGGCAGCAAAATATCAGACATATAACATAGCAATATATTTACCAATACATCTCCTAGGACAATGGAAGCTAAGGAAAAAATAAACAAATTGGACTACATAAAAAAAAGTTTCTGCATAGCAAAAGAAATCATCAGCAAAATAACAAGAAAGCCCACGCATGGAAGAATATATTTGCCAATGTTACATTTGAGTTCTTATTGACTTTCTTGTTTCTAGATGCCCTCTCCATAGTTTTGTCTAGTTTTGGTGGAGCATTGGTTTAAGCTAGTTGTTTATTAGGCCACCATTGATCCCTTGCCTCTTGGAATACATTAATTTTTTAGAAACAATAGAATACAAAACAAACATTTATTCAATGGAAGGAGTGCAACCTAGGAGGAATGTACTAGGAATGAAGTTTTGAGGTATGGCAGCCAGAAGGGAAGAATGTAATTAAAGTAAGGTTAGATGCCTAGAGAAGGAATGTACCTTTGTCATTTTCTCTTTCACTATTTCTTGATTCATTTCTCCCCCCCCCTCTCTCTCTCTCTCTCACACACACACACACACACACACACACACACACACACAGAGAGAGAGAGAGAGAGAGAGAGAGAGAGAGAGAGAGAGAGAGAGAGTTTCAAAAATGTCTCCATATGGAGGAGAATATATTTTACATTGGGATGCCTGATTCTCTATTTCATTTTATTCTACAGCAAAATACCCTGCCCTCTCTATGGGCAGTAGATAATAGGAGCTAATATGATACTATCCCCAATGTTGACATGGTGGCTAATGAGAACATAGATTCTGTTGTGCATGGAACATAGCTACATTTTGTTATAACATCTTTACTCCCTTCACAGGAAAAGAAATTATTTTAGTGGTGGCAAGTCCATGAATAGGACTTTTGGCTGCTTCTTCAAACCACTTCCAAAACTACCTAGGTGTAATATTTGACCTAGTAGAGTATATTATTTTAAATCCTGAAAAGCTTGGAAACACAATTTTGAGGGTAAGAGAGAAGTACAATGTATAACTATCTGTTGATATCATCTCTTAGCTATGAAACATTAAAATCTCTAATCATGCTTGTGCCTTATTATGTAGAAAGATGGCCGGTTTATTGATATTATTATTGGTAATATAAAATAGAAAGAAAAATATACAGAATACCTAACACATAGGCTGCCACCTCCCATTTTCACACCAATGGTAGACAATGTTTATCAACTGTGGCATCCTATTTTTTTAATCATTAAACCCAGAGAAGGCTTCAGAATCCTAACACTACAAAACAGTATTGAAAGAACAAAGTTGGCCCTTGGGATGAAATCTATGTCCAGATAGTCTCTGGAAACTCTTTCAGTTGTTCTCTGGCAATTGCTTTTCAACTTAAGGGTTGGAGCATATAAACATTATTTCACAACCAAAAAAGGCAAAGACCTAAAAAAAAAAAGGAAAAATAAAAAAAAGAGAACCTCTTAGGGATGCAGAAAAAAAGGAATGAGGGAGCTCAATATTATTTGCTCATTGCATATAACAAACAGGCAGCTTCCCAAGTTGTGGGATGTGCTTACTATAAGAGCCTATAATTACTGTAATTAGCATCACTTCTTTGAGTTGTGATGTGGAAAACCCTAAGGGAAACATTTTTTTAAAGATGGTGAAGATTGAGGAATTGTTGGGTTTGCACATCAGATAAGTTCTATGAAACAAAGAGCAGAAAGAAAAAGAATATCCTGGAACATGAGGTAATTGAGATGGGAAGGCTAGGAGAAAGGTTCTCAATGGGTAATCAGGGACAGTATGAAGTCATTCAACATTTTAGAGAGGGTTGGTTGGGGTGAAGGAGGCAGACATGCACAGGGAGGTGTAGTCAATCAAAGACAAGTTTCTTTATTCACCAGGCCATTTGATCTCCTTGTACTGCTGAATGACTGGGAAGGGGTTCTTTAGTGGATATGCTGACATGGCATTTCTAGGGCCCTAAGCCATGAGCCCTTTCAGTTCACAGCTCCACTAAAATCCCAGTCTCCATTGCAAGGAGGTTTGTGTCCATGTTAACTAGGATAGAATGGGACAGTAACTGCTTGTAAACTTCTCACAAAGAGAGACAAACATGGGTATCAGAGTGCATTTACATCTCAAGAACATGGTATCAAATGAAGTAAATGTAATCACTGTAATTTAGTGAAGGTCTAATTAACATGTTTGTTAGGAAACTATGGCGACTTTACAATTACATTTTAATTAATGAGTAATATCCTGTGTATTCATAGGGAGCATTTGAGAAAAAATAAGTTGCTAATGCAAAAAAAGGCTCCAACTGTAACTGAATCTTGCCAGTAAACAAATCGCCTGTCCATACACTAGGGCAAAGATACTGTGTTTTTTTGTTCATATCTTTTTATTAAATGTCTTCCCCTAAGCCTGGAGAATAATACAGATTTTTATACTAACCCCATGCCAAGGCAATAGCATTATGTGTGTGTTATTAAAATTCTTACTATCAAGCCCAGTCAGCATGGCTCAGTGGTTGAGCATCGACCTATAAACCAGGAGGTCATGGTTCAATTATTCCCAGTCAGGAAACATGCCCAGGTTGCAGACTCAATCCCCAGTGTGGGGCTTGCAGGAGGCAGCCGATCAGTGATTGTCAGTCATCACTGATGTTTCTATCTCTCGACCCTTCTCCCTTCCTCTCTGAAATCAATAAAATATATATTTAAAAAATAAAATAAAATGCCTACTGCCAAAGTTTAAACAACCATAACTACATTTAAAATATAAGGAATTCAGAAACTTTTCACCCATAAAGACTGCAATTTGGTTTCCTTTAAAGCTAATAAGTCCTACTTAAAAGATCCATCTTTCAGGGAACAGGGAACGGCATCTGTCTCTTTCCATGTAATCCAACTAGTCTGAAGCACTACTTTGTAAGAAACTGCAGAAAACTGTGTGGTATGTGAAGAACAGAAGGCCTAGGACAGAATCTTGGTAATGCCAATTTTAAGGCCACTCAACAGATGAGGATGAGAATGAATAGTCAGACAAGTAAGGGAAAAATATAATAGTGGTACTCCCCACTTCATTGCCTTCTCTCTCCACTTCAAATCACTATGCTGACTCTTGCTCCTCTGAGATTGGAGTTGCAGAGAAAAGCACACATAAAGAACTAAAAAGAGCTTATTTGACTAGTACTTATGTCATCTGAGATCAATACCTTCTCTGTATGGCCAATATTAAAAATAATCATTTCTTCTAGAGTACATTTGGGGGTTTCTCTAATGTTCTCCAACTGGGAAGATCCAGGTATAGTTTATTTCCTGCAAGATACATCCAATATCTTGACCGAGGTCACCATATACCTGGCAGGAAGTCTTCTTTAATAGTATAACTCATAGCTGGTTATTTTTTATGAGTCCATATATGGCCCACAAGAAAATGCAACTTTCCCTGCCATTGGTGAAAACACGTATCACTATCAGTGCAGTACTGTATCTGTAGCTACAAAATATTTTCTAGGCATATGTTGGGTAAACAGTCCTTACCACACTCAAATCCCAGATGATACATTTCAAGCTCTTGAGGTGCTCCTTTTTCTAATTTGGCTTGAGGTGGTGGTGTGAGAGGGAGGAGAGACCATTATTCTCTTTCCATAATGTAAAAATCCTTATGTTACTTTTGTTACAAAGCTTTTTTTAAATATATATTTTATTGATATTTTACAAAAAGGAAGTGAGAGGGATAGAGAGTTAGAAACATCGATGAGAAAGAATCATCGATCAGCTGCCTCCTGCACACCCCCTCCTGGGGATGTGCCCGAAACCAAGGTACATGCCCTTGACTGGAATCGAACCTGGGACCTTTCAGTCCGCAGGCCGATGCTCTATCCATTGAGCCAAACCAGTTTCGGCCAAAGCTTTTGTTTAAATATAAAATTTAGTTGGAAAAAATAATAGATAACATTTTCAGCCATTAATAGTTTAATGAGAATTAGAAAAAATAGATGACTCTCAATCATTTATAAAGGTCCTGGATAAATGAACCACAAGGCAAATATCCATTTCTGGAGGGAAGGTATATGAAAAGACAGTCCAAAGTGTGGGAACGGAGGCCTTGTGAAAGAGAACAGTACTGAAAGGATAGAGAGGATCAGAAGCAGAGAAAGAATGATAATTCTCTGCATTTTCAATTTTGCCAGAGGCAGCTTCCTAACAGGAATTTCTTTCTGTCTTAAAAATATAATTTGTTTTTGAATAGATATTACAAAAGATGTGCTAGAACTGCCTGTTTCTATGGTTAATTGTATACATGTGTGAGCATACTTGTAGGATATATATTTAGGAATAGAATTGGTGGGTCAAAAAATATGTTTGGTGGTTAATTTTGTGTTAAATTGTTGGGCCAAGAAATGCACAGAGATCTGCTTAAACATTATTTCTGGGCATGTCTGTGAGTGTGTTTATAAAAAAGATTAGCATTTGAATTAATGGGCTGAGAAAAGCAGATTACCTTCCCCAATGTTGATGAGCACAGCATTCAATTCACTGAGGGCCTGAACAGAATCAAAGGTGAAAGGTTGAATTTTGTACTCTGCCTGAGCATTTGAACCGAGTCTTCCATCTTCTGCTCTGGACTGAAACTTAAATCATCAATGCACCTGATTCTCAAGCCTTTGGATTTGACTGCAATTTATACCACTAGTTTTCCTGTGGTTTTTTGATTATTTATTTGTTTTTCAGACTCTAGCTTATAGATGGCAGATAATGGGACTTCTCAGCCTCCACAACAGCATGAGCATTTGTTAGAATAAATCTCATTATATATAATTACATTATATACATGTTCTACATATTTCTATTGAGTATACATCTCTGGAGAATCTTACTAACTCAGTGTGTATTTATAATTTTTGTGATCATAGCCTACTTGCTCTTTCCTAGGAATGAGTAACAGTATTTCTCCAAACCCTCACCAGTAAACATTTTAATCTGTGCCAATCTTTGAGGTGCAAAATAGTATCTTGTAGTTGTATTTTACATAGTATATTTTAATCATGAATAGAACTGAAAGCTTTTTCATATCTCTAAAAGCTATTTGTATTTTTATTCCTGTGAAATGCTTATTCATATAATTTAATCATTTTCCACTGGGTTGTTCATTTTCTTATTGATTTTTAAGAATTCTTTATGTAATAAGGAAATTCGAAATTTAATTGTGATACAAATTATAAATGTTCTCCCCAGTTGCCATTTGACTTTATTTTAATATATATTTTAGTATTTTATTTAGTAATATTTATCAGTTTTTATTTTTAGTAAAATATTTTTAAATGTATACCCTCCTCTACCTCCCCCCACACCACTCCTCCCCACAGCAATAACCATACTGCTGTCAGTGTCCATGAAATTTTTCTCTCTCTCATTTTTAAATAAATTTTCATATATTTTGGCTTTTAATTTATGATTTCTGGGTTTTGTCAACCTTAAAGAGGCCTTTACTACTTTATAGTTAAAAACAATTTCCCCGTGTTTTTCCTAGCAACTTTATAGTTTAATTTCATAAATTTAAATCTTTGATCTACCTGGAATTTATTTTTTTTGGTAGGATATGAAGTAGAGATCCAACTTCAATTTATTTCCAGCTGGCTACACAGTTATTTCAACACCATTTATTGAATCTTTTCTTCACTTGTTTGGAATAATTTATTTTTAATCTGTCCAACAATCTTTCTGTGTATACATTAAGAAGCATTTGCTTAGCTGAGTCACTGCTGCATTACTTCTTCTTTATTCTAGCAGAATGCCACCTATTTTACATGAAAGGCTGCCCAGAGAGTGGGAAGGCCTCTGAAATAGCAAAGAATGATGGAGAAAGATGGAATCTTAGAGTTCATCTATTCCATCTCCTTTTATAGACATGAAAATGGAGTTACAAAAAAGAGAAGTTACTCACCTAATAGTGTTGTTTGTAATGTGTCATAGCATATATTAAGATGACTCATTTTAACTAAAAATTCTCATCTCCAAGGAAACTCCAAACTCTTTTTAAAAAATCTGGCTTGGAAGGGACAATTTAAGTTTGGAATGGATCTACACATATACATGTACTCACCAGCTCAAAGTAATCTAGGCAAAATTATGTCCTCAATGAAAAGAGAAAAATCTTTGAGAGGGTTTACAATAAACAACAACAACAAAAAAAACCCCGAAACAAAACAAAACAAAAAACAAAAAACAGCTGCATTTGGAGTATACAAAGTGTCTATATACATATGAACATTCTTCTCAACTATTTACCATTTCCACATTCCAGATTACATGGTGGGTCCAGGTATCTAGGCCTGAGGGACACATAAACCTTTCAAGAGTAAGTTTAACTGTCTTAATATGACTTAAAAAATAAAAGGAAGGTAAAATGATACCAAACACAAAATAAATAACAGTGGCATTCAACTAAAGCAAATGTATATGTTTATTAAACAAATATTTGATCACTTACTATGTGCCCAACAATAGTTTAGACTAGGATTATAGCCACTAACCAGAGAGACAATGATTCTGCTCTCTAGAATGCATAAAAATGTGATGATAGATTAAATAGGAAAGGGGAAGGAGTTACTTCAGATTGAGTGGTCAGAATATCCTATATAATAAAAGCCTAGATGGGATCATGCCCTGGCATGACACCCTCATATGATATCATCACAAAGATGGCTGCCACAAGATGGCCATGAGCACAGTAAAGGTGGGGCCCAGTGGCTGCTCCATGTGGTGATGTCTTGGGGTCCCACGGCTCTGTGCTGCATGGAGGAGGCTGGTCCTGGTTTCCCCACTGCCTCACGTGGAGGATGTGGGTCCTGACGGAGGAGGCGGGTTGTGTCCGGGGAGGGCAGTTGGGGCCATCAGGCTGGCAAGGTACAGCAGTTGGGGGTTATCAGGCCAGCAGGAGAGTGGTTAGAGGGCGATCAGGCTGGCAGGCAGAATTGGTTAGGGGCAATCATGCAGGCAGGCAGGTGAGCGGTTAGGAGCCAATGGTCCCGGATTGTGAGAGGGATGTCTGGCTGCTGATTTAAGCGCAATTCCACAGTTGGACATCCCCTGAAGGGTCCCAGATTGGAGAGGCTGCGGGCCTGGTTGAGAAACACTCCCCCTCCTCCCTGGGTAGGAATGTCATGCACCAGGACTCTAGTGTTTATATGAGAAGGTGGCATTTAAGCTTGGACTGAAATGGAAACCATGAACCAGTTCTGTGAAAATATGGGGAAGAGGGTTACAGGCAGAAGGAAAGCAAAATGCAAAACTTATGTGGTTGTAATCTGCTTGGGCACTTGAAAAATTTAAGGAAGACCATTGTAGTTGAAGTGTAATAAGTGGGGTAGAGTGTTATAAAATATGTTTTAAGAAATAGGCAGAAATTAGATTTGTAGGGCCTTAAGTGATATCAATTTTTATTTTATTGTATGTATAATGTTAATTGGAAGCCATTAGTATGGTTTGAGTAGGAGTGTGTTATATGAATTAAATTTCTTAAAATATTACTTTTTACCCTATAGAGATCAGAATATTGGTAGTGAAACATGGAAGCAGAGAGAAGATTTAGAACTCAGTTGTAGTAGTCCAAGAGAAAAGATGGTGGCTTGGATGAGATGGTAGAAATCAATATAAATGGTCAGACTCAATTTATATTCTGTTGTAGAGTAGGAAGGACTTTTTGATGCATTAGATGGTGAGGTGGGTGATGGGAGAGAGAAACCAACAATAAAGTTTAGGTTTTGCTTCAACTAATGATGATGTTTACTTATATGGGGAAGGCTGAGGATTTTTTTTGGAAGAGAGGGAAATCAAGTGTTCAGTTTGTGAAATGTTAAGTTTTAAGTGCCTGTTAGAAAACTATTGTTGGATTTGAACACAAACCATTGTCCATATCTCCCTCACCCCCTAGACATTTTTGGACTGCTATATATGGATTACTTCAGTAAGTATCATTCTTACATACTCAAAATCTTGGATTTTCAAATGAAATAAAGTTCAATATCTGGAAATTTAATATCCTTCCTGATAATCATAATATATAAAAACCCTGGGTTGTAACAACCTAGGCTCGACCAACTAGAAGTCAGTCCTACAGTCAGTGCTCGGTTGCCATGGCACGGACTGCTAAAAGGGCTGTGAATCAGGACCAGAGGGAGACCTGAAGAGAGAAGCAGGGACTGACATGTTGCCTCTGTGACAGCTTTTGATCAGCACTTGCTTCTCTCTTTTTCTCCCAGTATGGCCAGCAGCCACACCTCCATTTCTCTCCAGGCCTCCACTTGGGCTGCTGATCAACCCCACCTTTCTGATCAGGCCCTGTTGATAGGCCCAAAGACACTGACTGGCATAGAAACTGACCAATCAGAACCAAACCTGGGTTAACTGTGAGGAGCCAATGGCTGCCTAGGAGGCGGAGCTTTTGACGCTGACTGGCATAGAAACCGACCAATCAAAACCAAATTGGCTGGCAGAGGAGGCAATTGGGGGTAAGATCAGGCCTGAAGGGGAGGGAAGTTGGGGCCAAGATCAGGCTGACAGAAAAGAGCACTGGGGGGCAAGATCAGGCCAGCAGGGGAGGGCAGTTGGGGGTGATTAGACAGGCAGGCAGAGGCAATTAAGTGCTGTTAGGCAGGCATGCAGAGGATTTAGGGTGAATCAGGCAGGCAGGCAGGCAGAGGCAGTTAGGGGCAATTAGGCAGGCAGGCAGGTGAGCAGTTAGGAGCCAGCAGACCCAGATTGTTAAAGTGATGTCAGGCTGCTGGTTTAGGCACAATCCCTATGTATGGGATCAGGATCACGCCTAAACCAGCAGTTGCACATTCCCCAAGGTAGGGGTGTCGAACTCAATCAGAGAAGGGTCCAAAATCTAAAATCCAGCCTAAATCGCGGGCCGAATGGTTTACTGAACAGTCATAAACTGACAATGTCATAAACTGACAGCGGAGTGCAGTGATGACAGCGCGGTGCAGGCCACATTGCAAGGCCTGGCGGGCTGGATTTGGCCTGCGGGCCTTGTGTTTGACACATGTGCCCCAAGGGGACCCCAATTGGAGAGGGTGCAGGTTGGGCTGAATAAACTCCCCCCATGCACGAATTTCATGCTGACCACTAGTATGAATATGGTTTTAAAAGTCAAATTCAGATCTTATAAGGGACATAGATTTGTCAAGTAAAAAAGAGATTTATCAAAGTAAACAGCAATAACTACTGTATTTATATAAACTTAACTTTTGCTGAGAGGTTTCTCAGTTAACTGTTCAGTTTTTAGAAGCCTCTACTCACAAATCATCAACTAACCAACCAGCATTTTCTCCTCCTTATAAAAAAAATAATGTACATTTATAACTAAAAACTCTGGAGTTGGTGTTGCTTTAGGAAACAGGCTCTTGAATAGTTCTTATAAATACTCAATGAGTCAAAAAATTGAATATGGCCGAAGCCGGTTTGGCTCAGTGGTAGAGTGTCGGTCTGCAGACTGAAAGGTCCTAGGTTTGATTCCGGTCAAGGGCATGCACATTGGTTGCAGGCACATCCCCGGTAGGGGGTGTGCAAGAGGCAGCTGGCCGATGTTTCTCTCTCATCGACATTTCTAGCTCTCTATCTCTCTCTCTTCCTCTCTGTTAAAAATCAATAAAATATATTTTTAAAAATTGAATATGTAGTCTTACATCATGTGTAAATAACATTGGCAATAGATAATTTCTAAGGTCATACCCTCAATAATAATAATCACTCCCACTATTTTTACTTACTAGCTATACAGTTTGCAATTCAAATTTTTCTCTTTGCTCTTCATGCTCTCTGTGGAACCATTCATAAAACAATACTTGCTCCAATTAGTATGTTCTGTAAGTCTTCCCAATAAGAATGCTGAGAGTCTTGGGTTATCAAAATAACCAAACTACAATTTCTTTAGTATAAATAACACACAGGGTGAAGAAAAAAATAGGTTTTAGTCTCTGTGGTGACTAGTTAGAGAATAATAGGGAATAAATGAGTTAATAATGTGGATGAGTTTTAGGCAAGCTCTTCCATTGAATGCTATATTGTAGGTTTTATTTATTTTTGCTTTAATTAGTGTGAGGCCACATTAGAAGTTGTTTTATATATATATATATATATATATATATATATATATATATATATATATATATACAATTGATTTTTTACAGAGAGAAAGGGAGAGGGATAGAGAGTTAGAAACATCGATGTGAGAGAAACATCAATCAGCTGCCTCCTGCACACTTCTAACTAGGGATGTGCCTGCAACCAAAGTACATGCCCTTGACCAGAATCGAACCTAGGACCTTTCAGTCCACAGGCCGACACTCTATCCACTGAGACAAACCAGTTAGAGTTGATAACCTTGTGAATAACCTAATGCAGCACATCTGGTTCACTTTTCAAATCTAAATCTCTTTCTTAAATAGTGCAGCCTTATTAAAATATACTATGGTTCTCTAGAGAAGCACGTGTAAATGCCCCACCTATGAAGGCTGAGGTACCTCACTTGGTAAACTTTGGGAGGTACAGTAGGCACACCCAACCTTTTAGTGAGAAACCTCTCAGGCTCATATCTTCCCCCAGACTACAGGCAAGGGGAATTACCAAAGAGCTATAGCAAGAAAGGTACAAGAATGGAACTATTAATAAACAATTGACACATGTCTGCAGATAAAAATTGATCATTTCACATTTGGTGTTGGCTTCTGGAGGATGTAATTTGGAGTTAAAATAAACATTCTGGGACATACATCATGATCAGAAACATTCATATGCACAGCTGGAAACAGGCACTACAATTTGAAAGTACAATTAAGATTTACCATATCTATTTATAGGGTACAAGCATAGCAAATGCATTGTCTTTAAATGTGAAGGTTCAGAAAATGGTGGGGAGAGAAGAAATATTAACTATGAGTAAAATGCATATAGCACATTAAGAAGTCATTTCTGAAGTTAGGGTTTAAAGAAAGCAACATGGGCCCGACCTGAGTGGTTCAGTGGTTGAGCATTGGCCTATGAACCAGGAGGTCATGGTTTGATTCCTGGTCAGGGCAGGCTTGATCCCCAGTGTGGGGTGTGCAGGAGGCAGCCAATCAATGATTCTCTATCACAATTGATGTTTCTTTCTCTCCCACTTTCTTCCTTTCTGAGATAAATAAAAATATATTTAAAAAAAAGAAAGCAACATGTAGGAAACTAAAGTACAAATAAAAATGAGACACATAAAGGAAAAAAAAATGATATTCCAAGAAAATACTTCTTAATCCTTCAAGTCAACTACACATGTCTGCTGAGATACAAATCATTAATGGGTAGGTATTTAAAACAAAATAACTGTGGAAATGGAGCAAAGTTTTTCAGCAAATGAATTATTTTCAATGGTAATGAAGTTTCTTTTTCCTGTCAAACACTATTACTTATTTATCATTAAGTGAAGGGTTTTTCCAAATATACATGAACAAGCCTATGGCAGTTATTGATAGAAAAAGCTTTGCAAATAAACAAACACAGTGCTGCTCCAGAGGAGAGTTAAAAGAATTTTAATTTTTCATATTCTTAAGTCCTTTATTGAAATATTAATAATAATCAGTTAAAGTAAATTTAAATGATTAACTGAATCAATTTACATTTCAAAATACAAAAACTGTATGGCTGAGCTATGTGATGGTTCAGATGTTATTGGAATTAGTATTTTGGAACATCCCTGGAGGGGACAGTGCTGTGAATTCTTGTGTTTTGTGTATGGTTTGTACCAGTCACCAACCTTCCAGACCTCACAGACCACCAGTGGTCCGTGAACCTTCAGTTGGCAACAGTTAGATAAAAACTGGAGGAAAAAATAAATTATGGAGGTATTCAGAAAGGATAAATAAGAGCTTTTTTGTTTATTTTTACTTTGACAAATGGATTTACAAAAAGCCTTTTAGTGCAATCACCAGTATTCTTCCAGGGTGGGTCCCTGAACTTTGAATTCTCCTGTAAAGAGGTAGTTAATTGTGTTTATATGCACAGGAAATGCTAAAAACTGTGTACCTCCCACACTTTTGAAGGCACAGAGTTTTAACTTAAAGGCAGTTATCTCTCTTAATAATTACCCCACTTTGTAAGCACTCTAGAGTGCTTTTGAAATGCTCCTTTTCCACACCCACATAAGCACTGTTTCAAGAATTGTATGAAATAAGAAGCTATTGACATAGTCATTTACAGTTAAATACATTTTTAGAGCCTTTCATAATTTGGATACTTTAAGATAATTTGATGCTTAATTGACATTCAATGTTTGCTTGAATGCAGTAGCCTTATGGAAAATGGAGCTCAGCAGAGTTCTGTCAGTTGCATTTACTTCTGATGCATTAAGATCATCATGTTGCCTGGCTTGTGTGGCTCAGTGGTTGAGCGTCAACCTGAATAAAAAAATCGTGGTTTGATTCCTAGTCAGGGCATATGCCTGGGTTGAAGGCTTGTGGGGGTTGTGCAGGAAGCATCTGATCAATGATTCTCTTTCATCATTGAGGTTTCTATCTTTCCCTTTCTCTGAAATCAATAAAAATATTTTAAAAGATCATTAAGTAAGTCAAGAATTAGTGAGAGCAAAGGGAAGTCAATGTTGGCAGAGACTGCTCAGTATATGACTTTAGGATGAACCTAAGATGAAAGCTTGTGGTAGTTAAAATCTCTGAGAAGATTTCGTCCAATAATCCCCAGGGCTGTGTATATATCTTATAGGTTACTTTACATGGAAAAATGAAGTTTGCCAAGGTTAAATTGCTAATTCATTGATTTTTAAATAGAGAGATTATCCTGGATTATCTGGGAGTAGATGATAGAACAATTTAATTACATGAGTCCTTAAAGGCAGAAAGGCAGAAAGGGAAGTGAGAAATATTTGAAACAACATGGAAAAAGTTTCAAATCTAGCACCCCTAACTCTACATCATTGCTGGCTTTGAGGATAAAATAAGCCATGAACCAAGGAATATAGATGAATTCTAGAAGATTAGAATAATCCCCAGCTGAGTACCAGCAAAGAAAAAAGTAACTCAGTCCCATAGCTTCATGGAACTGAATTCTGCCAACAATCTGAATGATCCTAGTGTTACAGAAAACCAAAGAAGAACAAAACAATACTTAGAGAGATGGAGTTACATTTATTACGTGTGGGTCCAGAGAAAAATGTCTCTCAAATTCTGGGACCCAACATGTGGGAATTTTCCCTATTTATATGTTTTTACCTTCTTTGTCTCCCAAATGTGTGGTGTTTCTGGCCCCTTTTGCAAGTTCTTAAAGAGCACATATGTGCTGGGGCCTTGAGACCTCACCCAGAGGCCTGGCCTGATGCCAGCACTGATAACCTTGTCTGGGGAAGGTTTAATGGCCTCTCTGAAGTGGGAGTAGTCTTAGCAAGCAAGAATTTACAGAAGCCAAATAGTAGGGTTAAAATTTCAAACACCAGTATTTATATAAGATGGATGCTTTACTAGAGCCTCCACAAAAGCCAACAAACAACATCTTGGTTTTGGCCTTGTTAGATACTAAGCAGACTTCACAGTGAAACCCACCTGAATTTTTGTTCTAGAGAACTGTCATATAATAATCTAGACTCCTGGTGCATGAAATTCGTGCATGAGGAGGTGGTGGTGAGGGGGTCCCCTCAGCCTAGCCTGCACCCTCACCAATCTAGCACCCCTCAGGGGATGTCCTACTGCTGGTTTAGGCCCAATCCCAGGGATCAGGTCTAAACTGGCAGTCAGACATCTCTCTCACAATCCAGGATTGCTGGCTCCTAACTGCTCACCTGCCTGCCTGCCTGATGGCCCCTAACTGCCCTCCCCTGCCAGACCTATCACCCCTAACCACCTCTGCCTACCAGCCTAATCACCTCTAACTGTGCCCCCTGCCAGCCTGGTCACCCTCAACTCTACCCCCCCCATGGCCTGATCACCCCTCACTGCCCCCCTCTCCTGGCCTTGTTTCCCCTAACCTCCCACCCCTGCTGGCCTGGTTATCTCCAATACCCCCCCTGCTGGCCTGGTTGCCCCTCACTGCTTCCCTTGCCAGCCTGGTTGCCACCAACTGCCCCCCCACCCCAACCAATTTAGTCGCCCTAAGTGCCCCTCCCTGCTGGCCTGGTCACCCCTAACTGCTCCCCTCTGCCGGCCTGGTCACCCCACGCAACCTGCTGTTCAGTCGTTTAGTCATCCCTCACTAACCCCCCTGCCAACCTGATTGCCCCATGCACCTGTTGTTTGGTCGTTAATGTGAGGGCATCCTGACCAATTTGCATATTACCCTTTCATTAGTATAGATAGTTATTTTAAGCCACTTTTATGATACTTTGTAACAGCAATGATAGAAAAAAATGAACCTGAAGTCATAAGCTGATGTTAGAAATATACAGACTGCTTATCAATAGTCATGGGGTCTACCCCTGTGACTAACACTTTTTCTTTTGTCTAATATCTGGCAAACCTACTCTATGAGTCCCAAACCAAGGAATTCTTATTCCTCTTGATTCTCAGTGATCATTTATATGAACATCAGGTACCTAATTAGCCACCATGTGCTTCAGTTACTCACTAGGGCCGCTCCTAAACTCTGTTTTTGCTCATCAGTGTGAACTATAAGAAATAAAATTGCTTTCCCATATAATATAGACTAATGTCTAGAACCTAATAACAACATCTAGTCCATTTTTACCTCTTGTTTTTGAACTTTTTATTTTGAAATGTCTTTAGGATTAAAGAAAAATTGCAAAGATAGTTTCCTTAAAGATCTATTGAAATGTATTTTAAAGGCTTATTAGGAGTTTGAGGATTGCCATGTGTTATGATCATATCACATAATCTACTGAACACTGCTATCAAGAAACTTTAAGTTGGCATATATATGGCTGGATAGAAGAGCACTACTTAACTTTTCTTAAGTCAGGATACTTTACAATAGCAGTGAGAAACTTATCAGCAGTTATCCAGTGAGAAGGGTCACTAAATATGGATCATGGAGGGCAAATAAAAATACTTACATTGCATAAAATGTATATTAAAAAGAAAAGCATACAAAGGATATAAATATACAGCCTTAATTTCTTAATTTTCTCTAAGTGTGTGGAAAATCTTTTTTAAAAATCCTCACCTAAAGGTATGTTTTTATTTTATTTTTTTAGAGAGTGGAAGGAGGAGAGAAGGAGGGAGAGAGTGGCAGGAGGGAGAGACAGAAAAACAGGGAGAGAGAGAGAAAGAGAGAGAGAGAGAGAGAGAGAGAGAGAGAGAGAGAGAGAGAGAGACAGACAGATTGATTGCCTCTGGTACATCTCATTACTAGGAATCAAAATCCCTTGGTATGCGTCCTCACCAGGTATTGAACTGGTAACCTTTTGGTGTATGGAATGATGCTCCAATCAACTGAGCCAATCAGGGCTATAAACTGTTTCCTCATGTTTCTTCAATAGTTTTCAAGTTGTCATTTCATAATATATGTTTCCATCATCTTAGAACACTGAAAAATTTCTTTAACTTCCATTTGGTTGAATATGGAGACAATAATGTGGAATAAAAAAAATACCGTGTTTCCCCGAGAATAAGACAGTGCCTTATATTAATTTTTGCTCCCAAAGATGCACTAGGTCTTATTTTCAGGGGATGTCTTATTTTTCCATGAAGAAGAATACGGTACACATTTATTGTTAAATGAAAATAAAGGAAATTTATTACCTGTATACGGTACGGTAGTACGGTAGTTGTCAACACAAACCAGGCAAACTGTGAATCCTACAGTATCAAGAATTTACTCATTTATTCAATGACAATTATGTCATCATCTTCTGGAACATCATCATAACAATCCAATTCCTGAATTTCCTGGTGAATTTCTTGTGACTCCATTTCTTTCAGAATCAGTGGACCAAATCTCTCATGTTTAGCCTAGGGAGGGCCTTATTTTCGGGGAGATGCCTTATATTTCACTCAGAAGGAAATCTGTAAGTAGGTCTTATTTTCAGAGGATGTCTTATTTTCGGGGAAACATGGTAGGTATTTCTACACTAACAATGCACATATGACTCCTTTTTTTTTTTTTCTTTTCTTCAGAAGTCCTGCCGTGTCTGGTGCCTTTCTTGCAGGCTGATGCAAAAAGACATTGATTATGGTCTCTTAATGGAACTTTGCTTTTCATCTTCATGATTGAGAGCAGGGATATATAGGGTGTCCCCCAAATGTATACATATTTCAATAGCTGATAACTGTTAAATGAAAATAAAATTCATTTTAATAAACACCATGTATACTAGTATGTTTTAATAAACACTGTGTATACATATTTTTTGGGGTAATTTCTATATAAGAGGTAAGTAGATGGTTTTAGCTTTGGCATTGGAAAATAAAGCAAAAAGGTAGGATCATGGATGTGGAAAGGTGATGGGAGAAGAATATTGGCAATTTTCCAACTTTTACTAGGGAATAGCTGATTTTTATTACAAAGCTGTCCTGGCTAAAAGATGATCTTGACTAATTTCCAGGAACAAGAGGCAACTATTAACAAATTTAGTGCCAATTTGGGTCCTGTTTACAGTTCGTGTAAAATATCCATTTGTACAAACTTTACTGAGATTCTATATAGCTTCTTTTTAAGGTATCTTATTATGTGAAAATATTAATTAAGGTGAAAGTATGCAATTCATTTGTATCAGTAAAATCCATTTTTTAAATTCAAACAAACTCATCACTATATTAGGTGACAGATGTAAATGGGACTCCAAGAATGCATCTCTCAATAGCTTTGTCTTGCTTATTGATTCTTTTTTCTCTCTCAAGTTCTACCTTGTTCCGGGACAGCTATGTATCTAGATATATCAGATTACAAATGTTCAATCTGACCTATTATTTTCCTGAAGATTCAAAAACAATTCCTTCACATAGTTTTCCTTTTTATTCCTCCTTTTTAATTCAGTTTAACCAAGTAAGATCTATGGTGAGAGAAGAAGGAGAAATTTGAAGATCAAGGAATAATGAAAATCCTCTTCTCTCTTTTCCTGAATTGTATATTAAATAAACAGAAGTGTATTGGGGACAACTGAGGAGGGCTGCAAAGTAGTTTAAGGAGGAAGATTGAAAACTCAACTTGAAATTTAATTGTCTTGTTTGCTTCTCTCCCAGAGGTGCTTTACAATAGCACATCATTGTTTGGTGGGGATTTTCAGATATTCTCAGATGGGCTAGAGCCTCCTAAGTACATCAGCAAGTCCACCATTCAGTTCCTAGTGTTCTAGAATTTTCAGAAGTATTTCAGTTTCCTTGATGCTGTATTCCTAAGTCATTTTCGTGCTCTGGCACCTTCTCTATTGTAGATCTATTTTGTATGCATAACTTTGCAGTTTCTGTCTGGCTATAACCATGATATCACAAATCAGTCTACATGAACAGAATGTAAGAAGGAAGAAGTAGACCTTGAACTCTAATGGACAAAATTAAATGTAAATGAAATACCTTCTGTAGTGGCAAAGGAGCTGATGGAAAAGTAGATTAAATCATGATGGAACAAAAACAAAGGTAGATTGTTCATATGCTTCATTTAAATAGTACCCTTTGCTCCTGAATGATGCTTGTTGTTTTTCCTCTACTGTCTACTTGATAGAGGTATACATTTATCACCAACAATGCAGGCAATGGAGAATAAGGTGAATGGTGAAAAAGCAGAAAATGCTATATACGGTAATAAAAAAGTGAAAGAAAAATCTATATAAATTAAAAAGAAAAAGAAAGCAAGTCAACAAGCAGAGCAAAGAAGAAACAGAATATTTCAAATAGTGCTATGGAAATTAAAATATTGAGATTTAGAATGTGTTTTCATAGGTTGGGAAATTAATATAAGCCTAGGGCAAAAAGCACAAGCAAAACTAGTGTACCTTGAGGCAATGAGAAAAAAATGCCAGAGACTAAAGCCTTTGACAGGACTGGCCTGAGGCCAAGCCATGTTTGTGATGTTTTCTTTTGTTTGTGATGTTTCTTTTTCTCATTCCTTCCTGAACTTTCTTGTCCTCTATCTTATCCTGAGGGGGTTCTGGGGGGAGTGGGTTCTCTCATACTAATGACAGTTAGCAAATCTGGTAAACAAATTCATAATGACAAATTAAAGATGTAGTAAAAATAACAGAGGCTTCGGTGTCAGACAAAACTGGGCTCAGATCCTAATTCTGCCTATTTTTTAGTCCATTTCTTAGATGTACTAGAGGCCTGGTGCATGAAATTTGTGCACATGAGGGGTGCCCTTTAGCCAAGCCTGCATCCTCTCCAATCTGGGACCACTTGGGGGATTTCCGACTGCTGGTTTAGGCCCGATCACAATCTGGAACTGCTGTCTCCTAACCACTCACCTGCCTGCCTCCTGATCAACCTAACTGCTTCCATGCTGACCTGATCGCCCCCAACTACCCTGCCTTGCAGGCCTGGTCACCCTCAACTCCCCCTCCCTGCTGGCCTGGTCACCCCCAACTGCCCTCCCCTTCTTGCCTGATCCCCCACAACTGCCCTCCCCTGCTGGCTATCTTGTGGTGACCATCTTGTGATGAAGTTGTGGTGGCCATCTTTTGACAACGTTGTGTGATGCCACCTAAGCTTTTATTATATAGGATGGTCTTGGATAGCTTTCTGAAAATATCTTAATGTGTTTTTAACATAGGAATAATTATGTCCATCACCCTGCATTGCTTGTTGTGAAGATGAAAGTAATGTCTATAAAGCACCTAGAAGGGTACATTGGATATAGTAGATGCTTAATAAATGGAGAAGCTCTTTTGCACTTACTATACTTTTCTTCTCAATACTACATTTATAATTACTTATGATTCTTAAATTCATTATACCAAAGGAATATCAAGTAGATTTCAAGGACCAGGGATGATATTTTTATGTCATTATCATTTCTAAAATTTGTAAAGTTGATATAATGCACCTGGTCTCTTGTTAAGGGCTATAATAAGTAATTTCATTTAATCCTCACAATGGTATCTATGAGCTAGATACCATTACTATTTGCATTTTATGAAATAGAAAACTAATGCACAAAGACATTATGATTAACTTAAAACTATGCCAAAGTTCACAGAGCTAGAAAGTTGAATAGCGAGGACTCTAATGTTCTACTCAAATATGGTGATATGAGATTCTTTATGGTACTTATAAAGACTCTTGGGCAAAAGATCACCAAGATACTAAACATTTATATTTGGCAAATGAGTACTGTACTCCTGCTCAGATGATGCAATGAACAAAGTAAGATATTAAGGATTAAAACTCATAATGATAAAATAGCTGCCATATGTTGAATACCTACAATATGCCAGGCAGGATACTATGTGTTCTATATACTTAGTTGTATTTATTACTTACAGCAATTGTTCAGTGTGACATTGATCTCATTCCTATTCCATACATGAATATTATAGGGGTCAAGTAACTTGCTCAATATTACAGGGTTAAGAAGTTGTAGCGCTATAATGCAAACCCTAGACTGTCTCCTACTAGGCTGTGTCAAGGATTGTGCATTTTCCCTGTACATGCCTGTGCAGAGAAGAACAGTTTTACTCCTTCCTTGAGCACTACTGTCTCAGGTGGAAAGTTCAAATCCAACTTTCAAAGCCATTCTCCATCATGGATAACTTGTACTAATCAGCATAGGTAGTAACTTAAAAGTAGCAATTTGGAAGTAATGCCTTTAATGTTTTCAAGAGTAGAAAGGAATTTTGTGAGAATTTTTTTTTCTTTACCATTTGCTTTTTATTTTAGTATGAGTCATACTGCTGGCTAGTTTCACTGAGAACCAACTATAATCTGATTTCACCCCTTGTGATAATAGAATATCTAGTACAATGGTTTACAAGTAAAATTCTGGATTCTGCATTTCTGTTTGATTTTGAAATTTTGATTACTGACATTTTGAACAGAATTTTCAGTAATTATAATAAATAAATACACAAAGTTAGCATTATCCATCTCATGAATTCATATAACTCTTAGGGATTGAGAAACAACATAGCACCTGAAACTGTATTAAGCATTAAAAATTAAATTATGAGGATAGAGTGCACCCCTACTCTCACAGAGCTTACAGGTTAGCAACATAACTACTAGATTCTACTCTTTATTCCTTCATTCATTCATCAGTTACTTATTGAGCATATGCTATGTACCAGGCATTATGTTAGGAACTGTGGATAAAAACAAATTGCAATTAATATGTACTGAATACTTACTATGTGGCTAGCACTGTTTTAAATACATTATTATGTATTGACTCATGTAATCATTCCAGGAAATGTTTGAGGTAGATTCTATTATTTTTATCTTATATTATAAATGGAAAAACTGAAATCCTAACAGGTCAATTAATCTGACCAAGGTTAAAGTGGTAGATCCAAGAAGTTATTCCATTTCACAGCCACTATATAAAACTGTTTAAAACAGTAAATAGTGCCTGCCTTTAAGGAGTTCATATTCCAGCAAAATAAACTGAAAATTTAAATCAAACAATTGCAATACATTGATATGGAATCTATGATATGGGATTTATAGGATGTCATGACAATATGTTATAGGTCTAGCTAACATAATTTAGAGAGTTTTGAAATGAATATAAACGAGCAAGTCAGAGAAAGACAAATATCACCTGATCTGATATGTGGAATCTAATCAACAAAATAAACTGACAAACAAAATACATCCAGAGACATGGAAGCATGCAACAGATTAATGAATCTCAGAGGGAAGGTGGAGGTGGGAAGACATTAACCAAAGAACTTTTATGCATATTTGCATAACCCATGGACACAGACAATGGTACAGTGAAGGCCTGGAGAGGGGATGGGAGTGGAGAGGAGGTAGTCTATGGGGGGGAATGGAGGCATCTGTAATATTTTTAACTTAAAATGAATATCTAAGTTGAGTCTTGAAAGGTGAGTGTGAGCTATCAAGGCAAAGGGAGAAATAAGATGGATGTTTTAGTGGGGAGCTAGTAGAAGCTCACTGGAAAGATTGTTTCAAGCAAAGGGAACCACATGTGCAAATAGATAGTATAACTGGGATATTTGGTGTTGGAGAGAAGGTATTAGTTGAGGCTGTAGACTTAGTTAGTTTTAGATTATGCAGATTTATTTAGATCATGTTAAGTAATTTGGATTTTATCCAAAGTGCAATATGAACCCAATGAACAGATTTAAGCAAGGAAGTGAGAGTAATTAACATTTTTCATATTTAATTTTTAAATATTTTTTCAGTAGTAGTGTAGAGAATGGAATGAAGAGACAAGAAGACCAGTGAGAATGTTGTTTTTAGAAATCAATAACTAAAATATATACTACATACTGAATGTTTCCATTTCCTTCTTGGAAATGTTCTGTGATAATAGTTACTCAAACTTTCTAGTTTCTGTGGCCCTGAATTTTTCTGTACAACTAAAGAACATACAACTAGCATGATAGATATATTTTTTGCTAATTCTGGTCATTGTTTCAGAAGGAATGAATAATCAGTCAGTTCAACCTTGTGTTATTTTATTTGCATTTTTAGTTTAAAGAAAATAATTTAATAACTGAATAAAAATTCTTTACATTAAACACTTTAGGGGCAGTATTAGTCTCATTATACAGATGCAGCTCTTGGAGTATAACTTAGTATAGAAAAGTTTATATAAGATAGAGCTAGTACTGTACTCAAGTCTGGTTATCACCTTATTTTATCCCTTTGCCTCTAGATAAGATATTTTGTGGTGATTCCATTTGTTCAGAAGTGAAAATGCTGAATAAGCCAAAGGCATTGCTGGGGAAGGTAAAATATAGAATTCATATATTTCTGTAAGATAGCTGCTTGAGTTCCATAGCCCATGCCAAATAATGTATATCTCAATGATGATATCTTTGATATGTCCCCAAAATGTATCTGGACCATCTGTAATCTAAATGAGAATAGCTAAAAAAGAAAATTTGTGTTGTATTAAATCCACTTGACTGAATAGAAGTCTATAGATACCTAACTACTGTTCATAGCATGTTAGGTATTCTTATCAGGTTGTTGGAAGCTCTATGCTGAGTGTTTCACCATGTCTAAGACAACACACTGGCTGGGAAGACTTTATACCTGAACTCAAGTGATGCCAGAATTTAGCATCTTTAGTGCAACACTTATACACACAGACACATGCAGACTCAAACTTACTGCTTCTTGGTGTTAATAGCAAAACATCTGAGAAAAGGAAGATAAATTTAAGTGAAGGAATATAGTATACTAGAGACCCAGTGCACAAAATTTGTGCTTAGGGTGGGTGTGTCTCTCAGCCCAGCCTACACCCTCTCCAATCTGGGACCTTGAGGGATCTTCAACTGCCTGTTTAGACCTGATCCCAGTAGAATCAGGCCTAAATGGGCAGTCTGACATCCCTCTTACAATCCAGGACTGCTATCCCCAAACTGCTCAACTGCCTGCCTTCCTGATTGGCCCTAATCACTTCTGTCTGCAAGTCTGATCATCACCAAACCACTCCCCTGCCAACCTGATTGATGCCTAACTGCTCCCCTGCCAGACTGTTTGCCCCTAACGGCCCTCTCCTGCAAGCCTGTTTACCCCTAACTGTATTCCCCTGAAGGCCTACCCCCCCCAACTGCTTTCCCCTGCAGGCCTGGTCACCCCAAACTTCCCTCCTGTACTGGCCTGGTCACCCCTAACTGCCCACCCCTGCTGGCCTGATCGCCCACAACTTTCCTCCTTTGCAGGCCTGGTCCTCCCAACTACCCTCCCCTTCTGGCCATCTTGTGGCAGCCATCTTGTGTCCACATGGGGGCAGCCACCTTGTATGTTGGAATGATGGTCAATTTGCATATTACTCTTTAATTAGATAGGATAGAGGCCTGGTACATGAGTAGGGGCCAGCTGGTTTGCCCTGAAGGGTATCCTGGATCAGGGTGGGGGTTCTCTAGGCACGTGGGGCAGCCTGGGTGAGGAGCCTATGGTGGTTTACTGGTTGGCCACACTTTCTGGTGATCCAAGTGGAAGCCCTTGTATCTGGGGTTTATTTATCTTCTATAATTAAAACTTTGTAGCCTTAGTGGAGGCCTGGGCCTGCCAGGGTGTGCAGAAAGCTTGGCTTCCACCATTGCCATGGGCAACTCAATCATCCTGCTCTCTCCAGCTCCTTGGCTGCCACCATTTTTGTTGGTATTTATTTATCTTCTCTAATTGAAACTTTATAGCCTTGAGTGGAGTCCACTGCTGGCCAGGGCAGGCAGAAAGCTTGTCTTTCTCCATTGTTGGGGAAACTCAAGCCTCCTGCTTGCTCCGTGGCTGTAACCATCTTGGTTGGTTTAATTTGCATACTCACTCCTGATTGGCTGGTGGTCATAGCTTGTGGGTGTAGTGGAGTGACAGTTAATTTGTATATTACTCTTTAATTAGATAGAATTCCTTCTGTCCTTAAAATTCAGACAGCAACTACTCTCATGAAGCAGATACAGTGAGTCTAAAGTTTTTATTTACCCACAAAGACTTACAAGGTACGGCCTTGACCATTGCCTGTGTCTAGAAACTCGTCATGCTGAAGCTGCATAAGGATAAGTTCTCATCTAAGGACCAATGGATTCACTCATGCTGCTTTGTGTCTAAAGCAATATGTGTCATCTTTGCCCTCAGCAACTTATCAGCACCACACCAGATGTCAGAAGAACAGTGACAAGTTAACTGTTGTTCACGAAAATAATCAATTTCACTGTGGGTCAACTTGTTCTCTGAACAAACCTTTATAACTCTTTACATCCCCAAACGTAAGAGCTCAGCACATTCTTTTTTCTGAGGTAGGTATAGGAATCAATGAGTTATAATAGAAAAAGCATAAGATTAGAAGTCTTGTCTCTTCTATGTGTGTGTGTGTGTGACATTTAGATGTAATTCAACCTTTCAGAGGCCCAGTTTTCAGGTTCATTATTTATAAAATTAGAACAACAATTATTGCCCCATAGAGTTATTGAAGCACGGAGATATTTGCACAAGCAAATTCAAATGCTAAATTACTATCGTTACTCAGATTCTCTAGAACTCAATTTCCCTATCTATAAAATGAATGTGATGAAAAGATCAACTTCTAAATACACTTATAGCTCTAACACATGATAATTCTAAATATCATAAATTTATTTTGTTTTATCAAATATTTACTCATATTATTTTCCACTCAAAGGGGAAAGTGTTATATTTGTTGATGGTATATAGCTCTAAAGGAAAGTAGACCATAAGTAGAGAAAGTGATCAAATGCCAAAAACAAAAATTAAACACCTATGTAAGTAGATGCAGACAAGCATATTTACATATTTAAATATGCAGATGTTGTGGGCTGCATTTAAATATGCAGACTTACATATTTCAACACAAAAGGGATAGAAGTAATGAAACTGAGAAAAAACTATAAAAGAAAACAGAGAATCTCTTTACTCCCAAGAGTTTACTGTAAGAACTAATGAGGTGCATCTCAGGAAGACAGAATAATCTTCATTTCCAGGCAGATGATAGTTATTTATCAGTCCTACTATAGTAACAGAGGCTCAAAGAGACTAGCAGGATATTGAATAGAAGTCAGCAGAGATAGATTCTACGAGGCCAAAGGACCCTGGGGACAGTCCTTTTAGCCACAGCCTCAGTAGCATGATAGTGCAGCTGTGTGATAAATGGAAACTCTACTGGCATGGGAATTAGCTATTATATGCCACCTTGGTGAGTAGATATAGAATTCATATCTGATATGAAAACACATTCAACTGACACTGAAGAGGATGCTTTTTTGCCTTGACATTAACTATGAGGATCTGTAGATAGTGGAGAAAGTTCTTCTTGATTCTTATTGAAACAATTTAAAAGAGCAGTGATGCAAAATGCCCATTAAATTAATATTTATTGTGAACCTCCTATGTGCTTGTGCTTGTGCTTGGTGCTCTGGATATAGCACTTAACAATAGTTTTACTCTCATGGACATTCCATTCTAGCTTTTGAAACAAAACAACAATATAAGTAGTATTATAACTCCAAAACCAGTTTGGCTCAGTGGATAGAGTGTCGACCTGTGGACTGAAGGATCCCAGATTGATTCTGACCAAGAGCATGTACCTTGGTTGTGGGCACATCCCCAGTGGGGGGTGTGCAGGAGGCGCTGGTCAATGTTTCTCTCTCATCAACATTTCTAACTCTATCCCTCTCCCTTCCTCTCTGTAAAAAATCAATAAGATATATTTTTAAAATATAAAAATATAAATAGTAACTAAAATATATAGTACATTGGTTGATGATAGGTGATATGAAAAATAATAAAGCAGAGAGGGAACAGGGTGTTTGTGGTGTTCGTTGCAAGTTTAAATTTTTACTTAGGAGAGAAAAAAAGATAGCAGTTTGCAGGACAGAGGTGAGGAAGAGGAAGTGAGTGAGTGAGGGTATGAGAGTGTGTGGATGTGTGGTGTGTGTGTGTGTGTGTGTGTGTGTGTGTGCGAGAGAGAGAGAGAGAGAGAGAGAGAGAGAGAGAGAGAGAGAGAGAGAGAGAGTGTGTAAGGGACAGTTAAATCTCACAGGAACAGCAGGAGATGGCAGACCAAGATCACTTGAACAAGGAGGGACTATTACCACAGAGAGCACTCCCTGGACTGCAGGAATCAGGCATGGAGCCCACAACATCTTGAAAGGGAGAACGATCTTTTTAAGGAACTCATCAGCACCATCACCCAGACAGGACTTTGACACTGCCCACAATTCAGCAGCCACTCCAGCCAAAATCCTGCTATCCCAGCTCAGACCCTTGGACCCTGGGATCTCTACCTCCAAAGGTGCATTGTTCCCACAACAGTAAATGCATCTTCCCCTCCCCAGCAGCAGAATTCTGGACATGACTTTCTTTCGTGCATTTCCAGCCAAACAGGCATCCAGGGAACACCACTCTGTAGCCAGTGCCTGGGAGCCCCCACTGGTGTGATTCTGTACAGACAAGGGTGCACTGCCCTGCAGTAGAAATTCTGAAATTCCTCTGCCTGAATAACTGCCTGCAGATACTCTAGCTGCTTAACTTCAGTGCCAGGGCCCTCAAAGTGTATCAGAGCTCCATGCCAGCAAAATCACCACCAAAGACATATGCATTTCCAAAGGGCATGCACCCTGAGTCCATATATCCACAGGGTCCTCTGGGGAGATGCTTTGAGCCCCTGATGGGTGTGATTCTGTACAGACAAGGACTTGCTGCCCCACAGTAGGGATTCTGAACGCCTTCCTCCTGAATAACTCCCCACATACACCCCAGCTGCTTAACTTCAGTGCCAAGCCCCCTTAAAGTGCATCAGAGCTCTGCACAGGCAAATACATAGCCAGTCTGTGCATTCATTTCCAGCAGGCAGGCACCCTGAACCCAGCTATTCACAGGGTGCTTGTGGGAGCTGCTGTGAGTACTTGCTGGGTATGATCTTGGACAAACAGCGACACACTTCCCCTGACAGTAGAAATTCTGAATTCACTCATCTTGGATACCTACACACAGATGCCTCCATTACATGGATTCAGTGCTAGGGCCTGTTAAAGTACTTCCGCACCCTTCACTGGCAAATGCACTGTGGTTGCCCCTGTGATTTTCCACTGGGAGTGTGTGCATATCCACCACAGGTGCAGCAGCAAAAGCCGAGTCTTCTCACCCCACTACTATAAAACTCTGGACACCACAGTAATGCCTTTACAGAGCTCAGGCCTTCTGAGACCAATCACCCCAACAGACGGTTCCTGGTGCCACTGTGAGTCCCCACTGGATATGTGTGATTTCAATCAAGGGGGAAAGAAGCAAAAATTGGGACAACCCCCCTCCACACCTGCTGACTTCTAGACACCGCATTTGTACCTTTCCAGCTGACAGGCCAATATCAACAGAACCGAAATAGCTCAAGTAGGGAACAACACTAGATCACCAAGCCCAGAAAACCTGAGAGATCACACCAGTAGCACCATACCCAAAAGAACCTGAGTATCAAACCAATTGGTCACAAAATTAGAACATTACAGCAAAATATGGGAAGACAAAAAAGCAATCCCCAAAGGAAAGAAAAAGAGGAATCACCATAAAGGTAATTAAATGAAATTGAGGGAAGCAGCATATAAGACAAATAATTCAGATTAATGGTTATAAGGATGTTTAAATGGCTCCATGACAAATATACACAACTCAATGACAAATACACAAAACTTATTGAGAACTCTAAGGAGCTGAATGAGAATGTTTTGCAGAGGCACACAGACTGATGGTGAATGAATGGAAAAAGTTTTTTTCAGGTGAATGGAAATGAAAAAAAAAAAAGCTGGGGTAGCAATACTTATATCTGACAAATTAAATCTCAAAGTGAAGGACGTAACAAGAGATAAGGAAGCCCATTTCATAATACCAAAGGGAGCAATCCAACATCAAGAAATAACTCTGGTAAACATATATGCACCCAATACAGGAGCACCAAAATACATTAAAAAAAACAAAAAAAACTTCTGGAGGATATAAGGGAGATAATTCCAGCAATAAAATTATATTAGGGGATTGTAATAACCCCACTATCACCATTGGATAAATCCTCTAAACAACAACAACAAAACAAAGAAACAAACAAACAAACAAAAAAAAACACCACACAACCAACCAACCAAACAAAAAAAACCTGCAAAGAAACATCAATCCTAAATGACTCACTACACCAGATGGAATTAATTGACATCTTCAGAACATTTCATCCCAAAGCCACAGAATATACATTCTCTCAAGTGCACATGGGACATTCTCAAAGGTAGACCATATATTGGGGCACAGGCAAAGTCTCTTCAAATTCAAGAAGAGAGAAATTATATCAAGCACCTTCTTAGATCACAGCAGCATAAAACTGTAAAACAACTACAATAAAAACAATCCAAAAAAAAAAAAATCAAACACATGAAGACTAAACAGCATGCTATTAAACAATGACTGGATTACCAGAGAGATCAAAGAAGAAATAAAAAACATCATGGCAACAAATGACATTGAAAACACCATCCAAAATCTATAGGATACAGCTAAATCAGTTTTGAGAGGGAAGTTCATAGCTCTATAAACCTATTGCAAAAAAAAAAAAAAAGAAAGAAACAATGGTAATAAATTAACTAACCCTACAACTCAAATAGTTAGAAAGAGATCAACAGGAGAAGCCCAGTGTAAGTAGAATGAATGAAATAATAAAGATCAGAGCGGAGATAAATGAAATAGAGACCAAAAAAAAATAAAAAAATAAAAAATAAAAAAAACCCAAGAACTGGTTCTTTAAAAGGATAAAAAAATTTGATGAACCTCTAGCCAGGCTCACCAAGAAGAAAAGATAGAGGACCCAAATAAATAAAATCAGAAATGAAAGAGGTAAAAATAACAACAGACCCCACGGAAATACAAAGAGTTGTTTAAAAATACTATAAACAACTCTATTTCAACAAACTGGACAGCCTGGAGGAAATGTACATATTTCTAGAAAAATATAACCTTCCAAAACTCAATCAGAAAGAATATAAATATCTGAATAGGCCAATAACTATGGAAAAAATTGAAGGAGTCATCAAAAACTTCCAGGAAACAAAAGCCTGGGGCCAGAAGGCTTCATAGGGAAGTTTTACCAAACATTAAATGAAAAACTAGGACCTATCCTCCTCAGATTATTCCAAAATAATTTTAAGAGGAAGGAACACTTCCAAGCTCATTCTATGAAGCCAGCATCACCCTAATATTAAAACCAGATAAAGGCAACACAATGAAAGAGACTTAGAGGCCAATATCCCTCATAAACATAGATGCCCAAATCCTCAACAAAATTCCTGCAAATCCGATCCAGCAGTACATCAGAAACATCATACACCATGACCAAGTAAGATTTATCCCAGGGATGCAAGGTTGGTGCAATATCCGCAAGTCAATTAAAGTGATACATCACATAAACACATTGAGAGATAAAAACCACATAGTCATATCAATTGATTCAGAAAAAGCATTTGACAAAAATCCAACACCAATTTTTGCTAAAAACTCTCAGCAAGGTGGGAATAGAAGGATCATACCTCAACATAATAAAAGCCTTATATAGTAAACCCAAAGCCAACATCATACTCAATTGGCAAAACTAAAACCATTTTCCCTAAGAACAGGAACATGACAGTGATGCCCACTCTCTCACTCCTGTTCGACATAATACTGGAAGTTTTAGCCATTGCTATTATACAACAAGAAGAAATAAAAGGCATCCCTAATTGGAAAAAATAAAAAATAAAGCTGTCCTTATTTGCAGATGGCATGATATTGTACATAAAAAACCCAAAGATTCCATAAAAAATTATTAATCTTAATAAATGAATTTGGCAATGTAGCAGGATACAAAATTAATGCCACTAAATCTATGGCATTTCTATACACCAATAGTGAACTTACAGAGAGACTAAAAAATAATCCCATTTACCATCACACCAAAAAAATTAAGATACTTAGGAATAAACTTAATTAAGGAAGTAAAAGATCTATACGTGGAAAACTACAGGACACTGAAAAAAAGATAGAAAAAGAGGTAAACAGATGGAAGAACATACCATGTTCATGGATTGGTAAAATCAACATCATCAAAATATCCATACTACCCAAAGCAATCTGTAGATTTAATGCACTCCCCCTTTAAAATACCAATGGCATATTTCACAGACCTAGCAAGAACTCTCCAAAAATTCATCTGGAATAAAAAAAAAGACCCTGAATAGCCACAGCAATCTTGAGAAAGAACAAAGTAGGTTCAACAAAGTACAAAGTATGTTGAACAAAGAACAAAGAACAAAGTATCTCAATTGCAAATTTCAAACTATATTACAAGGCCACTGTTCTCAAAACAGCCTGGTACTGGCACAAGAACAGACATATAGTCCATTGGAATAGAATAGAAAACCCAGATATAGTCCCAAACCACTATGCTCTATTAATATTTGAAAAAGGAGGAATGAACATATAATGGAGTCAATATAGTCTCTTCAATAAATGGCATTGAGAAATTTGGACAGATACATGCAAAAAAAAAATGAAACTAGACTACCAACTGTCACCATACACAGAAATAAACTCAAGATGGATAAAGGACTTAAACATAAGACAGGAAACCATAAAAATACTAGAGGAATCCACATGCAGAGAAATCTCAAACATATGCCACCGCAATTTCTTCACCAATACTGCTCCTAGGGCAATGGAAACTAAAGAGAAAAAAAATGGGATTACATCAAAATAAAAAGCTTTTGCACAACAAAAGAAACCATCAACAAAACAACAAGAAAGCCAGCTGTATGGGAGAACATATTTTCAAATGTTATCACTGATAAAGGTTTAATCTCCAACATCTACAGGCAACTTATACAACTTAATAAAAGGAAGATAAATGATCCAATATAAAAATGGGCAATAGACCTAAGTAGAATCTTTTCAAAAGAAGACAGAAGGAAGGCCAAGAAACATATGAAAACATTCTCAGAGTCACTAATTATCCAAGAGATGCAAATCAAAACAACAATGTAGTACCATCTCACACCTGTCAGAATGGCAATCATCAACCAATCAACAAAGGAAAAGTGTTGGCGAGGATGCTGAGAAAAAGGAATCCTAGTGCACTGCTGGTGGAAATGCAGACTGGTGCAGCCACTGTGGAGAACAGTATGGAGTTTCCTCAAAAAAACTAAAAATGGAACTCCCATATGACCCAGAAATCCCACTTTTAGGAATATATCCAAAGAAACTAGAAACACCAATCAGAAAAGATATATGCACCCCTATGTTCATAGAAGCACAATTTATAATAGCCATTATTTAGAAACAGGCTGAATGGATAGCAAAACAAGACCCATACATATGCTGTCTATAAGAGACCTACTTTAGATAGAAAGATACATACATTCTGCCGAGACCGGTTTGGCTCAATGGATAGAGCGTCAGCTTGGATACTGAAGGGTCCCGGGTTCCATTCCGGTCAAAGGCATGTACCTTGGTTGCGGGCATATCCCCAGCTGATCGATGACTCTCTCTCATCGATGTTTCTGACTCTCTATCTCTCTCCCTTCCTCTCTGTACAAAATCAATAAAATATATTAAAAAAAAGAAAGATACATTCTGAAAGTATGGGGTAGAAAAAGATATTTCATGCAAGTGAAGGAAAAAAACCAACATTTTGATGGTTTCCAGCTAGCAATACTTATAGAAGAAAAAACAGACTTAAAACAAAGGCTATGACAAGAGACAAAGAAGGACCCAGTGGTTCTACATATGGCTATTTATCTGAGGAAACCCAAAGCACTGGTTCAAGGAGATTTGTACATCCCTGTCCATTGCAGCATTATTTACAATGACCAGAATTTGAAGCCAGCCTACTATCCATCAGTAGACAAATACATGAGAAGGATATGGTACATATGTGCAGTGGGATGTTATTCAAACGTAAGGGAGGTGAGTCTTGCTATTTGCAATGGCATGGATAGATCTAGAGGGTGTTATGCTGGGTGAAGTGAGTATGCTGGGGAGGGAAGGATTCCACATTTTACTTACATGTGGAATTTAGAGAACAAGATAAACTAACAAAAAGAGCAAAGATAAACTCATAGATGTGGAGAACATTTTGATGGTTTCCAGCTAGGAGTGGTTTGGGGGAATGCTGGAAAAGATATTAAGATGTGAAAAATTACCAGTTATAAATACAGTAATAAGAATGCAAAGTATAGCATAGGGGGTATAGCCAGTAACATTGAAACAAATATGTACGATGCCAGATGGGTACTAGACTTATTTGGGTGATCACTTTAAATTTAAAAAAATATATATTTTATTGATTTTCCACAGAGAGGAAGGAAGAGGGTTAGAGAGCCAGAAACATCGATGAGAGAGAAACATCAACCAGCTGCCTCTTGCACACCCCCTACCGGGGATGTACCAGCAACCAATATACATGTCCTTGACTGGAATCAAACCTGGGACATTTCAGCCCGCAGACCAATGCTCTATTCATTGAGCCAAACCAGTTTCGGCAAGGGTGATCACTTTATAAGTTATATAAATGTCTAATCACTATGCTGTACACCTGAAACTAATATAATATTGTATGTTAATTGTAATTGAAAAATTAAAAAATAAAAGCAGCAAGAAAAAAAATACTCTTTTATACAAGGGAACCCCCATAAGTTTATTAGTGATTTTTCAGCAGAGACCTTGCAGGCAAGGAGAGAATGAGATGATGTATTCAAAATGCTAAAAGAAACTGTAAACAAATAATACTTTACCCAACAAAGTTGTCCTTGAGAAATAAAGGCAAGATGAAGATTTTCCCAAACAAACAAAGGCTGAGAAAATTTATCACAACTAGACCTGCCTGAAAGAAATGCTAAAAAATTTTCTTCAAGGTAAAATTAAAGGACACTAACTAGTAATATGAAAATAAATAATACACTGGTAAAGGTAAGTACATAGTCAAATTCATAATAATCTAACACTGTAATATGGTGGTGTGTTAAACACTTAACTCTATTATAAAAGTGGAGGGACAAAACTATAAAAATAGCTTTAGCTATAATAATTTGTTAATAGATACACAATATAAAATATGTAAATTATGGTGTCAAAAACATAAAATGTGGGAGAAGGGAATAAAAAGATAGACAATTATTATGCAATCAAAGTTAGTTTTTATGACGTCAAAATAGATTGTTATATCTTTAAGATATTTAAAGTTATATTTAGGGTAACTACAAAACAAAAATCTATAGTAAACACATGCAAGATAAAGAGAACAAAATCAAAATATACCATTACAGAAAATCACCAATTTCACAAAGAAAAGGAGCAAGAGAGAAAATAAAAAAGAAACAAAAAGTAGTCAGAAAAATTATTAAGAAAATTACAACATTAAGTTCTTGCCTATCAGTGATTACTTTAAATATAAATGAAATATATTCTCTTTTAAATATCCATAAGTGTCTGAATGAATATAAAATAGAACCTTCCTATATGCTTCTTACAAGAGGCTCACTTCAACTTCAAGGATATCTACAGACTCAAAATAAAAGGTGAAAAAAGATATTTCACACAAATGGAAATAAAAAGAGAACAGAGTAGCTATATTTATATCAGACAAAATAAACTTCAAGTCAAAACCAGTAATATAAGTCTAAGTAGGTCATATAACGATAAAGAGGCACATTCATCAAAAATATGTAACAATTGTAGATACATATATTCAATCACCATCAGGGTACCTAAATATATTAAGTAAATCGTAACATATCTAAGGGACAATGCAATATACAGACAATACAATAACAATAAGGAACTTCAATAACTCACTTTCAATAATGGATAGGTCAGCTAGACACAAAATTAATATAGATGCATTGGATTTGAGCTATGGAACAAAAGGAGCTAACAGACTGTTAATTCAACAGAAACCCCAAAAATAGTTGTCTCAAGTGCAGAATGGACATTCTCCAGGATAAATATGTTAGGTCACAAAACAAGTCTTAGCAATAAAAAAAAATTGATATCATACCAAGAATCTTTTCTGACCACAATTGTATGAAACTAGATATCAATAACAGCAGGAAAACTGGAAAAAAGTCACAAATTAAACAGCATACTCCTGAACAACCAAAGGTCAAACATGAAATCCAAAAGTAAATAAAATATCAAAACAAGTAAAATTGGAAATAAGGCATATCAAAACTTATGAGATACTGAAAAGGCAGTGTAAGTGTAGCAATTAATGTTTACATTAAGAAAAAAAATATATCATAACACAGAGCAAATGATATTCATACTTATGACCCTTCCAATAGACATAGGACATTTAGAATTACTGGATCCTCACCTTAATTCTTTCTTTTCTATATGTCCAAATGCAAGTAATGAAAAAGGGGATAAACTAGAGTTGGCTTTAAAACTAATAGTAATACAACACCTTTCACAATGCTATCAAGAACTGCTATATGATACCTACTTGTTAACCGTACAGATCCATGTAGAACAGAGACAAAATTTTCAGATATTTTAAGGCAGAAGCTCAGTTTTCTTTGATAATATGTATATTTATTTTTCCCATCGAGAAATAGCTTGTGGGTTGGATTTAGACCTTCTCTAATTGTCTAGATAGAATCTATATGGTTGTTCTCAGAATCTCAGATTTGACTCAAAAGTCATTGTCTCTTAGCAAGCATGCCATACTAGGAGTAATAAGATTGTGAAAAAGCTGTAAACATGCTCAGGCAGCATGGCTCATTGGTTGAGCATGGACCTATAAACCAGGAGGTCATGGTGTGATTCCTGGTCAGGGCACATGCTCAGGTCCCAGTGTGGGACATGCAGAGGCAGCTTATCAATGATTCTCTCTCACTGTTGATATTCCTGTATCTCTCTCCCCCTCTCCCTTCCTCTCTGAAATAGAAAAGTACGAAATTGAAAATGACTCTCATGTAATCTACAATAAACAAAGCAGACTTACCCAAGAACATTAGGCTTTTACTTGAATGAACAAAATAAAATGCACATTGATTCATAATAGCTTAGTATCCAATGAAAATAATTTTATTTATATGGTATAATGCACTACTCATTATTTTTCTTAGTAATCCAATTTTCTAAAATTATAAAACATTTTGGCATCTCAGAGAAGAAAGTGGGACTTTAGCATTTGATATTGTGGTATTCATTTCAAAGTAGGCTACTAAACTATGGCTTGAGAGAGCTTAAATAGGATCAGACAGGAAGGACAAAATCAAGTAATCAGTGTCAGTTGGTACTCACAAGGACACTTAATTTATTTTTTAAAATATGTATTGCTTTTAGAGAGACAGTGTGAGAAAGAGAGAGAGAAACATGTGCTTGTTGTTCCACTTATTCATTCATTGGTTGATTCTTGTATATGCCTTGACTGGGGATTAAACCTTGGATGATGCTCTAACCAACCACGCTATTCTGCCAAGGCTGAGAACACTTAATTTATTGGTGCTAACTGTATTTAGGCTGCAAAGCAAATGATGTCATCATTAACCATTAAATGGTTAATATACATAAAAGCTATTTTTAAAGTGGTAAAACGAAGAAAATGAGAATTTTCCTTTAAGGAATAATTTGGCATTTATAGGAGGAAAGATTTCAATAAGGAGTGTTTTTTTGGGGGGAAAAGTATTTTCTTTGTAGATGAAGCTCTTATTAGATAGGACATGGAAGTAAAGGAATTCTGGGACTTAAATCATTGGAAAAGAGTGGGTATAACGTAAGCCATATTAGTAATTTAGTCACCTGGAGGGTGAGAGTGGTAATACCTTGAGAAACCTGATGAGAAAAAGAATCAGTGTGGTGATACCACTTCTATTTGTGTTCCCAGCCTAGAAAAGGGCAGACTAAGAAATTAAGAAGATAAGAAATGGCAGTTTAAGATTTTACTAAAAAATCACAATATTGAGAAATAATAATGTAAGGACAAGGTGAGAAGTCAAGAAAGCCACAGGGTTCTCAAGTAATATCTGCAGTGGAAAATAGTACATGTGGAACTTTAGCACCAAAGTTATAAACTGCTTGCTTTTGCTCCACAGAAGTGACTAGTTCAGAGGCCTCTTTACATAGTCTAGAAGCACATTAGGATAAATAATCAATCCTAACGTATGTTCAAAATCTAAACAAAGTTTACTTAAGAAGGATTTGACTGGGATGGGAGGATGGGTAAAAGGGGAAAGGGAATATAGTCAGTAATATTTGATAAGTTTGATTGGTGACATAATTATTGGAATTAGTGGAATTATCACATTGTTAGGTATAGAAATGTTTCATCACTATATTGTAAAATTGAAATTAATACAAACAATATAATATTGTATACCAAGTACACTGAAATAATGTTTTAAAAGATCAATATTGAAGTAACTTATTTTAATGATTGATGAATTGCTTATACGTAGATTTTCTATTTATAATTGCTCTAGTCATACTTTCCCTTAAGGATTATAAAACTTAATATCAAATTCTATTATCTTTTTACATAATGGATCAATGATTTATCTCCCATACCTCTCACATATGTATTCCTGAGGAGAGTCTAAGAGTAAACTGTTCTACTCCATCAGAAATTACCACTACCCACTAGCAGAAGCTACCCAACTTTTAATCAGCAGGCTTAAAAAGGAAAAATTAGTCTCTAAAGAAGAGATAGCAAATATTTGACACTTGTAATACGACTTTCCCTCTTCTTCAGCCATGGATATGACAAATTAATCATGGGATTCCTTCTGGCAGTAACCCAGGCAGCCATCACAAAACAGTTAAAATTGGCATATGAAAAGAAACCTGTGCCACCCCAGCTCTAGAAGGTGTTCTTTGTAAAAACAAAACAAAACAAAACAAACAAACAAACAAAAAACATCAACCTTACTATGTTATGACAAACTTTACAGAATTTACTCCTGTTTGAAACGAAACTAAGGGGGGAAATATATGCCTTTGAAAAGTCCCAGTTTCAAAGATATTTGTACCTTATGGATAACTGGAAGAGTTTTATGATAAGTGTAAATAGTGGTACCCGTTCTTTTAACATCCTCTCCTAAGTCATTAATAAATACATTTAATTTTACAATTGCATTCCCTATGTATTGCAAGAGCAGAGCCAAATGATTACACAGTGGAATTAGGTTATTCAAAATGTTCTAAAATATTTCTTTAAATGAATATCATGAACACTTATTTATTTTTGACTTGCTTACAGCAATTATTGAGCAAATTATGGTTACTATGGTGGATCATTTAATGAGTCAAAGAGGATATCTCCCTGAAATATAATATTCTTTTATCATTTATAACCTATTTTAGTGCTTTCTTACAAGCCCTTTACTATTCCATATATGATCTTTAAAAAAATTTAACTCAGAGGTAGAATGAAAAAATCAACATGCAACAGAGTTTCTCATTAACATTCCCAATTGACATCATTTGCAGTTTACACTCTTCATTTAGTAGCTCATTAGCTTTCTAGAAAATCAGTTCCAGCTTCCTGGGTAACATATTGGAGTACATTGGAACTCTAAGACTTTTTGTTGTTGTTGTTGTTCTCCTTTTGTGTGGTACTTACAAAAAAATATTTTGTCTGTGCAGGCTCACTTTGTTTTACAATAGAGAACTTGGGTGATTTTGTTTTTTTGTTTTTTCATCAAAACTATCTCAAAGAAAAATCAGTAAATCATAATTTTAACTCCCATACCCTTTTTCTTTCTATTTCTCATGTTCCTCTCTTCCTTCAGCCCCCAGCCCATGAAACATTCTGCTTTTCCTACTCCAGGTATTATATGTTTCCATGCTGTCCTCTGGATACCAAGGCTCTTTCACTGGTTCTCTTTATTTAAAGCATTCCTATCTCTTATGTCTTCCCTTTTTCATCCCCTTCCTCTCATTAAAAAAAAAAAAAAATATATATATATATATATATATATATATATAATTGGATATATATATATATATATATATATATATATATATATATATATATATATATATCCAATGGCACATTCTTTAAGATATTGCTGGGATACCAAAGCTTGCTAGTTATATCAATTTATAATATAGAATTATAATGTATTTAATAAGGTTCTTCTCGAATGCCTTAACTAAATAAGGAAACATAAGATCTAAGGTCAGATTGGTGTAAGCAAAATTTTGGGCAAGGGGCTTTGCAGTATTACTCCTACCACTCTAGTTAAGAGTGTACCTATGTCATATCTGCTGATCAAGCTTTGGTAGCACTTGATGGTTATCAAACTTGAGTATTCCTGGAACCATTAAGATTAAGTAAAATTAATGCAATGATCCCACAAGAAAATTGTTAGGAATGCTGTATGATATAGAGAAGATAACAATGAACTAGGAGTTAAAAGATCTGAGGATTAATCTGGGCTGTGCCACTTAATAACCATCACATTCAGAACATTGTTTCCTTAATTGCATTTCTAAAACTGTCAAGGGCAGAAGCAATAAATACATAATTATTATTGTGTTTTACAGTCATCCTATGATCTCTAAGGCTTTTGATTAAGCCAACTCCCATACACAAATAAATCAACATCTTCATCCTAGAATCTATGGGTTGCTTGTCTGGATTAGATAACTTTTTTCCTGCTTTCTTTCTCAGGAAAATAACATTGTCAACAGGCACACAGACTAATACAAGCATTGTGTTCAGTGTGGGGACAATTTGACAATCGGATTTGAAATTTATCATGACCAAAAACTCAGTGCTTTCTATGGCTGTTTGTGTTAGAATTCCTAGGTCATACAAAAGCTTTCTAGCATACTGAGCTTCGGATAAGTACCAAAATCACTTTAAGCCAGTCTGCTGGTCAGGCCTCTGTGCACCCCACTTGTACACTTTTTCATGCTAACTCATTAGCATTCAGAGTCATTTGTTGAAATTGAGTTGTGTCCTGCTTGGAATACCATCACTTATTGGACTGATATTCAGTAGGCAGGGAGAGAATTTTCCTGTATAACTACACATTTACAAAATCATTTATTTTCATAAAATAGAATGAGGAATAAAAGAAAAAAAGGCAAGCAAATTTAGGTTCAGATTGGAACTAAGAAGGCAGTCTTTTATGGTAACTAAGCGCATGAGCTTTGGGAGTTAGCCATGCTTGGATTTTAATGAATCCTAACCTAGCTCTGTGGCCTTGAATAAAGTGCTTATCCTGTCAGGTTTCTCATTCTTTAATGAGATAACCAACAGTACCTTCTGCAGTGCTACATTTGTATCTGTGAGACAAGGAATGCAAAAATACTTAGCACAGTGCCAGTCACATAAACGCAAGTGGCATTTTTAAGTTCTTATTCAATTGTTATTACATTAAACAAATATTAGTTGCATGCCTATCAGACCTTGTTTTAGGTGTTAAGATACATTAGTGAAGAAAAACTATATCAAATTAAATTCAAACAAAACAAAATCACTGAAACCCTTAACCTTATGGCTCTTACATTCTAGTAGGAGAGATAGAAAGTGGTAAACTGAAAAATAATACTGCAGAGTAAGGGATGGTAGAGACAGGAAGGGGTGAGTGTATGTTAATATTTTTATGGAGATCAAGAAAGACCTTTTAAAGAGACATTTGAATAGAAAGCCTTGTGAAGTAATCACATATCTGGAGGAAGAATATTTCAGATAGGGGAATCAACAAATAAAATGTTCCTAAGGAGCCAACATGTTGAATGTAGTTCAAGGAACAGCACAGAAGTCAGTGTGACTGGAATAGTAATTGAAGTGGAGAGTAGCAGAAGATGAGGGCAAAGAGCTAATAGAGAAGGAGATTATGAAAGGGGATGAGTTTGGATGGTTATAAGTAAAAACATGACATGATCTGATATATTTTCACAAAATCATTGACTATTTTTAAGAATGGACAATGGGAGGCAAGAGTGGAAGCAAGGAGACCAGTTAAAAGGCTTCTGCAATAACTCTGATGAGAGGTGATGATAGTGGCTTCAGCCACAGTGGTAGCAGTGGAAATGTTAGAAAGTGATTAAATTCCACGGAGAAGGCTGCATGATCTGATTTAATAAAAATTTAACTATCATGTAAAAAGGGAGCATTCTATGTGGTCCAGCCCAAGTCACAACATTTTTTTTTCCAGTGGGATTTGTGGTCAAAGCCCCCACTAACACAACTTTGCCTTCTAGTATCATTGCATCTTGTTGCATGTAACTATTTTAGGAAGAGGCTGGGTCAAAGTATTGGTGGTAGTAGCACACTGAATATCAACATTGTTTCTATTTTATTATTATTATTTATTTATATATTTTAAACAAATATTTATTGTTCAGATTATTACAATTGTTTCTCCTTTTTCCCCCTATAGTTCCCTACCACCCAGTTCCCGCCCCACCCTCTGCCCTTACCCCCCCCCCCCCGCACTGTCCTCATCCATAGGTGTACAATTTTAATCCAGTCTCTTCCTGCACCCACCACATCCATTTCCCCCTGATAATTACCAATCCACTTCCTTTCTTTGCTCCCGATTCTATTAAATTCACCAGTTTCTTCTGTTCCTCAGATTTCTAATTCACTTGATTTTTAGATTAACTTGTTGATATATATGTATTTGTTGATCATAATTTTTATCTTTTTTTCTTCTTCCTCTTCTTTTTAAAAAAATATATTTTATTGATTTTTTACAGAGAAGAAGAGAGAGGGATAGAGAATTAGAAACATCGATGAGAGAGAAACATTGATCAGCTGCCTCCTGCAAACCTCCTACTGGGTATGTCCCCGCAATCAAGGTACATGCCCTTGACCAGAATCAAACCGGGGACCTTTCGGTCCGCAGGCTGACGCTCTATCCACTGAGCCAAACTGGTTTTGGGTTTTTCCTCTTATAAAAAGAATACCTTTCAGCATTTCATATAATACTGGTTTGGTGGTGATGAACTCCTTTAGCTTTTTTCTTATCTGTGAAGCTCTTTATCTGCCTTTCAATTCTGAATGATAACTTTGCTGGATACAGTAATCTTGGTTGTAGGTTCTCGGTATTCATCACTTTGAATATTTCTTGCCACTCCCTTCTGGCCTGCATAGTTTCTGTTGAGAAATCAGTTGATAGTTGTATGGGTCCTCCCTTATAGGTAACCAACTGTTTCTCTCTTGCTGCTTGTAAGATTCTCTTTATCTTTTGACCTTGGCATTTTAATTATGATGTGTCTTGGTGTGGTACTCTTTGAATTCCTTTTGTTTGGGGTTCTGTGCACTTCCTGTACTTGTAAGTCTATTTCTTTCACCAGGTGGGGGAAGTTTTCTGATATTATTTCTTCAAGTATGTTTTCAGTATCTTGCACTCTCTCTTCTTCTGGCACCCCCAAGATACTGATGTTGGTATGTTTGAAGTTGTCCCAGAGACTCCTTACACTATCTTAAATTTTCTGGATTCTCTTTTCTTCTTGCTTCTCCAGAGGAGTGTCCTTTGGCTCTTTGTATTCCAAATCTTTGACTTGATTCTTGTGTTCCTCCAATCTGCTGTTGGATCACTGTATAATATTTTTTATTTCAGTCAGTTTATGTTTAATTTCTAGTTGGGTTTCATTAAATTTATCGGCCTTTTCTAGGAAATTCTTAAAAAACCGTGGTTTTGAACTCTATATCCAGTCTTTTGTTCTCCTGCCTCTCTTTTGTTTGGGATCTATTTCCTTGTCTCAGCATTTTTGCTGCTTCTCTGAGTTGGTAGGATCACTTTGTGTGTTTGGTGTCCTATATGGCCCAGTGAGTCAGCCTCCCCAGTTACCTGAGCTAGACACTCTTGGTGCTCCCCTTTGTGGACTGCATGTACATCCTTGTTATAGTTAAGTCTTGATTGTTGTTGATATCACTGGGAGGAATTGACCTCCAGGCCCATTGGATGTGAGTATCAGCTGTGTCTACTCTGGGATACCTTCTGTATTGGAGACAGTCTTATAGGATCAGACTTGCAAAATTGCAAAAGCCTCTGTGCTCAGCTTGGATGGGGTAGAGTCTCAGGGCTGAGCTGACAGTCTTGGCTTCCCGTCAGCTCTGCCCTTGTGCACAAGCCTCAGACCTCTGCCTTCTGTGGCTCCCCTGGGTTTCAGCCTGACCGTCTCAGATTCCCCTTGCAAGGGCATGGGTGCCCCAGGGGCTCGCCCAGAACTGGGTTGGGTCTCTGTAGTCTGGAGCTTCTGACTCCTTCCGCTATTGAGAGGCCGCGGCAACCTCCATGATCAGACCTCTCTGCGTGTACTCACTCGACTGTAGACCATGCCCACTGTGGCTCCTGGGTCCCCCAGTCCCCTGGTCTCTGAGTCTCCAGGTGCCTTTCTCTACAGTCTGGATTCCACCCATATGAGCATAGGTCCATGGGGTTTCGGCCAGGGTTAGGGGAGTCTGTCTCTTGAATGTGTCTTTTATGAGAGTAGTTGAAATATGGTGTTGTCTCACACTGACCACTAGATACACTAGTTTCTGGATCTCCAATGGGGTGCAGTTCAGCTACTGTCTGAGGCTACCCAGCAGGAGCTACCACAAGAACTACAGTTTTCTCCTGTTTGCTTGGGAATTAGCGGTTTTGTTGCTGGAGCTGCAGTTTATTTCATTAAGCTGCCACAATACAGGCCATTTAAATGCAAAAGCAGCTGTGTAGTGCCTGGGCAGGTCTGTAGAATGTGTGGGCGGGGCCTCAGGGTGTGGCCTCAGGGTGGGGTGGGGTCTTAGGACGTCACTAGGCTGGGACATGGCTAACAACGATGGTTGCTGTCAGCATTCTCTGCCCTTCCGTGTTTCCAAGTCCCCATGTTTCCATGTCCCCTAGTCCCTGCGATCCAGCACAGTAAACAATGATTGCTGGCACACCTTTGCAAGAGTCACCCTCACTTTCGGACCCGATGGCCAACAGACCAACTTCTCCCCATAGGCATCTGGGTCCCCCACGAGACCCCTGAAACTGGATTTCAAAGTGCTTGGGAGCTTGTTTCCCTTTGGGTTGAAAAAAAAAAAAAAAAAAAAAAAGCCAGGCGCCTAGTAGCCTGCCACCAGCCCAATTCGAGTGCCTCCGTACCAAGGCTCCTCAGCTTTTAAGTGCTTGCACTCCTTTCTCTTTCAGCCAGCCTTCCCTTGGTTTTGGGTGATAGATGTTCTGTATATTAGTTTTAATTTTGAAATTGTTGTGGGAGGCAGCAGACCAATTGTTTACCTACACCGCCATCTTGGTTTCTCCCTATTATTATTATTATTTTAAAAGTATTTATTGTTGAAAGTATTGCATATATCCCTCTCCCCTCCCATTGACCTCTTCTAGTCCATCCTTGACCCCTGCCTCAGCATTGTTTTTAATTGCTAGCACCATTCTCTATTGTCCAGGCTGAGATCTTTGCCCTCTTTGCCTCACTTTTCTCCTACTAAGTCTGTCTTACCTATACCTTTTCTAACTAACATGATGCAAAATGGTCATTGGGAGAGGGTGTCAAACTGAGTGGAAGGTTCTTCTCAGGAGAAAATGACAAAGAGCAAATTACTTTCTATGAACTAAAATTTCTAGACTTTAAAAGGAATAGATTGAATTGATGAACATTAATAGCCCTTTCAGTTCTTAAGTTCTATAATTCACTTAATGATTCATTCATATCCAGACCCTCATCAACACATTATAAATATACGAGAGGCCTGATGCATGAAGATTCATGCAAGAATGGGCCTTCTTTCTGCTGCCTGGTGGCACCACCTTTGCTCTGGCCTGGAACCACCTTTCTGCCTTCTCACACCACCCAGAGGCCTGGAGCTGCTGGGATAATGTGGAACACCTGTGTCATCGTCGCCATGGCAATGATGCAAGTGTCCTGCTCCACCCCCCGCTGCGTAGTACCTACAAATGCAAATTAACCCACCATCTTTGTTGGGTTAATTTGCATATTCACTCCTGATTGGCTGGTGGGCTTCACAAAGGTATGGTCAATTTGCATCTTTCTCTTTTATTAGTGTGGATACAGATATATTTAACATTTTAATATTTATCTTCTCATCTTTAAATCATTTTAATATTTTATAAGTGAAGAAAAAAGTCTATAGAGATTTTAAGAAACTTCTCCAAGGTCATTTATTGAGGTACTGAGAGAGCTGATTCAGGTATCAGTTTTGCCATGTATCTAAAAGTGATACAGTGCAATTTCTTTTAAGCATTTAATTACCATTCATTGTTTTTCTGAATCACTATTAGAAGATGGAGATCTTTTTTTTTTAATATTTTTTTATTAATTTTTTCAGAGAGAAAGGGAGAGGTATAAAGAGTTACAAATATTGATGATACATCAATCAGCTGTGTCCTGCATACCCTCCACTGAGAATGTGCCTGCAACCAAGGTACATGCCCTTGACTGGAATCGAACCTTGGATCCTTCAGTCCGCAGGCCGACACTCTATCTACTGAGCCAAACCAGTTAGGGCAAGATCTTTTTCTTAAGTGAATGAGTGGCAGGACACTATTGCAAGTAATATCATAAAATAATGTGTTTATGCCACAGTCTTCCTTACCTAATTTAGGTACAAAATGCCCTCACTCAAATTATTTATCTGCAATTTCCCTGAAAACTGGTACACAATTTATCCCTAATCAGGAACACCTTTGCTACATTAAAAGCTGAGCTGTTTTCTTCACTCCTACAATTTCTAACTCTGCAGTTTTTATAGCTCTTCAATATGGAAATTAGAGGTAAATATTAATGCAAGTGGTATTGCTTTCAGCCAGACTATTGCCCAAAGGCTGTGTCAATGGCTGAAAGGGGGCTAGCAGAGGTTCTATAGCTGGTTATGCCATGCTGATTGCTAATTAGATGGAAAGGTTGGAGAATAAACACATACTTTAAACATCTATATCCAAATGGGACTCTACTCTGTCTCCTGGGATATATTTAAGCTCTGTATGAGAGAGACTATATTTTTTTAGTAAGAGTGGCTGACATTCTAGGTAATTAATCCAATGTGTAACTTAAAAAGCAGCTAATGGGAACAGCAACTTTCAGGTTGGACAAAGCTGACATTATGTGTGATCTACTCTTTGGTACCAGGCTATATTAGCATGGGGGCAATATGTATGTCTGGTAAGTTCATATGTATGAGATCTGGTTTGCTTGCTTGCTATGAGGACTCAAAGTGGATAAAAAAAAAACAAGGTGGCATAAACAGCCCGGCTGGTGTGGGTCAGTAATTGAACATTGACCTATGAACCAGGAGGTCACAGTTCAATTCCTGGTCAAGGCAAATGCCTGAGTTCTGAGCTTGATCCCTAGTAGGGGATGTGCAGGAGGCAGCTGATCGATGAATCTCTCTCATCACTTTTTTCCTCTCTGAAATCAATAAAAACATTTATTTTTGCAAAAAGAAAAAGAAAAAAGAAGTTGACATAAACAGAGAAAGGGAGTATACCATTGAGAGGAACAAGCTCTATGCTAAAGATAGGAGCTTGTGTATTGCAAAGTCCCAAGATAGGATTTACCATTACCATTACCTATCTGATTAACATGGAGCATACCTGACCTATATATAATTCTGCTCTCATTCCTTTAGTGAGTAGCTCCTGGTTAGGAATAATTCATGCTCATATGGAGGTCCTTCCAGATAATATAATGCTGTAAAGCCAAATTCTAATGCATTCTCTGTTTAAATTCATTAAGTGATTATAAACAGCTTTAGAAAGAGTCCAGATTCCTTAGCATGGTCCACAAAAGCCCTTTAAAAATTGTCACCTGTTTACCTTTCTATCATCATCTGTCACTACTCCATAATGTCTTGTCTTTCCTTAACTGTGCTGAACTACTTTTAGCTCCACAATGAACGCTAATGTGTCTGAGTCATTACATGTTTTCTCTGCTAAGGATGACCCAGTCAATTTTCCCCACTTCATCTGCTTACTTAGCCTTTAAAATGTCACTTCCTTCCCTGAGTATCTCCTCCTGAGTTAGGTGCCTTTATGTTGCATTATCAGAGGAGCTATTGCTCTGTCACAATTTTAAGTAGTCTATTTACTTGCTTTTCTTCACAGCTATTATGTCAGCTCCTCAAGGGGTTGAGCTACAGTTTGTTCATCTCTAAAACTCTATGTCCTATAATGTGGTATGTTATTAATAAAACTCCTTGTGGGTTATTGATTAAATATTGCATCCAAGTCTCTACATTGCAGTGGTTCTCAACCTTTTTAATGCTTTGACCCTTTAATACAGTTCCTCATGTTGTGGTGACAGCCAACCATAAAATGACTCACAGGTTGAGAATATCTAACAGGGTCACCTAAGATCATTGGAAAACACAGGTATTTACATTATGATTCATTCACAGTAGCAAAATTACAGTTATGAAGTAGCAACGGAAATCATTTTATGGTTGGGGGTCACCACAACATGAGGAATTGTATTAAAGGGTCAAGGCATTAAAAAGGTTGAGAACCATTGCTCTATAGGCATGGCAGAATGGGACTTCAGACAATGTGACAGAATGATGATGTCACTCTTTTAGTCAGGGTTTATTTTTTTGGTGGAATACCTTTGACTTTACAAAATGCTGCTTATGTACATGGATGGAGTTGATATATAGAACCTTTTCCAAATGGTATGTTCCTAGGGCTATAGTATTTTCAAACTACTTGTCTATAGCAAAATGCCTCAAACATAAACTCTGAGGAAGGTAGGATCATAGGAAGGATGATGGTAGCAGTGGTTTGCAGAGGCAGGGAGAGTAGGGAAAAGATGAAATGATGATGATACCAAGTTGTGGTGATCCTTGTTAGTCTCTGCCACCAACTATGTGCCTGGGAGCAAGATATTTAACTGCCCTGGGTTTTTTGTTGCCTCATTGGTAAAATAAAGCTATTTAAACAATGAAGCACTTTGCAAGCTCAAGGGCTACCACTTTAGTAAATTTGACTTAGGTCTGCCTAAATATGGGGGTGGAACATTTTGAGATTTTCTAAATCTTCTGGCATATAATTTGATGATAAAGTGTTACATTATTTTGTTATATTTAAAATAGTTACAAAAGCAAAATATATTTTATTGGTTAAAATTAGAAAAAACACACAAAAATGACAAAAATATTTAAAAAAATAACCCACAATTCAGTTAGTTGGAGCATCGTCCCATACACCAAAAGGTGGCAGGTTTGATTCCTGGTCAGGGTGCATACCTAGGTTGTGAGTTCAATCCCTGGTCTGGGCAGGTTCAATACCTGGTCAGAGTGCATTCAGAAGACAACCAATAGATAGATGTTTCTCACATCAGTGCTGCTCTCTTCTCTCTCTAAAATCAGTAAAAACATATCTTAGAGTGAGGATTTAAAAAAAATAAATAAACCACAATTCTACCAGTCAGAAGCACATAATTTTTAAGTCTATTACCATGCTGGCTATCTTACATGATGCTGAAACAATTGGTTAAAAGCTTAAAAATCTATATATGTTGGTGTTTGATTATCTCCTTTTTATTGTAGTTTAAGTATTGATAGGTCACATAATCTGAGTAGTTTGACATAGCTTTGATACTTTGGTATCCATTTTAGACATTTAAAATACCAGGAACTCAGTTATTCAACAACAATAAAGTCACCGGTGAAGCTACTGCAAACTTGGGCTGTCTTTTTAAACATTGTTTTACTGTAACTGCTGGGGCTGACACCCCTGATCTTCTGTTGTATAATGGTATCATTTCTCACAATATCACTGATTTGATTGTCCTGGAATTTTTTTTTTCATTTGACAAGAGTAAAGTAGAGGTCTGGAGCCATTTGGCAATCAGGATGATTTGTGCTACCTTCAGTTACAGGGGCTTGCCTCCCCTCACCATGGCTTAGCCCTTACCTTTCGTGGTACTAAATTTCTATTTAATTGATGGGGATAAATTAAGCAAAACCCTATAAATACCCTGAGGGCCAGGTCATTGGTATTTAATTGATCAAGTACTCAAATGCTGAACTGAATATCCTAGTTTTATCAAGTCTTCCTTACATAAAATTTCCTGATTTTGAATCTGAGAGATGGTTTAGCTCAGGCTGTGACTCTGTCAAGGGGGTGGCATTAAAAAAGCAGTCATTATATCACTGACATTTTTGTTTGAAAGCACATCCTCACTCAGGTCCTTATGACACATGTCTAGCCAATTTCCACTAAAGTGGTCTTAATAGATACTATGAGCTGCTTCAAGTAGCAGGTAGTGCCGACAGGAGGACACAATCAGTGTCATTTCATACCTTTAGCCTAGGTGATTACCCTCCTATTTCAGTTCCAATTATATAGAGGATCACTGCTAGATGCATTGCATGCTCCCCAAAATATTTTATCGGAAACTTTAAGATACCTTGGTAAGTGGGTGAAGCCAATCAGATTCAGGTCCTAGGATGTGTATAAAAGGCAGCATGACAGAGGGAAAAGAGCACTGGGCTCTTGTAAGAGACCTGAGTTATCTATGTCCATAATTTTATGTTTGAGTTACCTTAAACAAATCACTAAATTTCTCTCAGTTTTTTTTAAATCTTTTAGAATGAACATCATCAAAGTTTTCTACTTCTTATAGTTGTAATAATCAAAATATAAGTGAAACAGTGCACATGAAATGGACTTTGCCACCCAAACTAAAAGCTATAGAGTGTTGCCTGTGAGCCAAATTGGCTCAGTGTTGGCCTGCAGACTGAAAGATCCCAGGTTAGATTCAGGTCAAGGGCACATGCCTGGATTGTGGGCTCAATCCCCAGTAGAGGACATACAGGAGGCAGCCAATCAATGATCTTCTCTCATCATGGGTGTTTTTATCTCCCTCTCCCTTCCTCTCTGAAATCAACATATATATTTAAAAAGCTATAAGGCGTTGTGTAAATGTAGCCTCAGTTATGGATTAATAAGACACTTTGTATTGTTCTCAAATGATCTGCAAGCCCAATTCCACTTGAGTTCTTAGTCAATTGATTTAAAACAAGCTGGATATCAGCCCAGAGCAGAAACAAAACAAAAAAAAATTAGACCAGAAGTTTATGCTAGGCTCTCCCTTAGATGATATTTTATGAGACCAATTTCTCTAAGGGGGACTTAATCCCCAAACGGTAAGAATGTTTAATTTTTGCGTGCCGGGTCTGTTCATCCTCCCATCATTCTGTTGGTTTTTCCATTAAGTACTTATTCTGAGTGTATCACTTAAAATATAATTTCATAAAAACAGTGCATTCTTTCTGGTTCACTAAAACAATTTATCCTGGATTATCTTTTTTATCTGTAAATTGTTAATCAAGTCAGAGCTATGTGGAAATGGTCTCCCTCACACCCATCTTCTTGTATTCTGTGGCATTTTAATTAGAAAGCTAATATTCTTTCTTTCTGTGTGCAAAGCTCAAAGTGCATTCTGCCAGATGTAGTCCCCTGCAAGGTATAATTTCCCACATAATAGACCCATATAATGTCCCCCAGAAGGCCTTTCACTTCTGGGCTGCTCTAGAAGTAGTCTGTTGAACTATTAATATGCACTGTTGTACTAAAATATTCTTCCTTTAACTTCTCCTACCTTAAGGTCACTGGATATTGCTTGGTGTCACCTCAGCAGTTAGTGGGGCCAAAAAGTATTTTATTCATCTTCCCTGCCTCAGATCTTCAGCAATACTCACTCTGTAGTACCTAAGCTCCTGTTGACCCTGAAGGAATACAACAGAGTTTCAGCTTTCTTAGGGATAATATTATATCAGAGGTAGCATTCTGAAGCTCAGTAGGCTATTTTGTTTGTCCTCACAGTAGAGCTCACAATATGTTTTTTAAATAAACTTATAATTTAAGAATAGTTTATAGAGTTACAGAAAAGTTGTAAAGATAGTACAGAGAGTTCATATATATGCCACTCCCAGGTTTCCTCTATTGTAATTATCCTACATAAATGTAGTACATTTATAACTAATGAATCACTAGTAACAAGTTATTATGAACTAAAGCCCTTACTTCAGGATTTCTTAGTTTTTAACCGTGTCTAGGTAAAGCTCTTATCCAGGATCCCATATTACATTTAGTAATCATGTCTCTTTAGGTCCTCTTGATCAGGACAGTTTCTTAGACTTTCCTTGTTTTTGATGACCTTGAAAGTTTTGAGAAATACTGATCAGCTATTTTTGTAGAATTCCTTCAATTGGGATGTATACATTGTTTTACTTATGGTTAAACTGGGGTTATATGTTTGGAGGGTAAAAAACTAGAGAGGTAAAGTGCAATTCTGTTCATATCAATGTCAAGGAAACATGTTATTAACATTATTTATGATTATTGATGTTGACCTTGATCAACTGGCTGAAGTACTATTTGTCAGGTTTCACCATTGTAACGTTTTGCTCTGCTCCCTATCTCATTCTACACTATACTCTTTGGAAAGAAGTCACTATGTGAAGCCCACCCTTGAATAGTGGGGAATTATGCTCTATCCCATTGGGAAAAGGTATCTACATAAATCATTTGGAATTTTTCATAGAGGGTTTGTCTATTTTTCCTACTTATTTGTTCATTAAGTATAGGATAAAGGATGTTTATTTCACAGTTTGAGTTGTACTTCAACGTTTGTTTTTTATTTTTATCAAATACTAATTTTGTTTCTCAAATTGCTTCACCTTTGCTCATTGGAGGCTCCTAAAATTGTCTCCTTTGTCCCTGTGACATACCACCATGATTAGGAGGTTGTTGTTGTTGTTGTTATTATCATCACTCCATTACTTTCTGGTACTAAAATATGCTCTGAGCATATTTTGCATATCTCTTGCTCCAGTATTGTAATAAGTTATTTATTCAAAGATCTCTAGTTCTTTTTATTATAGAATGTTATTACAAATGGAAGACAATATACAAAGAAACAATGTACAGACCACATATAAAAATAGAACTGACCCACAGTCTATAGCATCCAGCCCAGAAAACCAACCCATTATCTACAATCAGCAGCTCAGGAAGCAAGCCTACTACCTAAAAGTCAGGCTTATAGAAAGTAAGACCATTATCATTAGCAGCCAGATCAGGAAGCCAAATAACAATCTCTTGGACAATTCGCCTAAAATGTCCAGGACTTGATTAATAACTGACAACTTTCCTAAATTTTTGTGTCCACTTTGAAATTAAAATCATTAAGAGAGTAGCAACTATGACTATGAACCCCTAATTAATTGCACAGGACACACCACTTCTAGATAGCCTGCCTAAAGGAGCTTTCCCTTGCAACAGTGTCCAGGCAGTGCATAGCTGAAGATTTCCCTTTCTTCCACTATAAAGGTCTGCCTGCTTTGAGTCAGCCAAAATATAAGTGATGGAGCTGACTCTCTAGCAAGTTCTGAATACATAACCTTTGCGAATTATCATTTGGCTATTGTTTACCTATTTTCACAGAAATCAAAATCTTGCTACTCGGTATGCTTATGCTATTGGGGTTAATTGCTTATATGTCCTCTTAGCTAACACAGTGCAGGGAATAGATGTGTGCATGCTATGCTGCATATCTCTATCTCTATCTCTATCTCTATCTCTATCTCTATCTCTATCTCTATCTCTATCTCTATCTCTATCTACCTATCTACATATACACACACATGACTACAATAATTTCTATATGTAACTATCTTTATATTAAACTAAATATGAGTTCATATTGATGCATTTAACTCCAATCTATTACCACATGCATCATTCTAGCTTCCATCTATTGCTTATCTATAAACTCCCACAACAATAGTGAGAAACCCATCACCCATTTACTTAATTGTTCAGTCCCAGCATATATGTATAGTACTATCAGAATTACTGACCCTTACTCACAGTGGACACTACTTTATTAACTAAAATATAGTGCTTATGTACAGTTTCTTTTGCTTTTAGTCTTAGAAACTTCACTGATTTTCCAAGTTACTTAGGCCAGCACTTTTCCCTACCCCTTTCTACAAGATTATGCCATATTTGTAATACAATTAGATTCTTTTGTCTGGGGTACATTCACTCTTTGTATCCCTTGACCTCTAAATTTATTTTTAAATTTGAACATATTAAGATTGACTGTTGATGTTGTAAAGTTCTATGGACTTTGACAAATGCATAGTGCCATGTATCCACCATTACAGTATTATACAGAATAGTTTTACCACCCTAAAAAATTCCTGCTCTTCATTATTTAACCCTCTCCTCCTGCATAAACCCTTGATGATCAATGATCTATTTTCTATCCAGAATGTCATGTGAATGGAATTATACAGTATGAGGATGTTCAGATTGGTTTCTTTTACTTATCTATCTATCTATCTATCTATCATCTATTATCATCTATCTATCTATCATTTATCATCTATGTATGCCTAAGTGACTGTTCCATTGTTCCACCGGTCCACCATTCAACTAAGATGTGCATTGACCACCAAGGGACAGACACTCAATGTACAGGCATGGAAACATGGGATAGATTGATGAACCTCCGAGGAAAGGGGGGAGGGTGGGAAGTGATTAAACAAAAATCTTATATGCATACTAGAGGCCTGGTGCATGGATTTATACATTGATGGGTTCCCTCGGCCTGGCCTGGGGGTATTGGCTTGAAACCAACAGTAAGACATCGCCTAAGAGGTCTCAGATTGTAAGGGGCTGCAGGTCAGGCCTAGGGACTCCCCCTCCCCACCCCATGCATAAATCCATGCACTGGACTTCTAGTATTTATATAAGATTCATCCATATTTTTGTGTGGATTGATAATACATTCTTGTTTATCACTAAATAGTATTTTATTGTATAGATATACCACAGTTTGCTTATCCACTCATCTGTTGAAGTACATCTTGGTTTCTTCCATGTTTTGATGGTGATTAATGAACCTGCTATAAAGATTCATGTGGAGATTTTCTGTGACATGTTTTCAAGTTAGTTGGGTAAATACCTAGGAGTGTGATTACAGAATTAAATGGTAAGTCTATATTTAGCTTTGTAGAAAACTGCCAAGTTGTTTTCCAAAGTCAGTGTATCATTTTGCATTCTCATCAGCAATGAATGAGTAGTTCCTGGTGTTACTCCCTTTATCATGTCACATTACATAACAAACGGGAGATTATCTGGATTGCCTAATCACATCATTCCTTTGAAAGGAGAGGTTTCTTAGGCTGGTAGCAGAAGAGGCAGTCAGAGAGTTTTTAAATATATGTTGTAGGTGCTTTTGAAATGGAGGGGACCATGCTATAATAATGTAACCCCTCTAATGTATGAAATAATTATTGATTGTGTGAAATGTTTGCTGTATGGAAACCCTCAATACTCTGTAACTTCCAAAATTAATGAACACCACAACATCTTGATGTAAAAGTTCTGCACGCTTAAAGTGTAAACTCCCTGCTCCTAGCATAAGGCACACTGTCTGGCTCGCACTGATAAGGACACAACTTGTTTACCTTGGTCTATATAACCCTGGGACCATCTTCAGGTGTGGTCTCCTGCCTGATAAGAGGAGGACTCCAAGTCGCTCCATGAGACAAGCCCCTGATTGCTCTGCTGTGTGAGCCTGAACCAACTGTTCGCCTGCTTGTCTCTGTTTTCGTTGTCTGTCCTTCAATGTGCATCACCGGGTGGCCTTTTCCAGAGCCTAGGACACTAGGAATAGGTAAATAAACCATGTGTAATTGCATACTAATTCTGTCTTGTGTGTCATGTGTTCTGGTTTGGCTCAGCTGTCTAAACATTGAAGTACCAGGGGATAGGCCGTTATTGCTGACTCCTGATCACCTGCGTTTGTCCCACTAAGTCTAGACAGATAATCAATTAATTGGGGCATAATTGGGACAGACCATGTGAAAAGATTAGAGAAAATCAGAATCAGCCCTATAACCACAATAAGTGACTCTTTCCAACAAACTAAATGAAACTGGAAGTGAGTTTTTCCCCATATACTTCAAATGAGAGCCCATTCTGCTCAACACACCTTGATATCAGCCTGATGAGACTGAATAGAGAACTCAGTCAAGCCTGCCTGAACTTCCTACCTACAAAACTGTGAGCTAATAAATGGATGTGGTTTTTAGGCCTGTGAATTCGTGGTAACTTATAACACGGCAATAGAAAACTAATACAGCACATTGTCATCGGATAGCCTTGCTTAATAAATAAGGAAATGAATCATGAGCAAGGAGTGTTGAAGAACAAAGATGACAGCAATGTCAGCCATGGCTAATTTGACTCCAGCCCTGCCTCCTCTTGAGCAAGGAACAAAAAATGGCTGCTTAAAGTTTGGTTGAGTGCTGGAATTTGAATCTCTTACACTAACCTACCTCCCTTGCCTTTCTGCTAGCCAGCTATAATCAACTTAATACATTGTGTTATTACTTAAGAGAGATATTTACTTACATGTCATACGTAGCTTGCTGTATGTTTTGCTTTATCCCAGTATGATGACTTTGAGGGGGAAATCCAAAGTCATCCCACTAAAGAAAGTATGAGGGAGAGGAAGAGACAAATGAGCTATCTCCGAGCCATCACAATATGTGAATAGCCATCTATTCCAGTCCTGCCAAGTTGGAAAAGTCAAAGAAAATCATTCCCCCTGGCTGGCATCACTAAACCAGTTGGATTTCCTAAAATCAAATGAGGAGAAAGGCACAGAGCACCAAAATGAGCCATTCATACAAACTAAGCTGATTTTGACGGGTTCCCTGGTAACAAATCCAACTATGTTTATAAATGGGTCACTATAGCTTCCAGCTGTATTTTTTTTTGTTATGTAAGCTTCCTGGAAGAGCAAATTAAACCATACTGAAGATAAACATTTGGCTTTTCTATAGTAAATTTAGCACTATTGTTTAAAGTGCTTTGGAATTGAATTATGCAGGTGCTAAAATCCTAATTGCCTTTTTTCCTGACATTCATCTTAGAATTGCTCAAAGTAAGACATTATCTTTGACTGATTCACAGAAAATATAATGACCACAGTAAAAGGAATAGAATGGATAGAATAGAATCAAAAGTAAAATAAAGGCCCTCTGGAAGTCATGGATTCAATCCATCTTTGGTGATGATGATATATAATTTCTCAAATGAATCCACTTTAGGTTGCTGATAATTTGGAGGAAGATATGTACTTAGTTTATAGTAAGAAAAATAGAAGGCAAACACATCTAATTTTGTGTAATGCCAAAAATCTAGTTTTTCAATTGAAAGTGTAGATTTGAGATTACCTATATAGTTGCAAACCATGAATGTTTTTAGGGAACCAAAGCTTCTGTGAGTCAACCAGGACACTTTAAAAATGCTTGACTCTGACTTCACATTTCCTTAGACTCAGAATGTTTGCAACTCCTGTAGAATCAGTGTGACTATGTATGTGTTAGTTATTTTATTTATTTTAGTAACCGAACAATTGCTTAATTGACCCATTATTTAAGGCAAAGGAAAAGTACAAATATTCAAAAAGATTTGAGTGTCTTCATAATCCTCAAGGCTCTACTATTATTTGGAATATATTAGCATTAGTGAATTTAGTTAAGGCTTTTTAATTGACTTGAAATAGTAGTTATGCCATTTTTGTATCATTAAAATATCCAATGATAAACTACTTCTTTGATTACATTCTCAAGCTGTTATCCACAAAAATGACATGACCTACAATGTAAAAGATTTGCTTTGGGAAAGCAGAGACCTGAGATAATAGAAATACTGCCATTTATTCTGATGGTGTTATTCACTTAACACCTACCCTCATGAAGCTGCATTGGAGAATGGGAAATGAAGCAGAAAACTCTGTGTCCTCAACATGGTGGATAGTGCCTATCCTGAAGGGGAAATTTTACTTTCGGAGTATAGGGCATCAACAGGACAGAGAAGAGGGCTACAATTCAATTCAATAAGTAAAAGCAGCACTCTTCTAAGTGTTGTATTGGTTATAAGAGACTAACACAATCTTTAAGGAGTTTATCATTTTGTTGGAGGGATGACATGAATTTAGAAGACAGAAATAAAGAACACATGTTAAAGTTCCACAGTCTATGATCAGTACATTTAGAAGATCTGGAAATATAGAGGACAATATGACCAAGAGTGGGAACACTTTAAGGCTGAGCTGAAGTATGAGATGAGTCATGAAGGAGAGCCAGATTTGGAAGTTTATGTGCGTTCCAACATAATATTGGCCTTTGATTTTTATTCCAATTATTGAGAAGTAGTTCACATTTTTAGCAGTTTCCTGTGTTATTGAGGATGTTTGTGGCTATAAGTAACAGAGAAACAGACTAACTGGTTTTAATCATAAGAACATTCAGTGTTCTCTAAAGGAGAAATGTGGAGGTAGTTGATGCTAGGATTAATTGAACAGAATGATGATGTCAGGGCACTGAGTGGGCATCTATGTAATTATTTTTGTCCTTCCTTTGTGGTCACCAGGTAACAGAAATAGCTCCAAGCATCATTTTCTCATATGAAAATGTTCAAATAAGGAACAAACACAAGAAAACAGAAGTCTTGATTTTGTTAAAGCTAAAATATGCCCAGTACCAGGACATAAATCATGATGCATCCACATTTGTAGGGAGATTCTAGGAAAAGAAAATATTTTCCAGATGCTCCCAGCATATTTATTTTTAAGTCCATTAGCCAGTCAGAATGCATCATACGTCCCAAACTAGTTAATTAACTGGGAATGTGGAACTGGATTATCATACTGGCTTAAATCTATCATGATTTATTTCCTGGGCTTTTTAAGGAAGCAAATGGAGTAAATGCTATGGAATTAATTAAAACACAATATTTGCCATAGTCTCCAAAACAAAATATGAGGTTGAACATACTTCACCATAGAATGGAATATATAATAGTCTTTGGTTCCTTCTCACTATCTCTCTCCATCTCTATCTCTCCTTTCTCTTTCTTTCTCCTTCGTCACCTTCTTTATTTTATCTTTTATGTTTCTATACACACATATAAACAATTATAAAAATCTTAACCTGAAAGCCATTAAAAACTTGTATTTAAATGAGGCATCAAAGAAGTATGGCTGCAGAAGTCTATTATTTGCTTGGCTTCCTTTCTTTGTGCTTTTGTATGGCAGGTAGTACTAACATTTTATAAAATTGACTAATTAGAATCTGACATTCAGAAATTTCAACCTGAAACTCTTTAAAATGAAAGTTATTGAGTAGTGTTAATAACTTCTAATAGATCATGGACCAAATGCAGTTAGATGGAGTTATTCTTCCTATCCATGGGGTCCCAAAATTAATTTTATTCCCATCAAGTATTAGAATAATGGTTAACAAAAAAAGTGACAATATTTTTATCACTAAGAAAGCAGTGTTATTTAGGTTTACTGCGGGTATCAAGTGTAAAAGAAATTGCCTTAATCATATCAAAAGGCATCTGATTATAAATCTGAATGTAATGTATTTCTTTCATTTCCAAGTGCTTGTCCCAGAAGTTTACAGTCTAAATACTCAGACAAGATAAGTGCAGATAAATAGCTAGAAGGAAACTTAGACAAGAGAATTTTTTTGAATTGGTAGGCTGAGGAAGGGTGAAAGCCTATGGTACACATTACATTCTAACATTTTATTCATGAAGAGTTTTCAGCTAAAACATTGAAGATATGTAAAGTTTCTCTACTTTCTATATCATAACCTCATTTACTCAAGATATAAATGCAGATTCTTATAACATCCATGGCCCTTTTAACTTATGGATTTATTTTGGTTACATTATAACAAAATGCTTTCCTCTTTAAGTTAGGAAAAAATTACCATTAACACTAATTTCTGTATTAACTTGCAAAAAAAATGCCCATGAATGCTAAAACACTAAGTTTATATTAATACATATATTTAAATCTATTGAGTCAGATATTTCCTTTGCTGGTTTGATCACAGATCCTTAAGCAACCATCTCTTTTATTTTGTAGTAATATTTTTGTTATTTAGTTAATAGAATATTAGAGTTAGAAGGAACCTTAGAGATCATCTAGTTCAATTCACTCATTTTTCAGATGAGAAAAAAAAATCCCTGAGGCTAAAAGAGGTTAAATAACTTGCCTACTGTCACATATTATTTAGTGGCAGAGTTAGAGACAGTAAACTACCATGTCTGATTTCAAAGTCCATAATTTTTATGCTACACAATGATACCTTATCTACAGTAAATTTTATCTGTCATAGTAAATACTTAGGCAGCACATAACCCTCTTAAGATCCTGCCTTTTCCAGTACTGATTAGATACAGAGAGTAAATCTGTCCTTTTGAGCCCTTAGTCAGCCCAGAGAAACAAAGAGACCACGTGGCATTGTAATTAAGAATATGGGCACTGAAATAAAACCAGACCAGTTCAAATCATGGTTCTGCAACCTACATCCTAAAATAAAAGCATGTCGCTTCATTTTTTTTTGGCTCTTATTTTTTTTTATAACATTGAAGTCAAATATCTTTTATAGGATTGTTGCTTGACAAAGTGAATTTGTATAGAACCTTTGAAGTATGAAAAGCTCTCAATTGATGCTAATCTATTATTTTTAATTTAATTTTCTGAGATTAAACAATTATATCAGGAGATATATTTGGGTTCAATCACAAGATAAGCGATCATGGTCTGGAATCAATCTTGCAGGTATAAAACGTGATAATAGAGAATGTTGGCAACTTTTAAAATTTTTATTCTTTTGTTTCTTTTTTAGTTGTCATAAATGTAATATTATTGTTTTTTCCTTTATACTTTGTTCTTTAAAAATTAAATGAATATGAGATATTCAGTAGGAGAATAAAGTAGTTCTATGACATAGATACTGAACAAAGATAATATGGATATGAATAATTGAGGATCCTAGGAGATGGTAAATCTTTACATATGTTTAGAGCATCTGTGAAAAGTGCTGTGAGAAGTATAAAAGAAGAACATAAAATTGTCCTTCAGGATTTTAAACTTAGGCCAGGACAACCAGAATTTTATAATTATTATATATCACTATTGGTATCATATATACATCATTTAAAACAGCGTTTTTCAACCACTGTTCCGCGGCACACTAGTGTGCCGCGAGATGTTGCCTGGTGTGCCGTAGGTGCAGACAAGACAAGAATTTTATAATTTTTCACTATTTTGTTTACTTAATATTTCATAATAAAGTAATTATAAAATACTTTCTTTGTGTTTATTTGATTCCTATTCAAGAGAATTACTTTATATATAGTCAATATAGGCACAGAGTTAAATTTTTTAACATTTTCTAATGGTGGTGTGCCTCGTGATTTTTTTCATGAAACAAGTGTGCCTTTGCCCAAAAAAGGTTGAAAAACACTGATTTAAAAGACCACTTGGCTTAGTGACTAATCAGGAGATTAAAATCACTGTGTGCTAGAACAAGCAGAGGGGATTAATTAGTAAGGGAAAAGTTGACCCGAGTATTGAAAGATGAGTAGTACTTGAAGAGTCAGGGAGAATTAGGAAATGCATTTTAGGGGGAGGAGAAAATAATTTATAGTGTACATTTGTGGCAGTGAGGAAAGGTGTGGGAGACTAGTAGGATGAAGATAAATTATTAGCGGAGCTGAAAGGATCTCAGTGTCTTTATGCGTGGAGAGAGGTGAACAGAGTCTAGTCTAAACCACATTACTAAGGCATGAAAAGAGGCACTGGTAAGATGCTATGCCTAGTAGAAAGATGGTACAGTTGACCAGAACTCTTCTGGGGTTGTGGTTATGAAACCACAGCATAGACAAACTTTTGCAGTGCAAGACAAAAGACTCATGTTTCAGCACTGTAGTTTCTAACATTTACAATGTTATCTAATATTTTTTCTTCCTGAATAAGCAAGGGAGAAAATGTACCTTCCCAAAATCTCACTGAAAAGTAGGTTTGTTCCAGCCTGAAGGGAAAAGTTATCCCTGAAGGGGAGAGCCTCATCAACTACTTACAATACAGCTCTTTCCTCCTCCAGGTTTATCTTATATAATAAACCCCTAATATGCTAAGTGTCTGGTCATCCAGTCAGCCATTCAACCAATCAAAATTGTAATATGCTAATGATATGCTAAGGCCACTCAACCGTTCAGTATGATGTGCACTGACCACCAGGGGGTAGACTCTCTGACTGGTAGGTTAGCTTGCTGCTGGGGTCTGGCCAATCAGGACTGAGCAAGATGGGCCAGACATGCCCTGGAGGCCTCCCATGGTCCCTACCCAACTGATCAACCTTCTGTGTCTCTCCCAGGCCCCGATAATGCAATGGTGGGGTCCATTGGCCTCTGCCCTCTTGCGATCTGGGACCTTTTGAGGGATGTTGGAGAGCCGTTTTCGTCCCAATGGCGGAACAACCAGTCACTATGAAGCTCACTGACCATCAGGAGGCAGATGCTCAATACATGAGCTGGTGGTCAGTGCACTCCCACAGAGGGAGCGCAGCCAGAAGCTGGGCTCATGACTAGTGAGTGCAGTGGTGATGGCGGACCTAAGCCATCATTTGGACATCCTCCAAAGGCTTCTGAACCAGGCTGAGGGAACTCCCATCCCCCCAAATGCACAAATTTCATGCACCGGGCCTCTACTTGAGGTATAATTATCAAATAATATTGTTTAAGGTGTAAAATGTGATGATTTGATACATGTATACTAGGTGTTTTGGTTAATAATGCAGATTTTGTAGTCAAAGAAAACATGATAATTTCAATATAAACATCAAAAGTGTTGTATGCAAAGTAATGTCCGATACTAGCTATGCATTTCCCCCATCTTTCAGGTAATTTGTGGATACCATCCCAATAGAACGTCTCCTGTTTTGAGGCAAACCATTCAGAAACCTAATTTTCTACTTTGTACATTTTGAAATGCTGCTCAGAAACTGCATATGCCATCAATTAGAACAAGTGGTAATGTGAAGTAGCAAGGTATGGTGAATATAGTGGGTGGGTTAATACTTCCCAAGCCAGATATTTTAGCATGACTTTAACTAGTTTTGAATTGTGTGATGGTGCATCACCATGAAACAAAATTACTTTGCCGTGTCTTCTGGCCCATTCATGATCAAATCATGGTTCAAATTGATTATTTGTTGTCAGTAGTGATTAGTATTAGCAGTTTCACCTGATTTTATTTTATTTTATTTTTATTAAATTATCTCTGTACACATTTTAACATTACACCTCCTCCCATACATACCCTCCCTCCCCAGAGTTTTGTGTCCATTGGTTGTACTTATATGCACATATACAAGTCCTTCGGTTGATCTCTTATCTCCCCCACATCTCCCTACCCTCCCCGCTGTAATTTGACAGTCTGCTTGTTGCTTTACTGTCTTTATATCTATCTTTTGGTTCTTTAGTTTATAATGTTCTTTAATATTCATAAATGAGTGAGGTCATGTGGTATTTCTCTTTCATTGACTGGCTTATTTCACTCAGCATGATGTTCTCCAATTCTATCCAGGTTGCTGCAAATGATGAGAATTCCTTTTTTTTTTTATGGCAGCATAGTATTACATTGTGTAGATGTACCATAGTTTTTTGATCCAATCATCTGCTGACAGGCACCTAGGCTGTTTCCAAATTCTAGCTATTGTAGATTGTGTTTCTGATTGGTGTTTCTAGTTTCTTGGGATATATTCCTAGGAGTGGGATTACTGGGTCAAATGGGAGTTCCATTTTCAATTTTTCGAGGAAACTCCATACTGTTCTCCACAGTGGTTGCACAAGTCTGCATTCCCACCAGCAGTGCATGAGGGTTCCTTTTTCTCCGCAACCTCGCCAACACTTGTCATTTGTTGATTTTGTTGATGTTGGCTATTCTGACAGGTGTGAGATGGTACCCCATTGTTGTTTTGATTTGCATCCCTCGGATAATTAGTGACTTTAAGCATGTTTTCATGTGCCTCTTGGCCTTCCTTTTGTCTTATTTGAAAATATTCTATTTAGGTCCAATGCCCATTTTTTAATTGGATCATTCATTTTCCTTTTATTTAGTTGTATAAGCTGTCTATAGATGTTGGAGATTAAACCTTTATCAGTGATAACATTTGCAAATATGTTCTCCCATACAGTGGGCTTTCTTGTTGATGGTTTCTTTTCCTGTAAAAACTCTTTTAATTTTGATGTAGTCCCATTAGTTTATTTTCTCTTTAGCTTCCATTGCCCTAGAGGAAGTATCAGTGATGTTCTTTTGGCATATGTCTGAGATTTTGCTGCCTGTGGATGCCTCTAGTATTTTTATGGATTCCCGTCTTATGTTTAAATCCTGTATCCATTTTGAGTTTATTTTTGTGTATGGTGTAAGTTGGTGATCTAGTTTCATTCTTTTGCATGTATCTGTCCAATTTGCCCAACACCATTTATTGAAGAGACTGTCTTGACTCCATTGTATATGTGTGCCTCCTTTGTCAAATATTAATTGAGCATAGTGATTTTGGTTGATATCTGGATTCTCAATTCTATTCCATTGATCTATATGTCTGTTCTTGTGCCAGTACCAGGCTGTTTTGAGAACAGTGGCTTTGTAATACAGCTTGAAATCTGGTATTGAGATCCCTCCTACTTTACTCTTCTTTCTCAAGATTGCTGTGGCTATTTGGGGTCTTTTATTGTTCCAAATGAACTTTTGGAGAGTTCTTTCTAGGTCAGTGAAATATGCCTTTGGTATTTTAATGGGGAGTGCATTGAACTTATAGATTGCTTTAGGACATATGGACATTTTGATGATGTTGATTCTACCAATTCATGAACATGGTATGTTCTTACATCTGTTTACATCTTCCTCTATCTCTTTCTTCAGTGTCGTAGTTTTCCACATATAGGTGCTTTATTTCCCTAGTTAAGTTTATTCCTAGGTTTCTTAATTTTTTTTTGGTGCGATGGTAAATGGAATTGCTTTTTTAGTCTCTGTTTCTGTAAGTTCACTGTTGGTGTATAGAAATGCCATTGATTTCTTGGCATTAATTTTGTATCCTGCTACATTGCCAAATTCATTTATTAAGTCAATTAGTTTTTTAATGGAGTCTTTTGGTTTTTTATGTATAATATCGTGTCATGTGCAAATAAGGATAACTTTACTTCTTCTTTTCCAATTTGGATGCATTTTATTTCCTCTTCTTGTCTAATTTCAATGGCTAGTACTTCCAGTACTATCTCAAAGTGGAGTGGCAATAGTGCGCATCCCTGTCTTGTTCCTGTTCTTAGAGGGAATGGTTTTAGTTTTTGCCCATTGAGTATGATGTTGGCTTAGGGTTTATCATATATAGCTTTTATTATGTTGAGGTATGATCCTTGTACTCCCACCTTGTTGAGAGTTTTTATCAGGAAAGGGTGTTGGATTTTATCAAATGCTTTTTCTGCATCAATTAATATGACTATATGATTTTTTGTCTTTCCATTTGCTTATGTGATATATCATTTTTATTGATTTGCAGATATTGTACCATCCTTGCATTCCTGGAATAAATCCTACTTGGTCATGGTGTGTGATCTTTGTGATGTTCTGCTGGAGCTGATTTGCTAGAATTTTGTTGTGGATTTTGGCATCTATGTTCCTGAGGGATATTGGCCTGTAATTCTCTTTCATTGAGTTGTCTTTATCTGGTTTTGGTATTAGGGTGATGCTGGCTTCATAGAAGGAATTTGGAAGTGTTCCTTCCTCTTGAATGTTTTGGAATAGTCTGAGGAGGATAGGTTTTAGTTCTTCCTTGAATGTTTGGTAAAACTCTCCTGTGAAGCTATCTGGCCCTGGGCTTTTGTTTGCTGGAAGCTTTTTGATGACTGTTTCAATTTCTTCCCATGTCACTGTTCTATTGAGATTTTTAGATTCTTCCTGATTGGGTTTTCAAAAGTTGTATTTTTCTAGGAATATGTCCATTTCCTTCAGGTTGTTCAGTTTGTTGTAATAGAGTTGTTTGTAGTATTTTGTAACAATCCTTTGTATTTCAGCAGGGTCTGTTGTTATTTCACCTCTTTCATTTCTGATTTTGTTTATTTGGGTCCTCTCTCTTTGTTTCTTGGTTAGCCTGGCTAGAGGTTCATCTATCTTGTTTATCCTTTCAAAGAACCAGTTCTTGGTTTTGTTGATTTTATGTATTATTTCTTGGGCCTCTATGTCGTTTATCTTTGCTATGATTTTTGTTATTTCCTTCTGCTTATACTGGGCTTTTCTTGTTGCTCTTTTTTTAACACTTTCGGTTGTAGAGTTAGATCATTTGTTACCATTTTTTCTTGTTTTTTTCAATAGGCTTGTAGGGATATAAACTTCCCTCTCAAAATTGCTTTTGTTGTGTCCCATAGATTTTGGATTGTTGTGTTTTCATTGTCATTTGTTGCCAGGATGTTTTTAATTTCTTCCTTGATTTCTCTGATAACCTATTCCTTGTTTAATGGCATGCTGTTTAGTCTCCATGTGTTTGATTTCTTTGGATTATTTTTATTGTAATTTCCAGTTTTATGCCACTATGATCTGAAAAGATGCTTGCTATGATTTCTATTTTCTTGAATTTGAAGTGACTTTGCCTATGTCCCAAAATGTGGTCTATCTTTGAGAATGTCCCATGTGCACTTGAGAAGAATGTATATTCTGTGGCTTTGGGGTGGAATGTTCTGAAGATGTCGATTAATTCCATCTGGTCTAGTGAGTCATTTAGGATTGATATTTCTTTGCTGATTTTTTGTTTAGATGATTTGTTGAAGGGTGACAGTGGGGTATTAAAATCTCCTAATATGATTGTATTGCTATTAATCTCTCCCTTAATATCCTCCAGCAGTTTTTTTTTTTTTTTAATGTATTTGGGTGCTCCCGTATTGGGTGCATATATATTTACCAGGGTTATTTCTTCTTGTTGGATTGCTCCCTTTAGTATTATGAAGTGGCCTTCATTATCTCTTGTTATGTCCTTCACTATGAGATCTATTTTGTCAGCTATAAGTATTGCTACCTCAGCTTTTTTTTTTTTTTTCTTTTCCAATCGCCTGGAAAACCTTTTTCCATCCCTTCACCCTCAGTCTGTGTGCGTCTTTTTTTCTGAAGTGGGTTTCTTGTAGACAACAGATATATGGGTCTTGTTTTCTTATCCAATCTGTTACCCTATGTCTTTTGATTGCAGCATTTAATCCATTTACATTTAAAGTTATTATTGATAGGTACTCATTTGACAACATTTTTATTCTATACCCCTATGTTCCTTCTTCGTTTCCTATTTCTTTATTTTTACAGTAGACCCTTTAGCATTTCTTACATTGCTGGTTTGGTAGAGATAAATTCCTTTAGTCTTTTTTTGTCTGTGAAGCTCCTGATTTTCCTTCAATTTTGATTGATAGCCTTGCTGGGTACAATATTCTTGGATTCAGACCCTTCCTTTGCATGACTTTGTATATTTCATCCCATTCCCTTCTGGCCTAATGAGTTTCTGTTGAGAAATCAGTTGCTAGTCTGATGGGGGTTCCTTTATAGGTAACTTTCTGTCTCTCTCTGGCTGCTTTTAAGATTTTTACTTTGGTGTAGGTCTTCTGAGATTTATTTTGCTTGGGACTCTGCTAGCATCTTGGATTTGTGTGGGTTTTTCTTCTCTATCTCAGGAAAGTTTTTTGTCATTATTTCTTGAAATACATTTTCCATGTCTACCTCAGTTTCCTTTCCTCCCAGAACCCCTATTATTTGAATATTGTTTTGTTTTGTATTGTCCCAAAGCTCCCGTAGTTCTCCTCCTGCTTTTTAATTTTTTTTTTCCTAGAAGCTGCTCTAATTGGGTATTTTTTTCCATCTTGTCTTCTAGCTTACTGATGTGGTCCTCTGCTTCTTCTAGTCTGTTCTTGATGCTTTCTATTGAGTTCTTCATGGTAGCGATGTCATTTTTCATTTCTTCTTGGTTCATCTTAATTTCGTCTTGGTTCTTCTTCAATTCCTCATGGTTCTTCTTCATTTCTTCTTGGTTATTTACAAATTTCTCTTCCATTCTTTTTAGCCTTCGTATGATCATTACTCTGAATTCATGCTCTGGTAGGTTGCTTGCCTCTAACTCGTTTACTTCCTTTTCTGGTGCTGCCTGCTTTTCTTTCATCTGCGGGGTATTTCTTTTTCTGCCCATGGCCTCTCTTTTCAGGATGTTTGGTTATGTGGTTTTCTTTTTCCTTTCTGTGGATAATTGAAGAACTCCCTTGAATCCACGTGTTTGTGCCAATTAGGGCGTCACAGCTGCTCGATGGTCCCCTCTGCTGTGGGTTTTCCAGGCCTCAGAGAAGGTCATCCTTTCTTGGTAAGATGGCACAGCCTTCCCCCAGTTTCACCTGATTTTAGAAGCCCATAATATACCACACCTTCCTGATCCCACCAAATGCAAAGCATTGTCTTTTTACCAAAGGAATTTGGCCTTGCAGTCAATGTTGATGGTTGTCCTGGATCAACCCATGATTTTGTGTGTTTGGGATTCTCAAAATAAATCCATTTTTCTTTTTAAAAAATATTTTATTGATTTTTTACAGAGAGGAAGGGGGAGGTTTAGAGAGTTAGAAACATCAGATGAAAGAGAAACATCGATCAACTGCCTCCTGCACAACCCCTACTGGAAATGTGCCTGCAACCAAGATGCATGTCCTTGACTGAAATTGAACCTGGGACCCTTCAGTCTACAGGTCAAAGCTCTATCCACTGTGCCAAACCAGTTAGGGCAATAAATCCACTTTTCATGACCAGTCACAATTTGATGCAAAAGAGACTTTCGTGCCATTGAAGCAACATTTTACTGATGACTTTTCAGTTTTCCATTTGTCTTTTATTCAGTTGACGTGGCTCCCATTTTTCTTCCTTTAAAATCTTTCCCATTGCTTGTAAATGATCAGAAATTGTTTGCTGAGCAACGATCAATCTTTCTGCAAGTTGTTTTTGAGTTTGACCTGCGTCTTCATCCAATAATACTTGTAACTGTTGGTCTTCAAACTTTTTCAGTTGACCTGGATGTTCTTTGTCTTTCACATCAAAATCATCACTTTTAAAGCATTTATTTATTATTTTTAAAAAATATATTTTATTTTTTATTTATTTTTTAAAATATATTTTATTGATATTTTTACAGAGAGGAAGAGAGAGGGATAGAGAGAAACATTGATGAGAGAGAATTATCCATCAGCTGCCTCTTCCACACCCCCTACTGGGGATGTGCCCGCAGAATCGAACCCAGGACCTTTCACTTCGTAGGCTGACGCTCTATCCACTAAGCCAAACCGGTTTTGGCTAAAAATGTGTTCTATTAATTTTTCACAGAGAGGAAGGGAGAGGGAATATAGAGCTAGAAACATTGATGAGAGAGAAACATCAACCAGCTGCCTCCTGCATTCCCCCTACCAGAGACGTGCCTGCAACCAAGGTACATGCCCTTGACCAGAATCAAACCTGGGACCCTCCAGTCCGAAGACCGACGCTCTATCCACTGAGTCAAACTGGTTTCGGCAATTTTTAAAGCATTTAAACCAGCATTCACAATTATCTTGAGATGGGACATGTTCACCATAGCTTCCCGAAGTATAACAATAACTTTCAACAGCACTTTTCTTCAAAATGGGTAATGAATTAAAACTTCCTGCAAATGCTTTTTTTCTTTTGGCACAAAATTAAACATTTTTAGGTGTAAAAATATTTATGATGTTAACACCTTCAGAAAATTTGACGTATGAAGTTTGGAATCTTGCTGTCAAAACAATAAAATAGCATACATATTAAATCATTTATTTATTTTTATTTATTTATTTATTTTTTATTAGCGCCAGGTTCCCCACGAACGTGCGTTGCGTGAAGGCCGGGGGGGCGGCCCCCTTTCAGGCCGCACTCCGTTTATTTATTTATTTTTATTATGGTCTCACATAATTGTCCTTATTCCCCCATTCCCATCCCAAACCCCTCCCTAGATATGCCCCCCATCTCCCCCCCCGCCCCCCGTTGTCCATGGCCACTGGCTAGGCCCATATGTACGCACACAAGTCCTTGGTTGATCTCTTCCCCTTACCCCCATCCCTCCTTATTTTCCCTCTGAGGTTTGAGAGTCTGATCGCTGGTTCTCTTTCTCTGGGTCTGTTTGTGTTGTTCATTATTTCCTCTAGATGTGTGAGATCATGTGATCCAAGAAATACCCTTATAAGAACCTAAACTGCAACAAGCCATAATGGTTATGCTGAGAGGCAAATGAATCAGTCTGTAGTGAGTTCCTTTCTGGGCTAACAATTCTTTTGCGTCCCAATTTCAATGCCAGATAGTTCCTTATGTGTACATGCCAGCCATGATATTTCAGATCTGGTTGGTGGACAAATGGCTGTAATAGTTTAAGGGTGCAACATGGAGGATTCATGATAAATATGATCTGTTGCAGTCTCTACTCCTTTCAGACTGGGTAAAAGAGCTGTTGTCCTTAGAGATGTTGCAAAGTGTCACTGACCATAAACAGTGGTAGAGTTGATAAAGTCCCTACTATTCTACCAAGAGAGGCCACTACCAGTTTATTGTAGACTTCTCTCCTTTCACATCCGCACAAGAAGAGCTAATTGGTAACTTAATGTTCCAGTTTGCTACTTTAGGGATAAAAACAGGAGAATCAAGTCAAATGTTTTTTTATCAGTTAAACACTGACAATCTAGAATTTCTCACAACTCATTTTGGGGAGAAAATACTGATGTTAGACTGCATTTCCCACTCTTGCATTTTGCCAAGAGTAATCATTTTTGGCTTGCACTAGTGGGTTCTTTCTGAAAATATGTAAGTACCTAAGAGCAAAGCCAGACCATCACCTCTCTATTGGGTTCTCCTTCAGTAGTTGGATTAACTACCTGTTTCCCATTCTGACCTGTGTTGTCAAAATAGTCATATATGATTCCTTGGCTCTCATTATCTGGACTCTAGCATATTTCTCACTCTTCTGCTACTGCCAAAGGTAACACCATCTTTCCATAACACTTGCAGAGCTCTTATCATGTGTCAGTCACAAAGCTAAGGTCTTTACAAACATTATGAAATTTAATCCCCACAAAACTCTATGGGATAGATACTGATATTATGGTCCCACTTTCCCCCCAATTATAGCTCACATTCAATATTATTTTCTTTCAGCATAGTGGCTACACAATCATATACTTTATTTTTTAAATTAAAAAATATATTTTATTGATTTTTTACAGATAGGAAGGGAGAGAGATAGTGAGAAACATTGATGAGAAGGAAACATCGATCAGCTGCCTCCTACAACACTCCCTACTGGGATGTGCCCGCAACCAAGGTACAAGCCCTTGACTGGAATCAAAGCTGGGACCCTTCAGTCTGCAGGCCAATGCTTTATCCACTGAGCCAAACCAGTTAGGGAACAATCATATACTTTATGAAGTAGTCTACCTATCATTCCAACTACTGATCTTGCACTGTACATAGGTGCTGCAACATCACTGACTATATTCCCTCTGCTATCCTACATCTCTGTGACAACTCTGTGACCACCAATTTGTAGTTCTTTATTTTTTTCAATCCTCACCCAAATACATGCTTTTATTGGTTTTAGAGAGAGACAGAGGAAGGGAGAAGGAAAGAGAGAAACATTAATGTGCGAGTCAAACACCAATCAGTTGTCTCCCACATGTGCCTCAACTGGAGATCAAACCTGTAACCTGAGTATGTGCCTTCATTTGGAATAGAACCAGCAACCTCTTGGTGTATGGGACTACACTCCAACCAACTGAACCACACCAGCCAATGCAAATTTGTACTTCTTAATCCCTTTACCCTTTTCACCCAGCCCCCAACCTACTCCCCTCTGACAACCATCATTCTGATCTTTGCATATATAAATATGTTTCCATCCTGTCTGTTCTGCTCCTCAGGTTCCACATATAAGTAAAATCATATTGTATTTATCTGTCTCTATCTGACTTATTTCACTTAGCATAATAACTTCTAGGCCCATCCATGCTGTCTCAAATGTCAAGATTTCATTCTTTTTATGGACGAGTATTATTCCATTGTCTATAGGACCACAGCTTTCTATTCACACAGCTATTAATGGGTACTTGTGTTGCTTTCATTTCTTGGCTATTGTAGCTAATGCTGGAATGAATAGAGGTGCATATATATATTTTTTCTAATTAGTGTTTTCAGTTCACTTATACTAGTATATCCAGAAGTGAAATTGCTAGGTCATAAGGCAGCTCCATCTTCAATTTTTTAAGTTACCTCCATACTGTTTTCTACAATCACTGCACAATTTTGCATTCCCACCAACAGTGCAGGAGGGTTCCCCTTTCTTCACATCTTCACCAACACATGCTGTTTGTTGATGTATTGATGATTACCATTCTGACAGATGTGAGGTGATATCTCATTGTGTTTAAAAAATATATATATTTTTATTGATTTTTTACAGAGAGAAAGAGATAGGGATAAAGAGTTAGAAACATCAATGAGAGAGAGTCATCAATCAGCTGCCTCTTGCATACCCCCTACTGGGGATGTGCCCGCAACCAAGGTACATGCTCTTGACCAGAATCGAACCTGGGACCTTTCAGTCCACATGCCAACGCTCTATCCACTGAGCCAAACTGGTTTCGGCTCATTGTGATTTTATTTTGCATTTCTCTTGGTGGCATTGAGCATATTTTCACATGTCTGTTGGCAGTCTTTATGTCCTCTTTGGAAAATTATCTATTCAGGTCCTCTGCTTATTTTTTAATTAGATTTTTTGTTGGTAACTTTTATGAATTCTTTATAAATTTTGTATATCAATCCCTTATCAGATGTATCATTGGCATACATCTTCTTTGTTGATGGTTTGTTTGGCTGTGTAAAAACTTTTGATGTAGTCCCATTTCTTTATTTTTTCTTTTGTTTTTCTTGCCTAAGGAGATAATTCAGAAAAAAATATTGGTAAGAGAAATGTCTGAGATTTTAGTGCCTATGTTTTCTTCTAGAAGTTTTATGGTTTTGAGTCTAACACTTAAGTCTAATCCATTTTGAGTTTATTCATGTATAAAATGATCTAATAGTTTCATTTTTTAAAAAAATTTTTAAATATATATTTTATTATTTTTTTACAGAGAGGAAGGGAGAGAGATAGAGAGCCAGAACGTCTATGAGAGAGAAACATCCACCAGCTGCTTCCTGCACACCCCCTACCGGGGATGTGCGCGCAACTAACGTACATGCCCCTGACCAGAATCGAACCTGGGACCTTTCAGTCCGCAGACTGACGCTCTACCACTGAGCCAAACCGGTTTTGGCTCATTTTTATTTTGAATATACCTGTCCAATTATCCCAACAACATTTATTGACTAGACTGTGTTTATCCCATTGTATGTTCCTGCTTCCTTCCCACTTTTTATAACAGATGAGAAAACTGATGCTTAGAGAATTTAAAAACTTGCCCAAAGTTAAACAGTTAGTGAATGTTAAAATATGCATTCTATTCCACGAATCTTGATTCCAGAGACACATAAATAAAACTGCAGCATAAGAATTGGCAGCTTGCCCAGCCAGTGTGGATCAGTGGTTGTGCATCAACCTATGAATATAGAGGTTATTGTTCAATTCCTGGTAAGAGCACATTCCTGGGATTCAGCTCCATCCCCAGTGTGGGTCAAGCAGGAGGCAGCTGATCAATGATTCTCTTGCATCATTGATGTTTCTATCTTTCCCTCTCTGAAATAAATAAAAATAAATTTAAAAAGAATTGGCAGCTTAATGGAGTTTTATCATTTCAAAGGTTCTAGAAGAGAATATTAAAGGAACATCTGTGGATGAGCTAACAAGAGGCTAACCATGGATAGACTAGATTAAAAAAAAAATCAGTCCCATTTCTGTAAAGTTTTGTAATGGCTCACATTATGTTAGTTAAAAAAATGTCAGTCAGAGATTTGTGGATTACAGTCAGGAGGGGCTGGAGAAGGATGACTCTGATAGAGGATGGAGGGAGCCATTCTTCACTCTGTAAATATGGAAGTGGTTGTTTCAACAACATAAGCAAATGGAGGTTGTTTAAAACAAGTGCATTCTATATTCTTTTCCCTTAGGAAAAATCTAGTATTTACTGGTTGCTTTAAATTCATCATTTGGTGAGTCAATAATATTGATTGCTCTGTGGCTGAGTGCCACACATTATACTAAGTAATGTGGGGCTAAATAAAGATATCAAGAATGCAAATTTGCTTTCTGGGGCTGCTAATAAAGAACATGAATTGTGTACAACACATAGGTAGAAGACAATAAAGCACATATAAGGACATAAGCATATGACATAAAAATATTGAGTGTAGGGCTAGGATTTTCAAGGCTGTACATCAAGAGGGCTCAGAATCACCACCAATACCTATCACACAGTGATTTATTTAGAATCATATTCAATATTTTCAGAAGGCTTGGAACATGTCCATTCAAGTTCATTTAGTGATATCTGTAAAGCAAATCTCCAATTTCTGTACCAGATTAATGTATTGAAATATTATATTGGTACATACAAAAGACCAGGTTCCTATCCAGATGTATTGAACCGAAAATCTTTAGGTACTGAGGAACTGAAAATCTCTACACTTAACAAGAATCAAATAAATATAGAAAAAAAAATAATGCTAATACCGCTTGTCTTAGATAATTTGAGGTTCTCTCACAAAACTATCATACACTGGACAGTTTAAACAACAAAAAATTATTTCTCACAGTTTTTAAGTCTGGAAACATCAAAATCATGACAATGGAAGATTTGGTATCTGGTGGGAGTCTGCTTCCTGGTTCATAGACAGTTTTCCTCACTGTGTCCTTATATGGTATAAGAAACCAGAGAGCTCTCTAGAGTCACCTTTTACAATGGAGCTAATATAATCAATTAGGACTCCACTCATGACTGATTTACCTCTCAAAGATCCCAAATCCAGACTAAATCACATTAGGGATTAGGACTTCAATGTAAGAATTTTGTGATGATGCATTCAGCCTACAACACCGTTGATTTTATTTAAATGAGACATAAAATATAAAACTGACAAGCTACAGTTACATTTATTGTGTGCCAGCCATTATGGTAGGTGCTTTAATTACATTATTCAATTACTTTATTTCTGCAGTGTTCATGTAAGAGACTCAGCCTCAAGTTCTTCATCCAAGTTGTATAGTTTTGAATAATATACACCAAATATTAGTGGTGGATAACTTTGGGTGATAAGATATAGATTATTTTTATTTTCTTCATTATGCTTTCTATATTACATCTTTTCTATTTTGCAAAGATCATATGTTGCTTTTAAAATCATATTTTCCAAGTTCACAAATTTTACTACAAATTTCTTAGTTATGCAGTTCACAATAATAGTACTAGAAAATATCTAAAACATTATTTGAATAAAGTGTACTAAGATTAAGAAATAGTTGAAGATATTGCACACTCTAAACAAAATGTCATGACAACATTCCTTTATTTTCATGGAAATGTCTTCTATTTCGTTGGAATGTCTCAACAGCATGAAATATTGAATGAAATGTTTATAAAGAGAGAAAAATATGAAGAAATAAAGGATGGTGGAACATACCTCCAACATTGTACCACAGATAAGAATCCCAGTTATTATGAGGATGTTATTAAGGTCTTTGGAATATGATAAAGGATGATGTATATATGGAAGCAAAAATGGTGGATTCTCGGGGGAAAGAAAAATGGTGGTGGAATAGACAGGCAGGTCTCAAACTGAGTCCTGGAGCAGAAATAAAGAACAGCTGAGGGTCACATGGGGAGTATTTGTTAGTAAGCTAAGGGACAGCTATACTCCAATAAAAGGTGGGGGACTGCTGGATGGGGTTCTCCTGACAAGGCAGCCCCCACTGCTGCTGCTCCCCGCCCCCAGAGCTACAGGATCAGCCCCAGAAACCACGGCATCTTGAAGGGGAAAGTGGATCTTATTGGAATCCTTAAAGTCTACAACTGCGGCACCCACAGAACAGCTGCAAACCCCAGAACACCAGTCCCCAATTGGAGCAAACATGCAGATTCAGAGGAGCTCTACACTCCACCACAGAAAAGAGAGAGAGAGAGAACTACATAACCAGATACCAGGAGAAGAGAGACCATGGGGAGACAAAGAAACAGCCTGCATATGAAAGAAAAGCAGGCATTACCAGAAAAGAAAGTAAATGAAATGAAGGTAAGCAAACTGCCAGAGAAAGAATTCAGATACATGGTCATAAGGTGGCTGAAAAGAATGAAAGACAAATTCGACAATATGAGTAAGAAACAAGAGGAAATGAAGAACCAAGAAGAAATGAAAAAATGGCATAGCTGCTGTAAAGAACTCAATAGAAAGAATTAAGAGTAGACTAGAATAAGCAGAGGGCCACATCAATGAGCTAGAAGACAAGGTAGGGGGAAAAACCCTAGTATAGCAGCTTCTAGAAAATAAAAATTAAAAAGCTGGAGGACAGCCTAAGGGAACTTTGGGACAACATGAAACAAAACAACATCCACAAAATAGGGGTTCCAAAAGGAAAGAAAACTCAGCAAGGAATAGAAAACCTGTTTGAAGAAATAATGACAGAAAACTTCCCTAATATAGGGAAGAAAATAAATCCACACAAATGCAAGAAGCTCACAGAGTCCCAAGCTAAATGAACCCCAAAATACTTAGACCAAGGCACATTATAATTCAACTGGCAAACATCAACGATAAAGTAAGAATCTTAAAAGTAGCTGGTTTGCCCTGAAGGGTGTCCCGGATCAGGTTAGGGGTTCCCTTGGGATGTGGGGGGTCCTGAGCAAGGGGCCTGTGGTGGTTTTCAGGCCAGCCATTCCCTCTGGTGACCCAAGTGGAGGCCCTGGTATCTGAAATTTATCTTCTACAATTGAAACTTTGTAGCCTGGAGGGGGAGCCAAGCCTCCTGCTTGCTTAGTTGCTTAGCAGCTGCAGCCATTTCTGTTTGGATTTGTTTACCTTCTATAATCGAAACTTTGTAGCCTTGAGTGGAGGCTTAGGCTGGCAAGGGCAGGTGGAAAGCTTGGCTTCCTCCATTGCCTGGGAAACCCAAGCCTCCCTCCTGCTCTCTGTGGCTGTAGCCATTTTGGTTGTGTTTATTTGCATACTCGCTCTGATTGGCTGGTGGATGTGGCTGTTGGGTATAGCGGAGTGAAGGTTAATTTGGTAGGGTATATATATATATATATATGTGTGTGTGTGTGTGTGTGTGTGTGTGTGTGTGTGTATGATCGTGTGATATTTATCTTTCTCCATCTGGCTTTTTTTGCTTAGCATAATGCTCTCCAGGTCCATTCATATTGTTGCAAATGGTAAAAGTTCCTTCTTTTTTATAGCAGTGTAGTATTCCATTGTATAGATATACCACTATTTTTTAATCCACTCATCTGCTGATGGACACTTAGGCTGTTTCCAAATCTTAGCTATTGTAAATTGTGCTGCTATGAACATAGGGGGCATATATCCTTTCTGATTGATGTTTCTGTTTTCTTTGAATATATTCCTAGAAGTGCAATTACTGGATCAAATGAAGTTCCATTTTTAATTTTTTGAGGACTCCATATTGTTTTCCACAATGGCCGAACCAGTCTGCATTCTCACCAGCAGTTCAACAGTTTTCCTTTTTCTCCACATCGTTGTCAGTACTTGTTTGTTAAATTTTCGATGACAGCCATTCTGACAGGTATGAGGTGGTACCTAATTGTCATTTTGATTTGCATCTTTCAGATGATTAGTGACTTTGAGCATATTTTCAATTGTCCGAACCATTATGCTCAATTAATATTTGACAAAGGAGGCAAGAACATACAATGGAGTCAAGATAGTCTCTTCAATAAATGGTGCTGGGAAAATTGGTCAGATACATGCAAAAATGAAACTAGACCACAAACTTACACCATAAACAAAAATAAACTAAAAATGGATAAAAAACTTAAATGTAAGATAGAAAACTATAAAAATCTTAGAAGATTCCATAGTCAGCAAAGCATCAGACTTATATCATAGCAATATCTTTACAAATACAGCTCCTAGGGCAATGGAAACTAAGGAGAAAATTAAAAAAAAATGGGACTACATCAAAATAAAAAGCTTCTGCACAGCAAAAGAAACCATCAACAAAACAATAAAAAGCCCATTGCATGGGAGAACATATTTACCAATGTTATCTCTGATAATGGTTCAATCTCCAAAATTTATAGGGAACTCATTCAACTTAACAAAAGGATGATAAACAATCCAGTAAAAAAATGGGCAAAGGACCTAAATAAACATTTTTTGAAAGAGGACATACAGAAGGCTAAGAGACATATGAAAACATGCTCAAAGTCACTAAGCCCTGCTTTATTTTTAACTTGTAGTTTATGAAAAAAATTATAATTAGGAGGAGGGAAATATACTTAAAGGAAAAAATGTACTCCAAAATAGGCCAAAGGTGAAAGTAAAAATGTGCTCAATATTTGCTTTTATTTTGTAGTTCAGTTCTTCAGATAAAAGACGCAACTTATGTGTGATACCCCAAAAATACAATGCTTAAAATTCAGAGTCTCTTTTTCTTGATAACCCATAGAGATATTATGCACATTTATTTTGGCTACCCACTGACCACTCAGTATTCATTCACCCTTTTTAATACAAATTTATTTTTCATTTGGAAAATTGTCTGTCTCTCATTGTATTCAATGTGGATCAAGTAGTCAATAGAAGTATTGTGCATACTACAAGGGTTCTGAGAAATATTAGGGAAAGCACAAAGAGAACAAAAGTGCAGATTGAAATTGTGAGATGGGATCCAGACTTGTATTACTTTGAATGCCAGAGAGATGTGACCTTATTTTGTACTCCAAATCAGATGATACAGGACATTGGTAACCAGGGATACACAGAATGGAAGAAAAAAATACCAATTGCTGGTGGTGCTTATCTCTGGGTGGTAAAATTATTGATGTTTAGTAATTTCTTATTTATAAAAGTGATGCTTCCTTGTGGTATAACATTTAAAAATACCTCAGTACATATGCTGTCCTAGTTTGGGAAGTCAAACAAGTCTTTTTCTTGTGAGATGTTACACTTCATCTCACAGCCTGAAGGCTTTGAACACAGATTCCCTTTCTTGTTTCAGAATCACAAGTTAATCGATTGTTCCTACCACCTAATATATGAAATTTCCAGCACAACTAATTCATGTGAATGTGCAATCCAGCATAAATACTTTATCAGAAACTTTGATATACTTTGAGTCAAATCACAAGAAAAATAATACTCAACTTTCTTAATGCAAGTATATGGTCTCTCTATTGCCATTGCCTCTGTCAGTGTCAGTCTGAGTTTGAGTCTAGGAATATTTTTTGTTTTTGTTTTTTTATTTCCTCTCTCATGTTTTCTGCCCTTGTCTTGGTTCTTTGTTTCTGTCTGAATATAACCCAGAACAGTTTATTATATTGTTTCTATGGTCTTTCTTGCCTGATCAGATTTATAAAAAGTTCTCTTAGCTCTTTACAACTATGTCTCCTGCTGTAAGCAGCCCACACAACCTAACTGATAACTCATTCCCTATGCATTTACACCATATGTCTTTTGCACAGACTGGTGCAAACCACAGAACTGGTTTGCATATTAATGACAACATCATTTTCTCCCTGAAATTTTCATAGCCCTTTCTTGCAAACTTGAATATATTTAAACCACTTTTAATTGCAATATATTGGGGACTGAACTTATCCAGGGTCCTTTTCTAGTTCACAATCAAATCTGGGAATCTAGTGGGAAGAAGAAAATATATTTTTGAACTGTTCCTTTGTGCAAATTAATATATCTCAGAATGTAAGTAATTGAGTTGTGATTTTTTTTGCTAAAAGCATAAAACAGAACAGACTAAAAGTGTTATATGGCAAGAATAAAAATTAATGAGGTTTGAATTTATAGTCACAGAGTAAATTTTGTCCAGATACAAAATAACAATTTTACACACATGTATTTCACTTTTAACTTCTATATTTGTCTTGGCTCTCTGCAATGAAGGCATTTAATCCACCTTCTCTGTATTATCTACACTGAGGACTCCTGGCTGTACTAATCGTACTCTTCTCTGACATCTTTTATCACTTTCAGTTCATTTCAAACAATGAATACCTAACTGCACACTGTACTAAATGATTATTTTTTCATTATTCTTAATGTGTTTCATTTCATTCTAATTTAAATTTAATCCTTTTAAAAGAAGATTTATATTGTGTCTTTGGATCTAGATCCTAATCCTAAATTTACCACTATTCACAGGGAATGCAGAGTGGGCATGATAAATAACATTCCTGCTATCGTGGACCTTACATCTAGTGGAAAAGAAAAGAAATAAGCAGTAAGCAATGTAATAATCAAGATAATTTCAGTAAGTGATGAGTTCTATGAAAACCCCCCAAAAATGAATATAATAGAGATTGATTTGTGGAGTAGAAAAGACGAAATAGGAAGTAAAGGTCCTGTAGTGGCATGTATAAGAAATATGCATGTAACATAGTATGCAGTGGTGTGGGGTGGGAAACAAAGTTAGAGAGGTGGGCAAGAGCATATATCACAAAGGACTTTTTTGTATATTATTAAGAATTTTGATTTAATTAAAATTTTGATAAGAAGCCATTAAACAGTTTGAAGCTTCATATGTTTCAAGAATATTTGACTCTTGTTTAAGAAAGAATATAAAGAAATGAGTAGAATTAGGGAAACCCATTATGGGATATTGAATGCCAGTGTCCTAAGTGAGAAGTGATGGTGGTTTGGATTAAGATTGTAGAAGTTGAGAAAGACAGGCGTGGTGCGATTTTGAATATGTTTTGGAGGAATAGCTTTCAGGACTGACTTTCTGATGGATTTTATTTGTTACTGATTATGGCCTGAAGAGTTCAAAAGGAGACATTATTGGAAGACATATTTCTATGCTGAATGACAAATTTAACATGGCCATAAAACAAATTATTGCTCACATTTTTCTACATAATCTGGGCAGACTTGCATTTGGGGTCATCATCAACAGGGTACAGTAATGACGTTAAATAGAGTCACTAGAAATTAGTAGTAAGAAGAAACAAGGTGAATTATGTAGTGTCACAAGTGATGCTTTAATCAGCATTAAAGAAATGATATTAGAGGACTGCAAATGCAAGAAGAACTATTATTTTATAATAAACTGTTTGTGAAGAGCCATGTTATTGTGAATAATAACAGTAATGCTATGTGTGTTTTTTTCCCCACAGTGAGAGATAAATAATTAGCAAGGAATGGCACATTTGACAATAAAATTATACAAATAGATTGTTTTTGGACTTAGAGAAAAAATAATATCCACACTAAGATTTTTCTCATGTATTTTTTGTATAATAAACAAATAAAAGTATATGTTCTATATCCATTATTCTAAATCTACTTTATGTATCCAATATTCTAAATCCCCATGTAAATCACTATAGTTTATATGGGCCCATAGATTTTATATTATGTTTTAAAATTAAGTTGTTTTAGTTACTTGCCTCATAAAAATACTTACCCAGACCCCACTACACCACAACCTAGGAATGGCCCTGCTTCTATTTATCTAGGCAATTGTTATATTTCTTTCCTTGTATTAAGACTCCATATTTCTTTTCTGACATATGGCAATTTTCTTTTAATCTAGAATTATCAACAGATATATTCTAGAAATGTTAATTTTTCAAAAACTTAAACCTTTTTCTTTAAGAACTGAAATACTTAGAAAGGCAGCAAGAAATTGATTATATTTTATACAAATTCATATCCAAGATGATAAAATCTAACAGAATATTAAAACTGTTTGCTTGATGAGTGAAAAAATAGATCAATATGGTCATAAAACAGACAATGTAACACATTATAATATCCTTGGTGTTTACTGAGATACTAGAGGCCCGGTGCATGAAATTTATGCACAAGGTGGAGAGGTGTCCCTCAGTGCAGCCTGCACCCTCTGCAATCCAACATCCCTCTCACAATCCAGGGCTGCTGGCTCCCAACTGCTTGCCTGCCTGCCTTCCTGATTGTCCCTAACGGCTTCTGCCTGCCAGCCTGATTACCCCCTAACCATTCCCGTGCCAGCCTGATTGATGTCTAACTGCTCCCCTGCCAGCCTGTTTGCCCCCAAATTTCCCTCCTCTGCCTGCCTGGCCACCCTTAACTGCCCTCCCCTACAAGGTTGATCACCTCCAACTGCCCTCCCTTGCAGAACTGGTTCCTCTCAACTACCCTCCCTTGCAGGCTTGGTGCTTCCCAACTGTCCTCCTCTGCTGGCCATCTTGTGGTGGCCATCTTGTGTCCACATGGGGGAAACCATCTTTTGTGTTGGAGTGATGGTCAATCTGCATATTACTCTTTTATTAGATAGGATAGAGGCGTAGTGCATGGGTGGGGGCCAGCTGGTTTGCCCTGAAGGGTGTCCCGGATCAGGATGGGGGTTTCCTTGGGGTGTGGGATGGCCTGGGCAAGGGGCCTGTGGTGGTTTGCAGGCCGGCCATGCTCCTTGGCAACCCAAGTAGAGGACTTGGTATCTGGAATTTATTTACCTTCTATAATTGAAACTTTGTAGCCTGGAGCAGAGCCAAGCCTCCTGCTTGCTCCATGGCTGCTGCCATTTCTATTTGGTTTTATGTATCTTCTATAATTGAAACTTTGTATCCTTGAGTGGAGGCCTAGGCCAGCCAGGGTGTGTGAAAAGCTTGTGTTCCTCTATTGCCTGGGAAACCCAAGCCTCTCAACTGCCCTTTGTGGCTGCAGCCATCTTGGTTGGGATTAATTTGCATACTCACTCTGATTGGCTGGTGGGCATAGCTGGTGAGTGTGGCTTGAGTGGAGTGATGGTTAATTTGCATATTACTCTTTTATAAGGTAGGATGCCATCATACTCCAAATAGCCCCAAATTGTGATGTTTTTAATTGTTTGTGTATAAAGGCTTTATCCTGTAGATTGCTACAAAAATGTCTGCCATTTTTCATTGTGGTATGTCAGCCTGAAGTGACAACTTCTTTTCCTTGCTTGCAGCTTCAAATATGCTACTTCTAGTCTTCTATAAATTGAAGAATTAGTAAACTTATTTTCTATATATACTAAGATATATAGATATCTCTATATTGATATATTAATACATGAATCTAAACAAGGGGATAAAATATTTATATGGTATAAAATACTTGGACTTTTTGGAAAAGATTCCAGTTTAAATTTTTGTTCATCTTTTTCTAGGTTTCCAGGTTGAAGTTTTGGAAGTCTAATATTCTTCTTTGTGTTTGTATTTGCATGTGTGTGTTAAAATTAGATTTTTTGTTTTGATTTAATTTGATTTGATTTAATATTTTAAACCAGAGGTAAATAATTATAACAGTCATTAATTGGGGCATGTTTATACCTCTGATGTTAGCATTCTTCATGTTTATGGTGGAGGCCCTCTTAATTCTTTAGTCTTTAGTGTTTGAGTGTTTGTTAATAAAAGAAAAATAGTAATTGATTTTTGCCAATGTATATGAACTGCATTGTCCAGCAGGGTCCCAACCCAAGGCAATAGTTTAACTTAATGAAAAATAACCTGGAAGGCCATACTATTTTAAACATATTTATATAATATATTTACAGATAGCAATTAAGGGTTTTATAATAAATAGTACATACTTGTACCTTGGCACTCCTAGCAACCCTCTTTTATTATATCCTCAAAGTCATAAAGAATGCCTATTATTTTGGCTTTCTTATTCTATTGCTACTGTGCAACAGTACCATAACAATCCTCTAATTGTCTTTAAAATAAGAATGAAATTTCTCTTTTGCCTTTGAATAATTGGAAAGACAAATGTTCTCACTCTACCCTATGGACTCTTGTTCTGTTAGTTATTCACTGTGGAAGATATAACTGAACTACAAATCTCTGAGAAATAGCACTGGTTTTATCTTTCTTTAATTCCATTTCCTTTATAAAAATTATCTTAGTTACCTTTCCAGCCTATAGGAGAATACATATCAAAGGTGGCCCAAGGAGTGTTTTAAGCTTTCGAGTTTTTGAAGATAGAAACACTGCTATGATTTAGAAAACCTAAATTATTATTTGTATTTCCTTGACAACTCATATCTTGATCTTTAATAAGTTACTGAAGGCCTTACTGGGCCTCAAATTCCTCACCTTTAGAAATGGGTATATCTCCTAATTGATGTTTGCAGTCCCATTTTATCTTTTCAATAATGTTGAAATTTAATCATATGAATAATCTCTCCTTTGGCATATGGCCTATTTAACATGTGATGGAATTGAAACAATGATAATGAGAGTATCTTCCTAGAGGTGAAGGAAGAAGGTAACAGCACAACTTGAATACCATATGATATAGACAGAATGTTTGTGCTCCTTTAAAATGTGTATGTTAAATCCTATTCCCCAATGTGATAGTATTAGGATATGGGGCCTTTGCGCAGTGATTAGGTCATGAGAGTTGAGCATTCATGAATGGAATTAGTGCCCTTATTTATATAAGAGACCCTAGAGATCTCTCTCATTCCTTCTGTAATGTGAATACACAGTAAGAGATGACCATATATGAACCAAGAAGAGGGTTCTTACTAGACATTGAATTTGCTAATGCCTTGATCTTGGACTTCACAACCTCCAGAACTGTGAGAAATAAATGTCTGTTGTTATAAGCCACCCAGTCTATGCATTCTGTTATAGCAGCCTGGAAGGACTAATATACTACAGATGAATATGTAGCAATCCATCACCCCTAAGACATCCTTGCAAAATTTGAGTGATTTCCAGACATGATATGCAGTGGCTGCTTTGAACATCTGTGTTGAATATGATAGCTACCCTGCTAGAACTAGTGCTTAACCTCTTTCTCCATATTTCTCTCCCTTCCTTTGGCTCATATCTCAGTCTCTCTTGGCAGAGTTAAATAATCCTTGAGTTTAGATAAAGTTTGGGAGGATAAGACATGTGTTGATTCTACTTTTAAGAATCTATGGTTCCCTTCTGACCTTTCACAAAGAGTCTGCTGCCAGCTGAGTCTTGCTTATGGTCTGAATATTTGTGCTTCCCCCAAATTTATATGTCAAAGCCCTAACCATGTGATGCTATTTTTGAGGTGGGCATTTGTAAAATGATTAGATGAGGTCATGAAGGTGGAGCACCCATAATGTGGATCAGTTTCCTAATAAGAAGAGGAAGAGACACCAGAGCTCCCTCTTTCCACGTGTGCTACCAAGGAAAGGCCATATGAGCACACAGTGAGAAGGTGGTTGTTTGCATGTCAGGAAGAAGATTCTACCATATTGGCACAATGATCTCAAACTTCCAGAACAGTGAGAAAATAAATTTCTGTTGCTTAAGCCACCTAGTAATGATATTTTATTATAGCAATCAAGCTAAGACAGTCTAAAACAGAAATCCAGAAAATGGTAAAGTTGTCTCTGAATGACCTTATTTCACCTATTGCTGGAAATGTTCAAGTCTTACTATTTGCTTTTAAAAATAAAATCCACACTAGCCAGTCATATGTGCATGTAATCTGAAAGCCTCAGCAGCACTACAGCTTTGTATTGAGGAACATGAATGGCTTAAATCATTTCCTTTGATGGTCATAAAGGCAAGATTGAGGGAAATGTGACAATTTTAAGGAGGAAATGGAGGTCTCCATGCTACTGTGTAAACATGCTATGAGCTTTTCATTGAAATTCCCCTTCCTTTTGACTACAATTTAACCCTAATAAATTAACTCCCTTCTTTCAAATGCCCCCCTTCCACTTTATGCAGGCTGATTTCCAAAGGCTCCCTGCAGTTTATAGAGGTGATACCATCTGCTTTAAAACATCTGAATAACTTGCCCTATTGCTGAATAAATTTGTTCACCATCTAGATCCCACAGTTTTTTACAACCTGAGTCACAGTACTTACTTTGTTAGTAATCTTTATTAATATTTCATCCGCCATTTACTTTCCAAAGGGATGAGGCTTGCACTTTTCCTGTTATGCTGGGAGGGAGGGATAGAGGCAGAAAAACTTACTGATTTACATAAAGATTGCAAACTATTATTCTCCTAGTATTTTAAATTATGCACGCGGCATGCCACTTTCTGGTGTAATCATATCTCTGCCTATTGAGTCTGACATGCATGAAATCTGTAATTGAAGTTAGTTTTCTAAAGAAGGAAATCACTTCTTACAAGGAGAAGTAAGTAGTGTTACCATTTAAGAATGCCTTCTAAAAAGAGCCAATGGAAGTCAATGGAGTCATCCTTTAAATATTCTATTCAGGTATTCATTTCACTAAAATAAGCATAGACTGCTGTCAGGCATATTTCCTTAGGCTCCCTCTCATATCCAACTCAGTTCTACCTTCTCACTTTCAATTAAAGTCTTCTTTTTATTTTTTTAAATTAAATTATTATCTGTGTACATATTTTAACATTGCCCCCACTTCCATACATACCCTCCCTCCCCTGAGTTTTGTGTCCATTGGTTGTACTTATATGCATGTATACAAGTCCTTCTGTTGATCTCTTATCTCCCCCAGATCTCCCTACCTCCCAGCTGTAATTTGACAGTCTGCCTGTTGCTTTACTGTCTTTATATCTGTCTTTTGGTTCATCAGTTTATAATGTTCTTTAATATCCATAAGTGAGTGAGGTCATGTGGTATTTCTCTTTCATTGACTGGCTTATTTCACTCAGCATGATGTTCTCTAGTTCTATCCAGGTTGCGGCAAATGATGAGAAATCCTTCTTTTTTATGGCAGCAGAGAATTCCATTGTGTAGATGTACCATGGTTTTTTTGATCCAATCATCTGCTGACGGGCACCTAGGCTGTTTCCAGATTCTAGCTATTGTAGATTGTGCTGCTATGAACAAACATAGGGGTGCATATATCCTTTCTGATTGGTGTTTCTAGTTTCTTGGGATATATTCCTAGGAATGGGATTACTGGGTCAAATGGGACTTCTCCCTCTTCTTTTCCTTCATTGTCTATGCCTAGTCAAAAATTTCTCATCTGTTCAAATTTCAATCTTACATTCTCAAATATTGTAGTTCATTCTCAGAATTCTTTCTTTCTTATTTTTTTTCCCCCAACTCATTTTGCCTTGGCCAGTGTGGTTCAGTTGCTTGGGCATTGTCTTGTGCTCTGGAAGATTGCTGGTTTGATTCCAGGTCAAGGAACATGTCTGGGTTGCAGGCTCAATCCCCATTGTGGGGTATGCAGGAGACAGCTAATTGATGTTGAGCTCTCAAATAGCGCTCTCTCTCTCTCTCTCTCTCTCTCTCTCTCTCTCTCTCTCTCTCTCTCTCTCTCTCTTTCTCTCTCTCTTCCTTCCCCTCTCTCTAAAAATGTAACTCACATAATCTTGTACTTGGTCATATACCATTTTGTGCACTGAGAGTTTTGACATGCCAACTCCATCAAATACAGACCATATTTAAAATATCTAGAAATCATAATACATTTAAATTTTCTTAGGACAACCCTTGTTTACTACTTGTTTTTGCATTACAATTTAATAGTCATGCCATTTCTTCTTAAAAGTGTTCTGATTTCAACAAAAAATTATGGTCACTTTATCAAGATCCATTTAGTTGTTGTACCCCACAATCTAAGTGAGGCAAGAAGCTAAATTCTCAATATGTATTTGTTAAAGGTAATCAGCCTGCTTCTTGCTTCGCAATTTTATTACCATTATTTATTGTCTATGCTATCTCTGTGAATGGTGTGTCATAACCTTCATATGTACTATTAATTCAATTTCAGTATCTCAGGTGAGGAGTCTTATCAACATGTAAAATGCAGAATTGGTTGAAGCAGAAATTGACTACATATAAAATAACTGAGGTAAAGTTAGATTTCAGTCTTATTTTCATTCTTAGGTCAAAATATAGGCAGCTGTCAGCTACCTATATACATTAAAGGGAACACATATGGATGATATGACAAAGCACATTATTCAAAGCCATACAGTAAATTAGTTTGGCTGAAGATTTCCCTTTTTGCCAATCATACTTAATCTGATGTTCATGTCATTTTCCTTTTCCTGAGCTCACACATACTATTTCACTCAATAATCATTGTACATGGTATATCAAGTAAAAGTGCTAAGGTCTGGATAGAAAGAAGTAAATTAGATATTTCCTCAGCACAGAGCTTCAGGTACACTCGGGTTAATCACTGAGCTCCATAAAAAATCAACTCTATACTTGGATAAGAACTGCAGCCAATAAGACGTGTTTTGTAGCCTATGAAAGAACATTTGTCCATCTACCCTTCCTGTCAGACATACAGTGAAGTCATTTCTGGGAGATGAAACAGTCTATTATCACTAATTGTCCAATTCCTCAGTACCAAACAATTTTCAATTTGTTTAGCAATGCACTCTTGGCACCTCCCCCATTCTGAGTAGGCTTCTGATTTATCATTCCAGTCTTATCTGCCAGTATACCCCTTCCTGTCATTCATTTTAGCCATGCAGCACTACTCATGGTTACTAAATATGCTTTTTACTTCTCAGCAGGTGTGTGTGTGTGTGTGTGTGTGTGTGTGCACGCACACACACACACACACACACACGTGTGCATGCATGCATGCATGCATGCCATAATGTCTCTCCTAGAATATCTTCTTTTCTTGTCCTCCTATCTCTATAAGTCTAAATCCTAAATATATTTTTAGGTTTAACTCAAATACCATTTCCTTCACATTCTTTTTTAAAAAATATATATTTTATTGATTTTATACAGAGAGGAAAGGAGAGGGATAGAGAGTTAGAAACATCAATGAGAGAGAATCATTGATCAGCTGCCTCTTGCACACCCCCTACTGGGGATGTGCCCGCAACCCAGGTGCCTGACCTTGACCGGAATCGAATCCCAGACCTTTCAGTCCACAGGCCGCCGCTCTATCCACTGAGCCAAACCGGTTTCGGTTCCTTCACATTTTTCCTATCCAAAAACAAGATTTCATTCTTCTGAAATTCTAAAACAATTTAATTTCCCCCTCTTTTGTGGATTTTATAAACTGGTACCCTGGATTATTTATTTGTACATAAATTCTGTAATATGTTGACTAAACTGTAAAGTATTTCATAACAAAGATAACATATCTGTACCATTTTTAGGTCTAGATAGCAAATACTTAGAATTTGCAATCATACTAATGATTAATGAATGAATTAATGTGTCCAGCTTAGCTTTGGACATAAGAATTTCTATTTTCACAATGGCTGACCTGGCTATATTTAACCATTCTGTGATTATTCCTATATCTAATAGTACTCAGTAATGCTCACAAATAGTTCAATATGCTTTGAAATGCCTAAAAATGAACCTGTCATCTGGGCTACACATTGACAAAACAGACACAGTTCTGATCTGGGCATATAAATTTTATGTCAATTTGATAAATAACTCAAATTCTCATTTGTAGAACCCTTGTTTTGCTTTATATTCTCTAATGTCATTAAATTGAATGCCTTTCAAGGAGTATAATTACACATCTTTCATCATAATAAAAACGGTTTGACTGACATTTAATTCTTAAATCACAGTGATGTTTTCTCTCTATGAATTATGAGAGTAATCATGGCCTTTGATACCATGGTGATGTTACTTTACTATGAGTTTTGTCTATAATTCATATTTTCTGTCATGCATAGAGCATTATCAACATCATGTGAACAGTATCATAATAAATATCTATTATGCTAGTTGAAGTACCATTATCTTAATGACTCTCTAGAGCTTTCTAAATCAAATTAGAAACATTTTAAACTTAATTTTTTGCTTTATTGAAAACTCTTAAGTAGTACCAGTATACACATTTTTCATCATATGGACTTTACAATTTTAGCCTAATAATAGATTTAAATATCATGTGAATAAGTAAGTCAAATAAGAATTTGACATGTTTTGAATGATCATAAATGATATAGAAAAGTATGTGTTGCTAAATAAAGGTGATCAGATCATCTTAGAGTCAGAGAATCTCAAGGTTGAAATAAACATTTTGGGTCATCCAATCTACCTTGCCACTTAAAGCAGGAATCTTTCTATAGTTATCATGACAGTTGACCAACTAGTTTCTGCCTGAAACTACTCTAGTGAAATTTGTTTAACTTTGTTTTTATTTCTGTCTTTTTAATTTTGTTTTGCCTTGTTTTGGGGTGGCAGAAGACAGCCTGTTCCCTAAGATAGTATTCAAATGTTATAAAATGAATTTCCCTCTTAGTTTTATCTTGATTGCCATCCTTGATCCTTTTAACCATTTTATATACATACATACATACATACATGCATACATACATACATAAATTGAATCCTCACTACTCTGGTAAACCTTTCCTGCATGCCTTCTAGCTTGTCAATATTCTTTAAAATACCCAGAACCAAATGCAATATAATCTTTATTGACTAGCCATTACAAAAATGTGTTGAACTGTTGTGATCCATGGATGGGACACTATATTTTTGTTCATGAAGATGCCTGGATAACTAGTTCACAATGATAATCTACATTAATAAAACAGAGAAAAATGCTAATTGACTACGTCCACAGCCAATCAGAGCAAGTATGCAAATTAGCCTAACAAAGATGGTGGTTAATTTGCATGCGCTAAGGGAGAGAGGAGTGAAGACTGAAGACACCATAGAAGGAAGAGTAGGGAAAGCTGAAAGCAAGATGGCTGCTGAGGGTGGGGTGGGGCAGGGAGGGCAGGTAAGAGGAAAAACGTGGGGGGGTCTAGGGGGAAAAGGCAGTAGGGAAAGAGCAGGGGAGGGGTGGGAGAGGTGGCGATGGTGGGAGGGAAGCCCGCAGGAAGCCCTGTTCTTACAGGAATCTTTCTGCTATGGGCCTCTAGTTCTTTTATATTAATCTTGTGTCAATTAAAACTCCAAGAAATATTTTTCACCTGAGTCGCTTCACAGTTCAATTTCTTTTGAGCTGTTATTAGAAAATTAATTTTTCACAACTAAAAATAGTAATGCATACTATTATATGCACCTTGTAATATGTAGAACAAACACAAAGAAAAACACATAATCCAACCATATACAGCATGTAATAATTTTTTTATGTTTTGGCATATTTCTTTCTACTTTTGATATTTAAATAATGCAAGTTTTCTGTGTTGCTATGGTCTGAACACTTGTATCCTCCAAAAAATTCATATGTTGAAATCCTAATGCCCAATGTGATTTTTTTAAATTATTAACCCCACCCTAGTATATTTTTACCATTAATTTCTTAAGAGAGTGGAAAGGATGGGGAGAAACACAGAGAGAAAAACATTGATGTAAGACACATTTATTGGTTGCTTCCCTCATGGGTCCCCACTGAGACCAGGGATCAAGCCTGCAACCACCGTAGATGAGCCTTCAGTCCATCGGCCAACACTCTAAGCACTGAGCAAAACTGGCTAGGGCAAAGAGCACACTTTTTATATAATAATTTCTCTTTTAAGAATATACCTTAAGATAATAATCAGAGATTTGGACATATATGTATGTATAAGGTATTAACTGCCTAATAAAATGCCTAACACTAAAATAATGTGTGATAAAGTTATAGAATGCAGTAAGAGTCTTCAAAACATAGTTTTAATATTTGTCAATGTAATGTAATGGGGAGATGCTAATAATGTTCTTTGTAAAAAGCAAAATTTAAGATGTTATGTATGTACTAGTGTCCCGATGCATGAAATTAGTGCAGGGGGTGGGTTCTCTCAGCCCAGCCTTCACCCTCTCCAATGAGGGACTCCTTAGGGAACATCCCTCTTGCAATCTGGGACTGCTGGCTCCTAACCGCTCACCTGCCTGCTGGCCTGATTTCCCTAACTGCTCTCCCCTTCTGGCCTGATCACCCCTAACCACCTCTGCCTCTGTCCCGCCACATAGCTTTGTCCAAAAGGATGTCCAGAAAGTTGTCTGGAAGTTGTTCAGTCTAATTGTTGCATTACCCTTTTATTAGTACAGATTGATTTCAGAGAGGGAGGGAGATAGAAACATCAAGAATGAGAAAGAATCCTTGATTGGCTGCCTCCACCATGCCCCACACTGGGGATCAAGCCCACAAACCAAGCATGTGCCCTGACTGGGACTTGAACTTTAGGCCCTTAAATCCTCAGGTGGAGGCTCTATCCACTGAACAACAGTGGCCAGGGCTACACTTTTCCTTTCTACTGGGACGTGTTCTGTCTGCTGGAGCTGAAACACTGAAGCTAGCTCACTGGGGCAGAGTTGGGTGCACTGGGAAGCTCATGGAAGAGTGGGGTGCACTAGGTTGAAGCAGATGGAGCCCCCCAAAAGTTGGAGAGGGGCCTTGTTTAACAGCTGTACTGTTTCATGGCTGTGCTGCCTCGCAGTTGAACAGCCACACTGTTGGACTGTGCCACAGTCAGCGGGAGTTTACACAACTGAGCTATCTGCACTGATAGCTTCCTCCTCACCACACCCCCAAACTGGGGGCTCCTCTTAGGGTTGAAGTGACACTGACCACCCTTGGTTGGTAGCCCAATCGGCCACTTTGGGAAGAGAAGTGGGGAATCCTAAGTTTACGTGAATACTCCAATTTCTTAAGTTGAAAACTAATGCCAACTTCAGATGTTTGGGCCAAACCAGAGAGGCGATCAGGCTTGGTATCCAGGCCACTGGGCAGCACTGGGCTCAGCCCAGCTGTAGAGGGACCTAGCCGTCTGGGCAGGTGAAGGGGTTGTGGGCACACTTGGGTAATTTCAACATCACCCCACTTTTTTTTTTCTTTTCCACTGATCACAATTTATTATAATCTGTTGGCAGCATAGATAGATATTAGTTACCAGACTGTCTTTATAGAAGTGGACAGTATGTAGCCATTCTATGGGGAACTGTGTGCACTTAATTATCAGCATGATCTTTCAGTTTCTTTTTTTTTTCCTGTTAAAGAAAATAAGCTTTATTACATCAAGTAATAAATACATACAAAGATGCAAACACTATTAGTCACTTTCTTCCTGATGTTTGAATCCACTGATAAGAAAGGTGGAACTGAACTCTATGTACATCCTTAGGGGAAATTTGAGGGGTCATTGTCAGGCAAGTTTCAATAAGTTGCTCTTTCTTCTGTATTTATAACTTGTGCATTTAAAAGATTGACTTCAAAGTACTAATAATCATGCAAATGCTTAAGCAAAAAATAAAAGTTACATTGAGCAGAATTTATACTGTGTGGGTAACTGGCACTGGTTACTAAAGTGCTGCCTCAGGCCTTGTTGAAACAAACCCTCAGAGTTGGATAGCTTAGAAGAGAAACAGAGAACCATGTGAGTAACAGAAATTTATCTAGAAGAGAAACACGGGTATCTGGGAGGCCAACTACGGCTTGCTATGATAGGTCACTGACATGCATCATATAAATCAATGCTTTAAACAAACAAAAACACCACCACCACAAAAAGCCCTGGGTAGTTCCTAACTAATATGTGAACCTAATAACTGCAAAAATTTCTTCTCCATCTCAGTGATAGGATATTCGGAGACTGACGAACCATGGGAGGGGCAAGGGGAGGAGAAACCAAGCTGTTACCATTTTGAAACCAAGTTTCATCTGAAAGGGGTGTGGGGAGTGGCATGAGCTGTCACTTCTTAGAAGATGGAAAGCCTTTCGTGCTGACTCAGAGGCTAGGATCTGGAGATCCACTCCATTTCGGCCAGGCCAAGCACTCGGAACCAGCCCTCTCACATGGATGATGCCTCATTTCAGTCTTTCCATTGTGCTCTTGCTGCCCGCGAAGGTGGGTCGGATCTCCTTCCCCAGTTCTTCAATGATGGCCAGCAACTCAGCATATTTGCTCTGGGGCACCTGGCTGTTTCCTGTTTCCTGAATGTAGCCTAGAGATGGTGGTCTGTAGGCACTCAGCAACTGGCAGTACTGGGAGGAGGTCGCCATATTGTTGGAAGACAGGTGGACACTCCTAGCTGTGTTGAGGGAGGCAGAAGGCATGTTATGTTTGTGACACCCTCCCTTCCAGGGCGTGCGTCCTCTGAGCTCCCATGAACTTTTTGTTGTTGACAGCTCAGGCCACACCAGCAAATATTGCTGTTCCTCACCCGGACACCACCGCAGTATCATGATCTTTCAGTTTCTTGATGTTCTGCAATGTTGTTTCTTCAAAGCTGCCAGCTGTTCTTTAGTCTGCTCTCCGAAGTAACCTTCCCCTTCAGACTTCTCTTTTTTTTTGAAAGGTACCACCTGCTTTCCTGATCATGCCCACCTCAGAGCTGAAATAAGCTGACCATTTGCAGCCAAAGCCTCTGGCTTGCATGGCTCTCACTCCCCACACTCGGAGCCGCAGCCCTGCTGCTGGCTCGAAGACTGCCATGGTTGTCAGTGCCATGCAGCTCCGGACCACCCCAGTTGGTTTTAAATGCAAACCTTCCTTGAACAAGCCTTGAAGGTATTTTTCCCTTCTGTCTGCTCACATTAAAGAGCCGGCAGCACTGGTCCATTGGTGCCTGGCCTGTCCTCTTAAGATTCAATGTGCAGGACTACCAAGGAAGCCAGTCGAAAGGATGGGAAGTGGCCTCAGTGTCCGAGGCTGAGTTCCAGGAGGTCTTCAGCACTGTTGGGATCATGCTGGCAGCGCTGGTCCATTGGTGCCTGGCCTGTCCTCTTGAGATTGACCCTGCAGACCTACTAAGGAAGCCAGGCCCCAGTTCAGCCCTGCTCCCAATGCTGCCTGCACAACCTCCTCCTGTTCCATGGCGACCCTTTTTAGCACCCCAGCATAATTAGCATATTTCTCTAATATATATATATATATATATATATATATATATATATATATATATATATATATTAGTTTTGTAAGAAGAAAACATTTATAGTAACAAAAAAAACCCACAATACATCAACATTAAAATTTTTGGTTGTTCTACATGGAATATTTGTGAATAATATTTAGTTGTTACTCTATACCTTTCAACATTCCTTAAATCTGTTATTTAAAAGTTAGAAAAATATTTGCATATTGACAAAACATTGTGATAAACATCTTTGTATGTAAAATCATGTCTTTAATTTCTTTTTATTATATTTTGTTTTTCAGTGCATATGTCTTTCATATCCTTGTTTACATTAGTTCCTAAACATTTTATTGTTTTTTATTATTTTATAAATTAAATTGATTTTTTGATTAACTTTTAAGATTGTTCATAGGCAGTGTATAAACACAAAACTGATTTTCGAGTTGTTTATTTTGGAACCTGCAATTTTGTGCAATTAATTTATTACCTCTAATTTTTTTGTGGATTATTTGGGTTTTCCATATAACAGACCATGTCATCTGGAAATGTAGTTTTACTTCTTCCTTTCCACTTTGGAAGCCTTTTCTTAACATTTTTTTTTTCAGTTGCTCTGCCTAAAACTTCCAGTACAATAATATATAGCAGAAGTAAAATTGGGCATTCATATCTTGTTCCTGATTTTAGGGAAAAAGCTTTCAGTCTTTCACCACTGAATACATTAGCTGTGATTTTTCCATAAATGTAATTTATCATGTTGAGAAAGTTCTGCTTTTCCAAATGCTTTTACTATAACACAATGTTGGATTTTGTCAAATTCCTTTGCTTTATCAGGTAAGATAATAATATTTTCCTTCAGACTATTATTTGGTATATTATATTAATTAATTTCCTTATGTTGAAACACCCTTACTTTTCTGAAATAAATCCCACTTCATCACGGTTTGCTTTGCTAGCATAGTGAGGAGGGGTTTTTGCATTTATACTCAGAAATCATATTGGTCTATAATTTACTTTTCTTGTACTATCTTTATCTGACATTGATATCAGGCTAATAGTATTGATAGATTCATAGAATGAATTAGAAAGTATTTTCCTCTTCCATTTTTTAAAGATTCTAAGTAGGATTTGGTATAATTCACCAGTGAGGCCATCTGGTGAAGGGCCATTCTAGAATTAATTTAGATAACGTAAGGCCTGGTGCACGAAATTCATGCATGGAAGAGGTGTTCCTCAGCCCCCCCTGCACCCTCTCCAATCTTGGACCCCTTGGAGAATAACCGACTGAGGAATTAGGCCTAAACCAGCAGTTGGACATCCCTCTCACAATCCAGGACTGCTGGCTCCTAACCAACCACTCGCCTGCCTACCTGATTGGCCCTAACCACTTCTGCCTGCCAGTCTGATCACCCCTTAACCACTCTCCGGCCAGGCTGATTGATGTCTAACTGCTACCCTGCCAGCCCAATTGCCCCTAACTGCCCTCTCCTGCTGGCCTGGTCAACCCCAACTGCCCTTTTCTGCCAGCCTGATCACTCACAACTGCCCTCCCATGCCAGTCATCTTGTGGTGGCCATCTTGTGGTAGCCATCTTGCGATGATGTCGTGCAAGGGTGTGACATCACTTAGGCTTTTGTTATATAGGATTATAATTTTGTTTTTCATTTCTGTAAAGTCAATAGTAGTATTCTCACTTTCATTTTTTAGTTTATTCCCATATTTTCTGTTTTTCATTGTTAGTCTAGGTAAGTGTATGTCAATTGTATTTTTCTGCTTAAAGAAACAACTTTTGCCGAAACCGGTTTGGCTCAGTGGATGGAGTGTCAGCCTGCGGACTCAAGGGTTCAACTCCAATCAGGGGCATGTGCCTTGGTTGTGGGCATGTCCCCAGTGGGGGGTGTGCAGGAGGTGGCTGGTTGATGTTTCTCTCTCATCGATGTTTCTGACTCTCTATCCTTCTCTCTTCCTCTCTGTAAAAAATATATATAAAAAAAAAAAAAAAGAAACAACTTTTGGCTTTGTTGATTGTTTTTATTATTGTTGTTTTTCTATTCTCAATATCATTTGTCTACATTCTAATCTTTATTATTTTATTCCTCTGCTAGCTTTGGGTTTATTTTGCTCTTATTTTTAAAGATCCTTAAGAAAGTAAAGTTAGGATATTGATTTGGGATCTTTTTTTTCTTTTTTAATGTAAGCAATTAAAGTTATAAATTTCCCTCTGAGTATTGATTTTTGCTGCATTCCATTGGTTTTTATATGCTGGTTTTTGTTTTTAGAGAATACTGATTTTACTTGTAAATTCTCAAAGTAATTTCTAATTTTACTTGTAATTTATCCTTTATCCACTCATTGTTAAAGAGTGTTGTTTAACTTCCATATACACTGAGTGGCCAGATTATTATGATCTCTGAGCACATAATAACCTGGCCACTCAGTGTATATCCTATATAACAAAAGGCTAATATGCAAATTGTCCCCTCAACCAGGAGTTTGACTAGCAGGCAGGCTGTCTAACCACCCATGTCCCCTCCCCCTGGCCAGGCTGGACCCCACCCCACCCATGCACAAATTCATGCACTGGGGCATATATATATATATATATATATATATATATATATATATATACACACTGACTGAGTGGCCAGATTATTATGCATTGAGAGATTATAATAATCTGGCTACTCAGTGTATTTGTGAATATCCAGTTTTCTTTCTGCTGTTGATCTTATTTTCATTTCTTGGTGGTCAGTGAAGACACTGTATTATTTTAGTCTTTTTAAGTCTATTAAGTCTTGTTTTGTGTTCTAACAAGTGTATATTAAACATCCTGAAAAATGTTCCATATACACTTGAGAAGATGTGTATTCTACTGTTGTTGGGTGGAATGTGCTGTATATGTTTGGTTCTTCAAATTCTTTATAACCTAATTGATTTCTGTGTATTTTTGCTATCAGTTATTGAGCTGGGATATTACATTTTCCAATTATCATTGTAGAACTATATATCTTCTTCAAGTCTGATAGTACTTTTGGTGCCATTTTTATACCTTGTTCTTTGGTGTATATATGATCATAATTGCCATATTTTCTTGGTGAATAGAACCTTTTATCAATATATAATGTACTTTTTTCCCATTTTTAAAATTGATTATGATATCAAATAATTGTCCTCATCCCCCCAATCCCATCCCAAGCCCCTCCCTACATATGCCCTCACCCCCCCCCCCGCCCCTGTTGTCCATGGCCACTGGCCAGGCCCATATGTACTTTTTTTGTCTATCAGAGGAGTTTTGACTTAAAATCTGTTTTTCTGACATAAGTAAAGCAATATCATTTCTCTTTGATTACTATTTTCATGGTATATTTTCCCCCCTCTTTTCACTTTCAATCTACTTGTGTTTATGACTGTAAGTCTACTTTGAGTGTCCTGTAGACAGCATGTCTTTGTTTCATGCATTTTATCCATTCTGTGAAACTCTTCCTTTAAAGTGGATTTCTTAATCCAACTAAATATGTAATATTACTGGCTTTTATATTTAACTGTACAGCTAGTGTTTTAATATAACCTATTGTTCTTTTTTTATATGTCATTGTGTTACTGCCTCATGTCCTTCCTTATATATAAGCCTGGAGGTCTCCATTTAGCATTTTTTAGAGCAACTCTACTAGTGATGAACTCCTCAGTTTTGTTTTATATGCCTTAATTTCTACTTCATTTATTAATCATAAGTTTTTAAAAGTAACTTGTGATAGTTCCAAATTTTATGTCATTCCTGAATCACACTCTATTGCTTGTGTAATCTCTTGACAATAGGTTACGGTTCTTTCTTGATTTTTTAATGTGATTATATATATTCCATGTTTCCCCAAAAATAAAACATCCTCCAAAAATAAGACCTACTTACAGGTTTCCTTCTAAGTGAAATATAAGGCATCCCCCTGAAAATAAGGCCCCCCTAGGCTCTGTCTCAGAATGAAAATTAATTTACCATAAACTGGTCGCTAGGGCTGCCCCGACTGGCGTCTAGCAACCAGTGACATTACATGGAGTCCTGACTTCACTGCTGTGTGGAGGCGGAGCGGAGGTCAGAGTGAGCGGTGAGCACGGGGCGGGAGAGAGGAGGAGACTTTCACAGATGCGTGTAGAAGAACAGGAGGATTAGAGTGGATGGGATGCGGCTAAGGTGGTGAGTGCTGATCTGTCTCTGGTGACACTACCTGATGCTCGCAGCCGCCCTCATGATGACTGAAGGTTCCCAGTCAGTGGCTGACCCTGCTCCAGCCCAGATCCAGGCCCCAGCAAGCCCAATGACAGTCCCCAGGCAGGCCCCAGGGGGGAAATGTCTGATAAAGGGGTAGGGGGGATGTCTGGTGAAGGTGTTCAGTGGCACAGGGGCAGGGGTAGGGGGATCACTTAAAATGACACAGGAGGATCAGAGGGGGCAATCAAAATGACACAGGAGGATCAAAAGGGGTTACTAAAATGGTAATCCCCCTTCTGATTCTCCTGTGCCATTTTGATTCCCCCCTCTGATCCCCCCTGTATCATTTTAAGTGATCCCCCTCCCCCCACCTTGATACGCAATTTCTTTTTTTACCCCTAGAAATGAATGCAAAAAGAAAAAGCTACTCGGTGGAGTACAAGAAAGGAATCGTGGAAGACTCTTGGGGCCAAAATCTTACTGCTTTCTGCAAAGAGAAGATGTTGAGTGTCTGATTGGTCCGAAAATGGCAAGCAGAGTGGTAACCTCATTGAACAAGTGGACAAGGGAAATGCTAAAAAGCACAAGTGTGGATCAGGTCGGCAACCATTATTTTCCGAGCTGGAAGACCTGATCTGTGAATGGGTTGTTGACAAGAGAGCAGGGGCTTTGGTTGTGAATAGGGCTCAGATTCAAGAATTTGCCCTTGCAATGGCACCACAGTTTGACATAGCCCCTGAAGACTTCAAAGCATCACAACACTGGCTGGATAATTTCCTTCAGAGAAGTGAACTGTCTTTAAGAAGATCTACAACATTGTTTAGGTTGGAAGATACTCAAGTTATTAAGCGAGCACTTGCATTCAAGTCCTTTATTGATGATGCTGATTTCTCTAAATACAATCTTTCCAACATGATTGCTATGGATGAAACTGCAGTGTTTATGGGCCAATCATCTCAAACAACAATTGAACAGCGGGGTGCCTCCTTAGTGTACATTCCCTACACTGCTTAGGAAAGTGCATGTGTTTCCTGTATTTTGGCAATTCATCTGGATGGCACTAAAATCCCACCTTTAATCATTTCTAAGGGCAAGAAGAAAAAGATTGAACGTGTTTTGGGCATTTTTATTCTTGAAACTGAAAAAGCCTGGGCCACACAAGCAGTTATAAGGAAGTGGGTCAATTTAATGCTGCCGCTTGTTATGCAAGGGAGCCAAAGAGGTCTGCTAGTCTGGGATGCAGCCAACACTCACTGTGCTAAAGACATGAAGACATTTCTTCACGAAAGAAAAATAGATCAGATAATGATTCCCACAGGAATGACAGCCTATCTCCAGACTCTTGATATTGCAACAAACAAGCCATTCAAAGACAATTTGCCCATAGAAATTAATGACTACATTGAAAATAGAATGGAGAGAAATCAGCATGGAAACTTTGTGAAACCTAAACTGCAAGAAGTTGTGACTTGGGTGAAGAATTCATGGGAGAAAATCACTGACAGTTGCATTGCAAATGCACTGTGAGCAGGCTACCTTGACAAGAAGTACTCATTTAAAGACAGTGCTATTGCTAAACATGAGAGATTTGGTCCACTGATTCTGAAAGAAATGGAGTCACAAGAAATTCACCAGGAAATTCAGGAATTGGATTGTTATGATGATGTTCCAGAAGATGATGACATGATTGTCATTGAATAAATGAGTAAATTCTTGATACTGTATGATTCACAGTTTGTCTGGTTTGTGTTGACAACTACCGTACTACCATACCGTATACAGGTAATAAATTTCCTTTATTTTCATTTAACAATAAATGTGTACCATATTTTTCTTCATGAAAAAATAAGACATCCCCTGAAAATAAGACCTAGCGCATCTTTGGGAGCAAAAATTAATATAAGACACTGTCTTATTTTAGGGGAAACAGGATATATATATATATATATATATATATATATATATATATATATATATTTTACTTTGACCAAGATATGTTTTTATGCTTAATTTAATATCTAGGGTTTTTTGTTATTGTTGAGTTGTACACCTGAAACTGTATGTGATGTCTTTACATTCTATTGTACAACTATAATTAAATGCTATGTGTTTTATATTTGCATAGATGCTAAAATTGAAAACAAAACAAAACATAATTACCAAATAGCTAGGCAAATATTATTTTTTATAGAACCAAGTGGTATGATTTAATGAATTTATATAAAACAATCATTGTAATTAACATTTTTGCTACTTAGGGGAGAATATTGCATGTAATAAGGTTTAATGGATCCTCTTTAATTTTTTTCTGGATTCCTTTACTTCTTCAAAACCACACATAGTTCTCACTTATTCATGATTTAAAATATCCCATGCTATCTTATTTCTTATATAGTTTTATTAAATTTTTTGGGTGACATTGGTAATACTACTCAGTTATTAGAAAAGACAAAACACTGCTACAACATGGATGGACCTTGAGAATACTATGCTAAGTGAAGTCAATCAGAAAAAGCTAATAGTCACACTGGTTTAAAAAATAAAGACACATTATTAGCATATATAATTCTAGAGGTACTAGTGCTTCAAACATGGGTTGATTTATCAAATCAGTGATGAATATCCCTTTTAAATCCTACTTTCTACTTTTTTTTCCATGTCAACTGCATTCTAAAACTGACTCTTTCCAAATATAAAGATGGCCCTCTATAGCTCCTAGGTTTATAAGCTTCTTTGTTCATATTTAGTGTGTGAGAGAGAACATTATTTTATGTGTCTTCTATTGAAGTGACTGAGAAATTCAAGTCCTGTTAGGAAGAGGAATGCAAACAGGGGAGCAAATAAGAAATGACTAGTATAAGTATCTAAAGAAGAGGAGGGACTAAAAACACCTCTTTGTAACTTTCCAGAAAATTATTTCTCTCAACTGGATGGAACATAATTTGGATATCATTTTGATGTGTGTGTTTTAATTATGGCTATAAGGCTATTATTCTATATTACCAATTGGAAAATGATCCATTAACATTACTTTTTTCAGAGTTTGTTTTATTTTAATTTTTTTGTTTTGGATTAGAAAAAAAATCTTTATTGTTGAAAGCATTACATATGTCTCCTTTTTAGAGACTAAAAGAAGAGGTAAAAGCATTATCTTCCTACTATGACTATAAAAGCCTATATTAAAATTTCCCTTTCTATCAATAGATGGACAAACACCAGTACTCCCTATAGAGAAATTATTCTTAAGACACACCATAGCCAGGCTATCAACTCCATTTAGACAAAAGTAATTCCAAATATGGGAACTGTTTTCATGGTTTGGGTCAAGATAAGAAGAAACAGTTACAAATATATGATGAAAGGAGGGTTGAAAAGTGCATTTGCAAAGTAAAGAAAATTATTGTTGATATACTTCATAAACCTAGAAAATGATGACATAAAAGCAAGTTCCTAACTATGAACTTTCCTTTTTGTATTAATATTGCAATCCATCTATTTTTACTCCATCTTGTTATAACCATTCTGAGTGGCAGAACTCAAAATAGAAAAATAGAATCAATTATGCTTAATACTAACAACTGAACAGATGTCATATCCTTATTATCTTATTATCTACACAGACATTAATATGGTAGTATTTTAGGTCACAGAGGAATGAACTTTTTAAATTTATTGATTTGAGAGAGGGGGGGGGAAGAGATTGATTTAGTGTTCCAATTATTTATGCATTCATTGGTTGATTCTCGTATGTAACCTGACCAGGGATCAATCCTACAACCATGGTATATCAGGACAATGTTCTAACCAATTGAGTTACCAGGCCAGGACAGAAATTGACTTTTTAAAGTTATATGGATAATAGAAATATAAACGGATTTGGTTTTCATAGAAACTACAGCTATGTTCTTTCCTTTTCTTCTTATCATTTCTTTTTTCCCTTGGAGCTTACATCCTAGAGCCTTTTATTGGTGTCTAGGAATCAAAATGGAAAATTTAATAAGAGGAAAAGTGAAGCATCTGGGATCCCTCCATTTTATAAATTCTATGGAAAAGAAACCATTGAGAAATACTGTAAGTAGTGGAAAATCAATCAAAGGCTTAGCCCCTTCATATAACCCAGTCCACATACCATAATTCAGCTTGACAAATAGAATTTATCATGGACTCGTCATTTTCAGGAACCATTTGATCTGCAACAAAGCTGTTATCACATATATGCAGAATATGAACTGAATATGGAGAGTAGCAGTAAATCTCCCCTCTAAAACTCTCAAATCCCTCAATCCACACATCAATATAGGAATGTCATCTTTAGAGATTTATAAATTCACAAATTACATTGCAAATTCAGGTATTTCAGATTAGTTAGTGATATCAGTTTCTTTTCCTTTTTGTACCCGAATCAAGATCCTAGATGAAAATAAATTTTTATTTGGAAAGAGGAATGCTTATTATGGGTAGTGTTAGGGTTATTAGGAAGAAGAAAGGAAGGGGAAAAATCTGAGAGTTTGAGGCAATGACCCCAAGAGACCTGCCATGTGCAATGTGAAGACATTGTCTTCCTATGGAACATATCAAGAAAGGGTATGAGATGCCAGGAAGGGAAGAAAAAAGTGCTTTGTAGGTCATCTCCTCCTCTAATTGTTCACTCAGGCTTACATATTGATATTCTTTACCATTTTACAACTTCCACGGCTCCTTTTTCCAAGGTACCCACCTTTCCTCTTGCCTTCATGTTTGACATCAGAAACTATAGACAGATACTTTCTGGCAGCCAGTAATGATAGTTATCATTTCAAGGAAATGCTAAACACCAACATTCAAGCTGCCAAAAGAAAGAACTTGTGGACTCAGATTTATTTTAATGTAACTCACTATATCAAAGCCTAAGATTCCTTCTAAGAATAACTCCTTTGCTACATAAAAGTTTACAAAACATTAACTGCTTAAATTCAGGGAACAGAATAGCATATAATTACTTCAAAAATTGTGATAAGAATATTAGAATAAGCTGATAGGTGAAGAAAACTGTGCCCTCAGCTTCACAAGGTAATTAATATCCACTTAGATCTCTCTGGTCAATAGGGAGTCCAATGTAATGTGAGCCCAAAATAAAGTGGAAAGGAAAGAAAGAAGAAACCTCCTTATTTTTTTTTCTAGACTGAAGCCTTTTCTAGCCAGATTGCTTTCTAGGTTGTAGTCATTAGGACCCATGAGCCCCTTCACCACGTTCCTAATTCCAAGAGGCCTAAACTAAGATTTATTTTGTAATGAAGTTTGTGTCTATGGTCTCCTTAATAGTATATGTTCTTTAACAGACGTATCTATTAAAAAAAACAAAACATCAATTTGTGGGAAAGTCACTGAAGTTAAGCAGTTGGCTGCTTCCTGTAATTATGATTTGGAAAAAATTTGGAGTTTGCTTTAAAGTACAGGTTATATGCAACATGTACAAACCCTGAAGAGCTGCTCTGGGAATTATTTCAAGGGCTCAGGCAAATGATTAGCATATATCTGAGGTCCCTTCCTCAGTGGAACTACAAGTTTTTATCTGAATGTAGCAGGCAAATGATTAGCATATATCTGAGGTCCCTTCCTCAGTGGAACTACAAGTTTTTATCTTACTAATAGGTGTACATCTGTAAGCAGTAATTCTGATAATCTTCCTTTCTGGCTAGACTCAAATAATGTCATTTTATGTTTTGGTCCATTTTATGTTTTGGACTAGAATAAAATTGCAATGCTTTGTCTCTTATTTTTAGAGCATTTCCATTGCAGTTTAAATATTCCCCCCCACCCCCTCCAATAACCTTTCGGTATTTAGGAACTCTCTTTGAGTTCTCTCTTTATCTCATTTCCCCACCTTCTTTAATAGAAAGCTAAATGAAAATATTTAAAAATGCTTGCTAAAGAAGCAGGAAATGAGTTAACACTGAATGAGAAAATTAATCCAAAGTTCAGCAGTCTGGCATTCGAAATCCATGCTGTAGTCCAAAGCAGGTGATATTATTTAAACCAAATTGTTATCTAAAATAACATGAAGGAAACATAATGAAAAAACAGTGTACCATGAAAAGAACTTAAATTTGGCTTTCCAAAAACATAACACTTCAATTTCTGTAACATAACACTGATTGACTGCCATGGCAGCTCCGAAAGCTAAGAAATTAGAACACTCTGGGCTGTTCTTGGGTCTAGGAAACTAAAATAGAGGAGAAACAATGTGGAGTTTTTTTTTAAAGCAGCTTCAGTATCTGAGACTTCTGAAATGTCTAAGGATTATTGAAACTTAATAAAAACTTCTCAAGACTTAATGTTAATAAATATTTCGGCATTCTACAACTAAATAATTGAATACATATGGTCAAAGAGGTATTCCTAAAAAATGTTCAAAAGCTATCTATGAATATTTAAGTATTTTTATTAAAGTATTAGTGGTCCAGTGCATGGACTCATGCACATTGGAAGAAAATTAATTAGAAGAAATATTTTAATATTGTTATTCACCCTTTCTCTATAATAGAAGTGTCAACCAAATTCATAATCAACAATGACATGTCAAAACACAGGCCTGTGATTGGCACCAGTGAGATCTTTACATGTATCGCGCATGTGCAAGTCAACTTAGCCATATATATATATATATATATATATATATATATATATATATATATATATTTATGTGTGTGTGTATGTGTATATACATATATATATACACACACATATACATACACACACACACACACACACACACACACACACACATATATATATATAATAAACTTGCTTAATTAGACCTGCTTTCTGATTTAGCTAAACTTTTTCCAGCCCAGTGAAGCACCCCAACTTTTCTTTCTGGTAATTGTCAGCAACACAGCAGTAAATGGCAACACAAAGCAGATTATCAAGTGACCTTATTATTGAACTATCTGAAGGCACTGTAGAGTAAGGCTCCTGAAACAAGTTAATTTTTTAAATAGCTTTTAAGGAAGTCTGACCACTAGAGATCTCATTTTCATTTATAAAGAACATCTCCTTTGGTCTTTCTTTAGAAAGAGTACCATAGAAAACAGTGCTTATGTGGCTCCACAAACCATTTTTGCTGAGCATGGATACTAGTGAAATATGCCCAATAAGACAGACAACCTTTGGAGGTTAGGAATAGGGTAGACCAAGGGTGAGAGATAAGGTTTTTCTTCCACCTCCCTTTCTGCTTACAGAAAGTGAAAAGGCAAGTCAACAGATGAAGGCACCTCCCTAAGTACAGTATTTAGAATATAATCTATGATCCTTCCAGAAGAAACACAAATACCATAATTTCCAGCCTTATAATTTTTCAGGTGGGTAAACTAAGATCTATAGAGATAAGGCAATCTGTCCAAGGTTTCTCAGGTAGTTAGCATCAGAACTATTGCTAGGAATTAAGTCTCTGTATTACCCTTTAAGGCTCTTGGCCTGGTCTATAGCCTTTGGATTGTATAAATGAGACTCTGTCTTGCCTAGGTAATGATTCAGTGCCAGGGAGAGAAAACATGCCCAACCATTCAAAAATAAGCATTGACTTTCTTTTGCTGGTGTTTGAATTCTTCAAAGTTTTGGGTCACCAAAGCCATATCTTGGGTCTCAAAGGTGAAGCCATTAAAGCACATTTGTTTTCTGTCTAAAGAGCTCCTCCAGTGTCAATAATTCTGGAATAGCTGTTGAAAAAGGCAACATATGCTTCTGATGGTGTGTAAAGTATGAAAAATCAGATTAACTGCTTATGGATAAATCCATTTGCCTGTTCAGATAGCAAATTGGCATTCATCCTTATGAAGGATGTGTTATAAAGTGGCAAGTAAAGAAGTTTTCCTAAGTTGCTGTCACAGTCCCTGAACACTCAAAGTACTTAAATACAGCAATAATATGGCACTATTGTACAGTAAAAATCATCTTAGTAGAAGATGCAAGCCCTATTTTAAAATACACCCTAAATAGTCCATTTTCTCCAACAAATGGCAGCTGATTGGGCTGTGCTGTAATTGGGTACAGCATTGAAGAGCTGCTTTGCCTATTATTTAAATTTCCAGTGAAGAAATAGCTAGCTCCTTCATCTCTACTCCACTCATTTTTCTTTCACGACCACAGATGTATCTTGGCCATAGCACAGTTTCAGAGAAGGAAACAAGTTAGGGAGTTTTTGCCACAGCGCAGTTTGCTGTCATGACAACCAAGAGGCCTCTGCAAATGGCATAGGTACACCTTCTTTCCAGGCATTTGCTTAGTAGCTTAAACAATTTAACTGACAGCAAGGATAATTTGCAGGCTACAATTCTGCTCTATCTGGCTATATGGACACCCCCGTCTTTTCCATTCTCCTTGCCCAGGTGGCTGTGGCTGTGGGGGGTGGTCTGAGGTAGGGTGTATGCAAATAAAATCAAGTCAATAGGTATATTTGAGCACCTGTTCAGTGTCTGACTTTGTATTGGATTTTGTGGGAAAATATAATCCTGTAACCCCATGAGGAAATGTTAGCAGGGAAGAATTGTAATAATTCAAATAGCATGTATATTTCACAGTCATCATAGATTCAATAATTCCAAGATGATCTTCCTACCTAAATCTGCTCCTCTTCTTATGATCTTCAAGTGTAGAGAAAAGGCCCTGCCATCTACCTACTTCCCCAAACAAGAAGCCCAGAAGGAACCTTCAACTTGTCCTCTTTTCTCATTTATTAAATCCAACCTCCTTACATAGAGTTTCAATTGACTCTATCTTAAATATCACTTAAATCTATCTCCTCTCCTCTGGTACTTACTAGCATAATTTCAGGTATTAATCATCTTTTCAACGAAAATATAGGAATAACCTCCAAATTACTCTCTCAGCTACCTTCTCCAATCCACCCTTATCACTACTACCCACTTGAGCTTTATAAAAAGCATAATCTAAAATTTGATCTCATCACTTCTCTGCTTAAAACCTGACAGTGATGGTTTATAACTTTCAGGAAAAATATAAAACTTTAGCATGGCCAAAACCGGTTTGGCTCAGTGGTAGAGCATCGGTCTGTGGACTGAAAGGTCCCAGGTTCGATTTCGGTCAAGGGCATGTACATTGGTTGCGGGCACATCCCCAGTAGGGGGTGTGCAAGAGGCAGCTGGTCGATGTTTCTCTCTCATCGACATTTCTAGCTCTCTATCTCTCTCCCTTCCTCTCTGTAAAAAATCAATAAAATATATTAAAAAACAAAACAAAAAAAAACTTTAGCATGGCATAGTAGTCACATTGTAATCTGGCTCCTGTCTCCCTCATTAAATAGACAATGTTTGATGTGTTATTATAAATAATTCTTACCCATTAAGAGGTATCTAATCAAGTTATTGAAACTAAAGGTAACAAAATATTTATTTGATTACAGTCTGTAATTGGGGCATTTTAGTGCTACAGATAGACCTTCCTTTATGAGTTACTAAATTGTATTTATTTCCTGAATTGGGATAAGTGGTGAGACTTGATTCTGTAATTAATATTCACCAGGGAATCTATTGATCTGTGTTCCAGGACCCTGTATGCTGTTGAAATCTTGTTTTATAGATATAGGCATACGTCCTCAGCTGTATGTGTGGTTTAGAAATGCTGTTTCTTGAGCTTTTGTTCTTGCTAAGAATCACTGTGGCTGAGAAGAATCAGGGAGGATTAGAGGATAAATAAATGTTATAATAAAAATATTAATTAGATAATTTTTAATCATGTCTTCTTGTAAATATTCAATTGTTCATCTCAGGTTGAATTAACTAGAAGTAACAATGTCTAGCACCCATGGGTGTTGATGAATAAAGTTTGTCTTCCCATAGGACAGAATTATGGAAGCTCAGCTGGATGACTTCGCAGAAGTTACCTGTCTGGACCTTCTACTCCTCTCTCCCTTGCCTCCTGACTTCACAATGGTACATTTTTCTTGTGGTATACTGAATATATTGGTAATGTATTTACGGCAAAATATTTATTAAAGATCTGCTCTGTTCTAGCCTGTGTGCTTAAACCTATAGATATAATGTTGAACCAGAAAATCATGCTAATTATATTCTAGTGTGTGTGGAGTAGAGGTAAGAGACAGATATTAATCAAGTTATCATAGAAGTAAATGTGAATTTTTAATACTGACATGTGGCATGTACTTCAAAATAAATTATCAATAGCAGAAAATGTTACCTGAATAAAGTGGTCAGAAAAGTCTCTGACAATATGTCATATAAACGGAAACCAGATAGATTTAAAAGAGCTAATAATGCAAAGGGTTGAGGGATGATCATGCCAGTCAAATAGGAGAGAATGTACGTTGAATGCTTTCTGTTATAAAAGCAGAATCAATTTTAATGTTGCTAGTGGGAGGGTGATATTCTAAGTCAGGGTAACAAGTGTGAGATTAAATTTTCAGAGGTAGGTAGGCAAAACATATAGGGCCCTGAAGATGAAGATAAGTGGTTTAGGTTTCATTGTAATGCCAATGATTAGTCTTTATATGTGTGTTTTTTTTTAAATCCTCACTTGAGGACATTCTTCCATTGTTAGAGAAAGTGGAAGTGAGGGGAGAGACAGAGAAAGAGAAACATTGACTTACATTGACCATCAGGTTCAGCTTGCTTAGCTAGGTAGACAAGCACAGAGGCCCTCTGGTGATGTGAAAAGAATAAGGTCTTTGGAGTCTAACAGACCTAAGTAGAATCCTGAATTCACCACTTACTAGAAATTCTTAAGTGAGTTACTTAATGTTTCTAAACCTCAGTTTCTTTGTCTGTGAAATTGCTTATGAGAGTCACATTAAACAATTTAGCATATGCAAAGCACTTCATATATGATAAATTATTAATAAATAGTGGCTATAATGTTCATAGAATGGATTTCTAAATAATAGCTTTATTGAGATATAACTCATGTATTATATAATTCATTTATTTGAAGTATAAAATTGAATGATTTCTAATAATTTAATAAAATATACTTATATTCAGTAATTATCAGGAAAACTTTAAACTAGACAAATACTTTTCAATGAATGAATGATCAATCTTTTTTTTATTTTTTAAAAATATATTATATTGATTTTTCACAGAGAGGAAGGAAGAGGGATAGAGAGTTAGAAACACTGATAAGAGATAAACATTTATCAGCTACCTCCTGCACACTCCCTACTACGGATGTGCCTGCAACCAAAGTACATGCCTTTCACCAGAATCGAACCTGGGACCCTTCAATCTGCAGGCTGACACTATTTACTGAGCCAAACCAGTTAGGGCTGAATGATCAATCTTTTATTGGGCACACAAAGACACTCAAATACTAGTAAATAAAATTAGGTTGACCTGAAATCTCTGTGACCATGCAATCATTTATCTAATTTTTAATTTTTACCAAAAGTGTCACCTGCATCTGTCCACAGGAACATGAGAATGTAAATGACATAATAGAATTGGCAGACGGTTTTATGACATCACTTCTCTGAATCTGCACCCATAAATATGAGAGCTTGTGGACTCTTTCACACACACACACACACACACACACACACACACACACACACACTATACAGAGAACGTAGCTTTCTTTTCATGTTGTATATTCCCTCTTGTTCTAACAATGACTTTTAAGCTTACTCAGGGCATGGCCTGAAGAAAAATGAAACTAGCGATTTTTTTTTCCCCCTAATCCTACCACTTTGGGATAAAATAAAAGGACTATGAGGAGAAAAATAAAAGTAAAGGGAGAAAAATATGTATAAATATTAACATATGAGATCAGTTGCTACCTGATAAGAAAAAGTGTGGCCCAGTGGTTTTCCATGAGAAACTAGACTATGTGGAGATATGAGCATCTTTGAGAATTTTCCAAGGCCAATTTCTTAATCTAATGGCAGATTTTTTTAAATTGTTATATGAGATTTTTTATTTTATTAGAAGATTTTTCAGGTGAACTATGTGTGTTCATGTATGTATGTGTGCTTTATGAAAAACATATTGCCTGCCTAAACCGGTTTGGCTCAGTGGTAGAGCGTCGGTCTGCGGACTGGAAGGTCCCAGGTTCGATTCCGTCAAGGGCATGTACATTGGTTGCGAGCACATCCCCAGTAGGGGGTGTGCAAGAGGCAGCTGGTCGATGTTTCTCTCTCATCGACGTTTCTAGCTCTCTATCCCTCTCTCTTCCTCTCTATAAAAAAGAATCAATAAAAATATATTAAAAAAAAGAAAAAAGAAAAACATATTGCCTGACCTTTTTATCAAGTCATTTTTCCAGACCACTCATTGGCTATTTTGTCACCAATTAGATTATAATTTGTTTGATAGGAAAGGTCTTAAAAAGGCAAGTGAATGCATTTTGAGTGAATAATGTTGCCTTTTCACAGTTTTCTCATTAGTTCAAATGCCAATTGTGAAACATCTCATCAAGCCTTTGGATTTTAACAGTCCAATTTTAGTGATTGTTCACACTTCAGTACCCAAGTGTCACCAGTAACATTATTATATTGAGTGTTTATTAAACTATCTTTTACATTACATTCAGTTATTTTCTTATGGAAACTTTCTCTGAATATTTCTAAATCTTTGATTTAAGCTTCAGAGTTTTGACCAATAGATGAGTAATAATCTCTCTTTTATGCTTATGAGAATTAAAATATCAGAAATGACAGGATGCATTAGCAAGCAGGAGACTCTATTCAATAGCAGCTATTGTATATATTATCTCCATGTGTTTTATTTCATTACAAGCATATTATTTCATTATAAATACATCATGTATGATTCATTATATAACACATGTATCATACTTTATTTCTGAAGTTGTCAGCTGCGTTCTTCATTCATATAAACACTGTAAAGTACTCAGTTAGATAGCCAGATATTTTGCTTGCCTGGCCTCTAATACCTAAGTATGTAAAAATGTCAGGTTAGCAGGAAAACCTCAGTTAAAGGGACTGCATGAAAAAGGTAGTTCTGATTAATCAAGTATTTTGATAACCTGAAGGTTAGAGATAACAAAAATGTTGTTTTACTCTTTTGATGGTGGATATTTTTCTTAAGTGTCAAAGGCTATATTATCTCCTTAGTAAGTTAAGTCTAGTGATAAGTACATTTTTGTTTGTTGACTAAGGATCTTCCAGGACAAGCAACATTTTCTAGAACTGTTTGCTTAAACAAAGCCTTTAACATGAGCATTATAGGATTCTTTATTCTCAAAGAAGAGGCATTTTGTCTAAGGGCTTCAGTTAGTAGTGCTCTGATTAATTGAAATCTTATTGTAATGAAATATATTATTTAACTATAGTGATTAAGAGTGTAGATTTTTTACCAGGCTTAATTCCTTGCCCTGATTCATCCTAGTAATTCCATGTTGAATATCTATTTTAACCTTTGTGATCCTCAGTTTCCAATTTCTCTTCCATTAAATGAGAATGATAACAGTAAGTTGCTGTAGTGATCAAATTCTTCATTGCATATAAAGTGCTTAGTATAGTAGTGGTATGTAGTTAATAGTCAATTAATTTCAATTGTTACTATTGTTCCTGCTGTTTGCTATGGTATGGATTTGAACATAATATAAATTTTTTAAAAAAAAGTATTTTATGACTTTTCAGTGTTCTATATGGTATCTCCTAAACTTTCCGGTGAATGAAAACAGTGTCTTCCTTCTTCCCTTTATTCCACATAAAGGACAAACTCTTAAGGACTAGAACACGTGTGTGGGTCAGGAAATTCAATATTAGGCTCAGGAAAAGTAATTTTTTTGTAATAGAAATATTATAGAAAATAAATTTTTATTCAAGCAGAATAATATTCAGAGTTGGTCTGTACTAACAGGAGAAAATGAAGTGTTTGTTGTTGTGGTGCTTTAGGGCAAGGAGCAGAACCTTGAGCATGAGACATGTGCAGAGATCAAAGCCAGTTTTGAGCATAGGTACAACAAACATCTCTTTATTTGGAGTAAGACTAAAGTAGAAATAAAATGTTCTCATGTTTGTCCCCCATCCGTTTATCCTTATATATACAAAAGCCCAAAAGAGTGTTTCATTTTTCCACTCTATAATTCTAAATAAACACTCCATTCTCTGGGAAAAGTTATTTAAATATTAGTGACTTGTTAAGAGATAAAGCACTGGGTGGGAAAATTTTAATGAAGAAGCTATGTAGATGGAACTCAGAAGGGAAGAAAATTAGAACTAATTCATTTTTTACTATGGCTCAAGTATTCTATGGGCCTCAACTCTTGAGCTTCACACACAACACTAACAATAGGCATTATTATCTTCACATTAAAATAAACATAGAGTCAGAGAAATAAATTGCCCAAGACCACATTGGCATTAAGTGTTGGAGAAAAGAGTTGAACCTAAGATAATATGAAAATTTCCATGTCTAAATTAGGAGGAAGTGTGTAAGAACATTGCAGGTGGGGAAATTAGGAAATAATGGAGTGTAGTAACCCCCAGGAGGAAAAAATATCTTTCAGTTTTACATCCATAGCTTCAATGAGAATGAGTTTACAGATGTCATTCGATGTAACATATAGAATGCATAGAGGAGACAGGCCATCAGAGAGTCTAGTGCATCAAGTAACATTCACTAACATGTCTACTATGTATCAGGCACTGTGCTTGGAACTAAGAATAAAGAGATAAAACAAACCCACTCCCTACCTTCAAGGAGGTCGCTTCCTAATATGACAGACTATTGCTTTGTGAGAAAGTGGTTCTCAAACTGGATGCATGCAGAAGGATTACAAAGGGAACATAAAATCAAAGGCTAAATGTAGGAAGTATGTTGAATATAAATTTTACCCAAGTGGCAAATAATTTAAATTAATATATTAATTATTTAATGAAATGAAATAAAATGGAATAGTATACATCATTTGCATAATATTTTCAGTCCTTATTGAAGTAAACTATACATATTAAAAGTACACAATTCAGTAAGTTTTGATGTATGTATACACCAATGAAACTAATACCACAATCAAGATAATGAGAAAATTTTTGTATGTTTCCTATCCCTCACTTCCCTCCCCAGAAAAAAATTTGAACTTCTCTCTGTTATTATAAATTTCTGTTATTATAGAATTTTACATAAAAGCAATCACAGAGTATGTACTTTTTTGTTCTGGCTTTTTAACTCAGCAAATTTATTTTGAGATTCATCAATGTTATTATGTGTATCAATAATTTACTTTTTATTGATGAGAAGTATTCCATTGATGAGTGGATACACCAAAAATTTTTCCAGTCACCTGTTGTTGGACATTTAGGACTATTTCTAGTATTTGGCTATTACTCCTAAAGCTACTATGGACATTTGTGTACTAGTGCTTATGTGAACATATACTTTAATTTCTCTTGGGTAAACAAAAGAAGTAAAATGGTTGAATCATATAAGTTTATGTTTAACTTTTTAAGAATTAACTTTTAGGAGTCTACCAAATAAAGTGGATGTACCATTTTATATTCTTACTAGCAGTATATGAGAGTTCTACCTCTTCCACATCCTCACCAACACTTGGTATGGGTACCTGTGTTTAATTTCTCTAATATAATAGGTGTGTATTAGAATCTCAGTGTGGTTTTTACTTCAATGTCTTCAGTGGCTAATAATGTTAAACACCTTCTTAGGTGCTTATTACATCTTATTTGGTGACACATCTGTTCAAATTTTTGTCCATTATTTATTAGATTGTTCATTTTCTTATTGTATTTTGGGAAAATTTTACATATTTTAGTTTCATGTTATTTATCAGTTGTATAATTAAAAATGTTTTCTCCCATTCAGTAGCTTTACATTTCTTTCTCTTACTTTGGTCTTTCAAAGAACATAAGTTCTTAATTATGATAAAGTCCAACTTATCAACTTTATAAATAGTTATTTTGGTGTTGTATTTAAGAAACTATTAGGCTGGCAGGCAGAGTGGTTAGGGGCAATCAGGCGGGCAGGCAGGTGAGCAGTTAGGAGCCAGCAGTCCCAAATTGTGAGAGGGATGTCCAATTGTTGGTTTAGGCCTATTCCCTGTAAACTGGCAGTAGGACATCCTTCAACAGGTCCCAGATTGGAGAAGGTGCAGGCCGGGCTAAGGGACACTTCCACCCCTAGCCTGTGCACGAATTTCATGATCCGGGCCACTAGTAAGAATGATAATAAAAGTAAAACCTTGTAATATATGGCAACATTTTTTATAGATTCAAAGCATTTAGGCTAAGCTTTTTAATTAGTTACAGAGGTAGGGCTAACAAATATAGAACATAGATTAGGAATAGTGAATGATCCACCAGATTGTCTCATGCATTTTTCCCCTTTGGTTTCACAAATAAGTTTTGTGGAAAATGGAAGAGATCTAATACTTTTACCCCAAAGCTTTACCAACAAATTTAGCTATTGGAACTTGATATAATAGAAGCCATTTTAAAGGATTATGATCCAGAAATTCCATAGTTTCAGCAACTATATAAAATGAAAATGTTTAATAGTATAGCTTTTCTTCTCTTTTTTATTTTTTTCCTAGTGTTTGCATCCTGAAAGAACTTTTGGCTTTTCTGCAGTGCCTCAGCCTTGCTCTGCTAGCATTAGGTATTGCTTTGTCAGAATAGCTTTGAGCTTTCTTCATGATGTCTACATTGAGACCTATATTAAATTTTTTATGCATTGTAGCTATTATTCTTTAAATGACTTTTGACCTGGTTAATAACAAACTGCTTCCTATGTTGCTGGACTCAGAGATCATCAGGTAAACAGCTCTATAATCTCACTGGACTAAAAGCAAAGACAGAAATTGAATATAAAGAGACAATTAAACATATAATTTTTAGAGGCAAGTAGGAAAGTCTATATAATAGCCAACATAGAAGACTTTTCTGGTTCTAAATAAAATGTTGTCATTTGAGTTTGTCACTATGGGTTTTCTCTAGTTTTGTATTTGTAGAGTTGTGAGGAAAGGGGAATACAAGTTGATGATCAATAATTTTTCTATAGACTTCAAGCCATATCTGAGGAATTATTTTTAAGTAAATCTTTACTGGAGTTCAGCTTCAACAATAACCAGGTTCCTTTCTCTGTTAATATGCTTAGGTTTACTTTGTGTTTTGCTTTGTTATTTTGAAATGAAAATGTCCCATTGGTATAGAGTATCTTTTATTGTGCCTGTTTCTTCATATCAAGCATCTTCTCATCACAATGGCATAAAACGGGAAATCAATTATAATAAAAAAATCCAAAAAATCAAACACATGGATACTAAATAGCATGCTATTAAACAATGACTGGTTACCAGAGAGATGAAAGGAGAAATAAAAATAAAAAAACAAACATCATGGCAACAAATGACAATGAAAACCCATCTTATTGAATCTGAAGAGACTTCGCCTGTGACCCAAAATATGGTCTATCTGTGAAAATGACCCATGTGCACTTTAGAAGAATGCGTATTTATTTTGCGGCTTTGGGGTGAAATGTTCTGAAGATATCAATTAATTCCATCTGGTCTAGTGAGTCATTTAGGATTGACGTTTCTTTACTGATATATATATATATACATATATATATATTATACACACACACACACACACACACACACACACACACACACATATATATATATATATATATATATATATATATATATATATATATATATATATATATATAATTTTTTACAGAGAGGAAGGCAAAGGGATAGAGAGCTAGAAACATCGACCAGCTGCCTCCTGCAGACTCCCTACTGGGGATGTGCCCGCAACCAATGTACATGCCCTTGACCCGAATCAAACCTGGGACCTTTCAGTCCATAAATCCATGCTCTTTCCCCTGAGCCAAACCAGTTTCAGTGGTTTGCTGATTTTTTTTAGAGGATTTGTCAAATAGTGATAGTGGTGTATTAAAGTCTCCTCCTATGATGCATTGCTGGCAATCTCTCCCTTTATATCTTCCATAAGTTTTCTTTTATGTATTTGGATGCTTTTTTTGGGGGGGGGGTGGAACAAATATGTTTACCAGAGTTATTTCTTCTTGTGGAATTGTTCCCTTTAGTTTTATGAAATGGCCTTCTTTATCTTTTGTTACGACATTCATTTTGAGATCTAATTTGTCAGATATAATTATTGTTAACCAAGCTTTTTTTTTTTTTTTTTTTTTTTTTTTTATCATTTCCATTCTCCTGAAAAACCTTTTTCCATACCTTCACCATCAGTTTGTGTGCATCTTTTTTTCTGAGGTGGGTTTCCTGTAGACAACAGATGCAAGGGTCAGTTTTCTTATCAAATCAGTTACCCTATGTCTTTAGTTTGGGGCATTTAATCCACTTACATTTAATATTATTTACAGATACTTGTTTGTCACCATTTTTATTGTTTACCCTTGTGTTCCTTCTTAGCTTCCTATTTCTTCTTTCTATACCAATCCCTTTAGCTTTCTTTCATTGCTGGTTTGGTGGTAATAAATTCCGTTAGTCCATTTTTGCTTGTGAAGCTCCTTATTTCACCCTCAATTTTGATTGATAGCCTTGCAGGTTACAATATTCGTGAATTCAGACTCTTCTTATGTATCACTTTATATATTTCATTCCAGTCTCTTCTGGCCTGATGTGATTCTGTTGAGAAATCAGTTGCAGGTCTGATGAGGGATCCTTTGTAGGTAACTTTCTGCCTCTCTCTGGCAGATTTTAAGATTATTACTTTGTCGTTGGTGTTTGCCAATTTAATTATGATGTGCCTTGGTGTTGCTCTTTTGTGGTTCATTTTGTTTGGGACTCTGTGAGCTTGGATTTGTGTGGGTTTTTTCTTCCCTATATCAGGGAAGTTTTCTGTCATTATTTTTTCAAACAGGTTTTCCTTGCTTCTCTTCCTCTCTTTCTGTTACCCCTATTATGTGGATGTTGTTTCATTTCATGTTGTCCCAAAGTTCTATCAGGCTCTTCTCCTGCTTTTTAATTTTTTTTTTTCTAGAACCTGCTCTACTTGGATATTTTTTCCTACCTTGTCTTCTAGCTTACTGATGAAGTCCTCTGCTTCTATTCTATGCTCGATACTTTCTATGAGTTCTTTATAGCAGCAATGTCATTTTTTTATTTCTTCTCTGTTCTTCATTTCCTCTTGATTCTTACACATATTGTTGAATTTGTCTTCCATTTTTTTCATTCATCTTATGGCCATTTCTCTGGATTCTTTCTCTGACTGGTTGCTTGCCTCTATTTTGTTTATTTTTTTTTCTGGTGTTGCCTGTCTATATCTTTTATATCTGTGGTGTTTCTTTGTCTCCCCATGATCTCTCTTCTCTGAGTTTCTGGTTATGTAGTTCTTTCTCTCCTTATCCTAGGCGACCTTTCTGTGATAGGGTGCAGAGCTCCTCCTTATCCACATGTTTGTGCTGCTTGGGGACTGGTGTTTAAGGTTTCATAGTTGTTCACTGGGTGGTGTAGTTGTAGATTCCCAATATTTTTAGACTTCCAATAACAATCTTTTTCCCATTCAAGATGGCACTGTCTCTGCATCAGAGCCGGTTCCTCTGGGAGGGATTTAAGCAGCAGTGTAGACTGCCCCATTAGGGGAACCCAATCTTGAAATCCCCTACAGTCCCTTTTAATATAGCTGTCCCTCAATTCACAAATAAACACTCCCTGTATGACCACACAGTCCCCTTTTATTCTCTGACTCACACACTATCTTGCAGTCTGCCTACCCATTGGCAGCCATTTTCCTCCTCTATAAGAACTTTAATAGCCAAAATTATTTTATTCAAAATTCATAGTGTTGCAGAAACCTGTTTGGCTCAGTGGTAGAGAGTCGGTCTGCGGACTGAAAGGTCCCGGGTTTGATTCTGGTCAAGGGCATGTACATAGGTTGCAGGCACATCCCCGGTAGGGGGTGTGCAAGAGGCAGCTGGTCGATGTTTGTCTCTCAACGACGTTTCTAGCTCTCTATTCCTCTCTCCTCCTCTCTATAAAAAATCAGTAAAAATATATTTAAAAAATTCATAGTGCTCAGAGATATTAGATAACTTGTCCAAATTTTACCAGCTGAAAGAGCCAGTATTTGAACTCCAATCTGTATGATTTCAGAGATCACATTTTTTATTGCTGTTAATCTTCACACAAGGATATATTTTCCATTGACTTTTAGATAGAGTTGAAGGGAGGAAGGGAAGAAGGGTAAGAGAGAGAGAAAGATCAATGTGAGAGACACACATTGATTAGTTGCCTCCTGCATGATCCCAAACTGGGCCAGGGATCCAACCTGCAATCCAGGTACTTTCCTTAACCAGGAATCCAACCTGTGACCCTTTAGTGTCAGGCCAATGCTCTATTCATTGAGCAACACCAGACAGGGTGAGATCACATTCTCAAGCTTGGCTTTCCCACTGAATATGTTCTGGTAATACAAATTCCAGTATATATTGAATTCATAAGAAAAGTACCATTTGTGTGTATTTTTTCCTCCTTTATGGAGTCTCTCCAAAACCTTTAAAACCTTCAAGCATCTTCAATATAATAATTACTATTTACTAACTGCTTTCTTGTTGAAGGCCCTGTGGTAGGAGCTTAGCATTAATTAATGTTCAGACAGCTCTACGAAATTGGGACTATTATTGTCACTTTTTTATAGACGAAAAAACAAAACTGAGGCATCATAGTTGGTAATCTAATTAAGGTCATACAAATAAGGATTTATAGACAAATTCAAACCCAGCTTTGCCTTATTTAAAAAAAACATTTTTTTTATTGCTTTCAGATTTTATATTCTCAGATGTGAATGTAGGGAATGATAGACAAGAATCTCTCCCACATGTGGGCACAAGCACTTCCCCCTCAATATATGCCTCAATTACTTATAAAGCTATTTGGAGTATGTCAAGATGTTTGAAATTCTAAAGCATCTGGCACTGAAGCCAACAGGAAATGAAGATGGATGGGAAAAAACACATTTTGGATCATTGAGTGGGTTTATGTTGCCTCCACATACTGTGTACTCTTTAATTTGGTCAACTGTTATTCTATTTGCAAAGTTATAGAACAGTTGGTGCATATTTGCCTAACTTTAGCTTCTCATAAATAATTATTAATTTCTGCCAGTGTCTCTCAATTGAAATCAAGTCTTGTTACCACCTAGTAGGCGAACCTAGCACATCAAACATGTAGGAACATAAAGAAAACAAAACAAAAAAAAGTATAAGGAAATCTCAAATACCTTCATGTTATATTGGGACCAAAATGGTTTTCTAACAAGAAATGAGACACATTAGTATGACAAAGAAGTAGAGTCTTAGTAAGAAAGGAGGAATCCAACAATTTCCCCACAAAGGAACTACATATTCTTTTTTTTCTTTATTGATTAAGGTATTATATATGTGTCCTTATCCCTCCATTGTTCCCCTACCTCCCCTCACTCATGCCTTCACCCCCTGCTGTCTGTGTCCATTGGTTAGGCTTATATGCATGCATACAAGTCCTTTGGTTGATCTCTTCCCCTTACCCCACCCTCCCCTACCTTCCCTCTGAGGTTTGACGGTTTAATTGATGTATCTCTGTCTCTGGTCTGTTTTTGTTTATCAGTTTATTTTGTTCACTATATTCCATAAGTGAGTGAGATCATGTGGTATTTATCTCTCTGACTCACTTATTTCGCTTAGCATAATGCTCTCTATTTCCATCCATGATGTTGCAAATTGTAAGAACTCCTTTTTTACTGCAGCATAGTATTCTATTGTGTAGATATACCAAGGAACTACATATTCTTAATATGCTGTTGAACTCTTTAAAAATTCTTTGAAATAAATTTATCTGCTTTAGAGAGAATAGAGGTACTCTGGTAATGAGTACTTCATTAAAAGAATTTCTGTTAATTGGATCCTATTTTTGCACAAATATCTATATAAAACTAAATATTTGTTTACTTGAAGGAAATATGGAAAAAAATATATCTATCCCTTAATAAACTGAGTAAATATAAATCTTGGTTTAAGGAAGTAATTACATTTTTCATCAAGATTTTGTTACTCTCAAGATTTTATATTGCATTTTAACAATTATAAACATTTGATCAACCTAAGTACCCTTACCTGCTTTTCCCCAAATGGCTGGTAATCCTTCATTGTGTGACATCACATGTAGCTTGGAAAGGTTTCCCTCATCTAGAGGTATACACAATGTCTTCTAAAGTCCAATGATTGCATTTACCTTCACATGTAGAAATTATTCATCTCCCCTATGACCATTGTTTTGTCATAGTCTATAACGATGTTTAATAATCAAGTATATTTCTTTATCATGGCTGCAAGTCCAAATTGAAACTATGTTTACTTTCAATAAAGGATCCCATATATCCCAGCTCTATCCCTAAAAATTAGATTACATTAAGATAAAATTATCATAAGATATATAAATGCAAATATAAGTTTTTTTTGGAAGCTTGCTCCCCTATAAAGGGCCTTTGTATGACCTAAGAGCATCTTGTCCTGTGAAGGCAGGTACCTACCTCTTGGATATGCAACGCTGGCTGGATCAGTAGCTAAATCCTTTTGCAAAACAAATTATGCTTGATTTTAAAGTTGGTGAGGGAAAGAGGGGCAGGCATTTTAAATCCATGTCTAAATCCTATCAGATAACAGTGTTATATGGTGAAAAATTTTTGGGTTCATAGACCCTTAAAGCTGGAAGGGACATTTAGAATCCATTTTTCGGTTTGTTTTGTTTTTGTTTTTCATTTATAGGTGAAGAAAATAAGGCTGTAAAAAAGAAATGACCTGATTAAGGCCACACAGCTAATTAGTGGTAGAACTAGAATTTAAATGGGGTTGACATTGTATAGACCAGACAGCTCACTGATAGACTCTATTTCAAACTAAAATTGAAACATCCGGTATACTTGCAGATTGGGAATATGTTCCAACCACAGACGTTTCATTCTTATTTGCTTTATTTTAACTAACATTCCATGGGCTAGAGGGCACTGAAACTTATTCTGTATTGTATTCAGGGAGATAAAATTAGGTTCCAGTAGAAGTGATTTAAGTGGTAGGTTTTCATTTCACAGTTGATCACAGCAAATAGAGAGACCATTTGGTGCCTTTTTCAATGTCTGCCAAAAAGTTACTTTGTGACTCAAATACTGATTGTTTCATTGATGTGCAAAAAGAGCTGAGTCCCTAAGGAAGCCCTTGGAGTTGTTTGAATGCCCGAGTTGGTTTATTTCTTTGGTAAAATTGAAATGTTGAACTGTTGTTACATTTTAATACCATTTGATTTCATTTTTTAAAATATCAGGTTTGGTTTTTTTTGTTTGTTTTTTTTCCTAATGGATGAATTGATCTCTTGGTTTTTATTTCATTTTTGTTCTGTAATCTACCCAGGCCTTTTCTATTCTTTTGCATATAAATATTTAATTCCTAAATGCTAGTTTAGGAAATAGATTTAAAATTGCTTAAAATTAGTGAACTGCGAAGATTTCTAGATAGGATAGAAGAAAAATAGTTTCACATAAAGAGTTGCCCTTTGATTTCACTCTTTTTAAATCTCAAACATAAAAACATCAATAAAAAAATCACTCTGGAGAAACTTTCCATTAAAATCTTAGACCTCAGCTCTCTCTCTTTACACAAAAACTATGGATATAAAAACAAACAAGTCATTCATTGTGAGAGTATGACTATTCAGATGCATTTTAGACATTGAGTTTTTGAGACCCCTTTTACGTAAACATGTTGATTCCTCAAATCCATTTTTAAATCTTCTCACAATTAGAATTGAAATAGCAGCTCTTCTTAGGAAACCCACATATAGTTCAGTCTTATTTTGGTTTAGGAAACATCAATAAAATATAAGCTTTTGCTCTAATTAAAACAATTCAACCTGATATAAAATAAAATAATTCACAATTTCATACTTCATATAAAAAAGAAACAAAAACAGACTTGGCATGAATATGGCAAAGCATCTATATAGTTCATACTGGGTTGGGCTTTAGAGTTAGTTCAAAATCCCATTTTTCTATCAATTAGCATATCATGTATATATTTAAGAGTTCCAGAATAGAACAATACTCACATGCATAGGGTAGACTTTGTATTCCTGTCATCCCTATGCAGTTGCATGATACCTGGTCCCCATTCCCAAAAAGTTGATGGGGAGCACAGAAACTATCAAGTCTGTTTATTAGCAAACCACAAAAGTGGTCATGCAGAAACACGGAGACCAACTTCACTTTCAAGGGGATATAGAGATGAGTTCGTCTAAAGAGAGAAATTAGGCTAAACAAAACCAATAAGATTGCATTGAACTTAAGCCTAGAAACAATGCCACCTATTATTCTTGCTCAACCTCTGTTCCATACTGCAGCATTTGGTTAACTATAGAACAGCATATCATTTGGGAATACAGATTTGAGAACACTTTCACTCTATTCAACCTTGTAAAGTAAGGAAGAGAACTCAAGCAATAATCTAGATTAGGTATGACATAAAACATACCTGTTTACACTTTAAATATCAAATTAGTCAAGGTCAATGCCATTCACCTGATTTTTCTGAAGAAGTTGCTTGCACAGAAATACAATGTTGTAGAGGGTTTATAAAGCCATCAGTTTTAATCAAAAGCTTTTAAGACTTATTTAAGCCAAACCTCAGAGGTAAGGCAGGGGCGGGTGAGTGTGTAGAGGTAAGGGATGAACCAAAGGACTTGTATGCATTCATATAAGCATAACCAATGGACACAGACAGTAGTGGGGTGAGGACATGTGATAGGGGGTGGGAGCGGCCAGGGAATAAGTCAATGGGGGGGGGGATGAAGGAGACATACTAGTATGTAATACTTTCAATAGTAAAGAATTTAAATTTTAAAAACAGATGTAAACCAGTCTTGACATTAAAAAAAATACTTATATAAGCCAATTTTAAACAATATCCTTCCTATAAGAACACCTGCAATGCACTTCAGAAATTTTTAATATTGCAAAGTAGAGATTTCAGGAAATCTCAGCTACAAAATAAGATGATTTGAGGTGTTTTAGCAAACTAAAGTAGAAAATCTAAAATATTTTAAAAGGGGTATTGATGCCATAGATGACTACATTTAAGATTGCAATTATAGTACACACTCATTTGAGGATAATTTTAACTCAAAATGTTTTCCCCAAAACTCTAAACACCTCTCTCCCTCTCAAATGTATGTTTATGAGCTTTGAACTTATTGAATCTCAAATCAGTTTGCTTTTTTATTTACCACCATATGATATACATTCAAGAAAAGTCCATTGACTGATAGTTGCCAGAGGGGAGGGGTGCTGGGGGGTTGGATGAAAAGGGCAAAGAGATTAAGTATATATTGGTAGTTACAAAATAGTCACAGAAATATAAAGTATAGCATAAGGAATGTAGTCAATATTATTGTAATAATTATTTATAGTATTAGGTGGATACTTGGAATATTGAGGGGAATAACTTTGTAAAGTATATGATTGTCTAATCACAATGCTGTATACCTGAAAATAATCCAAAATAATATTGAATATAAACTATAACTGAACAAAAATTAAATGTCTATTGAACTAAAGTGCAGTTTAAGAAAAAATTAAATAATTTTGTGAAACAAATGAGATTCTTTAGAAATTTAATTGTTGCATATAAGTCAAATATGTTGATGCATTTATATCTGCCCAGCAATTGCAAATAACTATCCAATCCAACAAATAAAAATTAATCAGCAATGCCTTGACAGCTCCAAAGATACGTATATCAATAATATGCTTCAGCATATTGGCAGCACTAAACCATTTTTAAGACAGTTTGATCTAAATTGGAAGAAAAACAATTTAAGTTGTTCATAATTACTGTAGAAGGGTACCCTTTGATTTCAGATGAACAGGAACAACGACAGCCTTTCATGCAGAGTGGATAGCTAACTATGACTAAAATAATCCACAGAGTTATATTTGTACCACTAATATATGAATAATTGTTGTCAGGAACATTTTTGACAGCAAATAGACATACAAAAGGTTACTCAGTGCCTGTAGGTTGAAATGGTTGAGAGGGAGAAATAACACATGAACATAGCTGCATTAATATAGATTAAGGCTAGCCACATAGCAGAGACCTAAGACAGTGTAGTTTAAATATGACAGAGATTTATTTCTCTATCATGTAAAATAAGTGATAAGGTTGACAATTTAAGGCTGGTATAGCAGCTCCATGGTTATCAAAGACCAGGTCTTATCCAGATATTTGCTGTTTGATGGTTATGATATAGTCTTCAGCATTATGGTTTAAGATGGCTACTGCTACTACAATCATCATCTTTATGTTTCAGGGAGCAGAAAGGAGGAAGAAAGAAAGAAAGAAAGAAAGAAAGAAAGAAAGAAAGAAAGAAAGAAAGAAAGAAAGAAAGAAAGAAAGAAAGAAAGAAAGAAAGAAAGACATGTTTCCCACATAGGGAACCTCTCCAAGTCCCATGTACTCTTTATTGGTACCTTTAACATATGTTGGCCTCAAGTGAGAGGAATTCTGGGAAATATAGTTTTTTAAGTTGGTGCCAGTGTGTCCCTCTAAAAATTATGATTATGTTATATTCAATGGAAGAAGATAATATATAATTAATTGATAACTAATTATTTATCTCTAGGATGCCTACTTTGAAGCCAATAAACAATATGAAGAACAATGAATGAGTTAAAATTCTCAAGTGGGAACATATTAGTTCCTTTTTTGGTATCCCTCAGAACTTCAAAAAATTCATATTTCAGCATTTTTTACTGATTAAAAGCACCATGTGTATATCCTATTGACAATATATCTATTGATAGTTTTTCTGTTTTTAGGAGAGTGAAACATTATATTGCTTAGGGAGAGTTGAATGTAGGTTACTCTTTCCTGTATGGAAGAGTTCTGAATAAGGTGGGGTAGATATCACCATAAGTCTTTCTTAACCAATTTTATATATTTTATATATTGCGCCACCCTAGAGCATGGCTCCTGAGAATAATAAAGCTTATTTTCAGAATAATTTTTATTAGATAATTTACAATATAAATTATTAGAAAATAAAGATATTTTTGAGTGACATAAATGATTATTCCAGCCAGATGAGGAAAAATTTAAGAAAATAGTGAGTATGAAACAGGGAGATCTTTTTCAAATAACTGCCTTCTACTTCTCTTCACAATTTCCTCCTCTGCTTTCTTTGTCACAGCCAATTTTTCCAGGTTTCTGCATGGCTTGGTCTTTTTTTATTTTAGTGCTAAAAGAAGCAAGAGCAATAGAATGTGGATACATAGCATATTTGGAAAGATGGTAAATATTTAATAGATCATATGGTAAATAATGTATATATTATAATTTAGCAAGAAACAATGTAAATATTTCATAGACTGTGGTGGAGCTGTTAAGTTGGAATTAAATCTATGAGTCTGGAGAAGTGCTACAATTCAAAATGTCTTCTGATAAGAGTACTTTGCTGCTCATAATCCACAACCTGGAAGGAGTACTTGACACTTAAGGTATAGCCATGTCTTTGATACTCCCTAATAGTGACATGATAATTCAAAATAGAACCTCAGAGGAAAGGCAGGAGAGGGTGAGTGGGTGGGAAGAGATCTACCAAAGAACTTGTATATATCCTATGTAATAAAAGCCTAATATGCTAAGTGTCTGGTTGTCTGTTCCACCAATCAAAGCATAATATACTAATGATATGCTAAGGCTGCTCAACTGCTCGCTATGACAAGTACTGACCACCAGGTGGCAGACACTCTGACTGGTACCTTAGCTTGCTGCTGGGGTCTGTCCAATTGGGGCTGAGCTATACAGACTGGACCCGCCTTGTAGCCCTCCCTTGGCCCCTCCCTGGCTGGCCAATCTCCCGTGTCCCTCCCCAGCCCCTATCATGCACTGGTGGGCTCTCTTGGCCTGGCCTGTGCCCTCTTGCAATCTGGGACACCTAGGGGATGTTGAAGAGCTGGTTTCGGCCTGATCCCACAGGCTAAGCTGAGGGACCCCACTGGAGCACGAATTCGTGCATGGGTCTCTAGTATATACAAAACCCACCAGGGACAGGCTAAAAGAAGTCAATGGGAGGGGAAAAAGGGGAACATATGTAATACTTTCAACAATAAAGATTTAAAAACAAAACTAAAACAAAATAGTCCATAATATAAATACCAATTAAACTTTGGAGTGAAATTTAATGTTATTCTTAGGATGACATTAAAAACAAGGTTTTATTCTCTCATGTACTCATGGACTAGGGAAAGCTGTCCCAGGACAAATAATTTTCCAGATATAATCCACTATTATAAAATTCAAGGGTGGCTGTGTAGTCCTTCTTTCTCCCTGAACTCTTTTGGAAATCAAGCAATTCCTATAAAGACACTCATGCTTTTCTCTGATCTTCTTGGAAAATGGTGAAAGAACTAAGCAAAAATCTAAAAGTAGGACGATCGCAATTTCCAAGTTGAAAGTCTACTTCACATGTTTTTGGTCTTCAACTGGTATGTGTTATGTCCCCAGCACTGTCATAAGTGTGATAGAAAATATAAATGTTAGATAATAAATGTTATTTTGCCTAAGAAAGTTACAATTGGAGATACAAAGTTAATGCATAATAAAACATGTCAAGATTAATCAATAAAATGTTTTTATAATAACTAATATTGCTATAAAATGAATTCACTACAAAATCATGTTACTTGACTGAAGTAGTCACTTTTTGTTGCTCTGCAGACTTTTTATTCTTTCTATATTACATTTATGCAGAAGTGGTAATTCTAACATTATACAAATAGTCATGACTTTAACGTGGACTTTTCCCATTACACCCATGCTCTCAATGTGTGATTTCACCTTATGTTTTTTGAGGTGACCAAAGACATTTTCTTTTCAATCATGAAATGTCTATGTATTTCTTCAATAATTTTTTTTCCTCCCAACTCTTTTCTTAGGAGCAAAAGTAGCAATCTTGTTTTCCAAGGTAAAAAAATAATAATAATTATACATGGGTTGGCAAAAGTATGGTTATAATTATAATACAAATAAATAATACAATCATAAACAAATAATACTACAATAATAAACTCTGTTTCATGGATTCACAACTGTAAACCTATTTTACCCACCTTTGTACTCCATCAGAAATTTGGCCCCTCAATTATTCCCTCTTTGATCTTGTCCTCATTCTCTTGATTTCATTTGTTTATGTTTCTTGGTATATTCAGTTAGCTTTCCTTATTATGAAGTTAAAATGAAATAATGGTGACAATAGTGATAATATAAGTTATTAAATACCCAGGCCTGAGCATTAGGCTCTAGACTGAGCCTCAGCTTTCTTTCTTAATTTTTCTTCATTTTTTTCCTTTTTAAAAATTAAATTTATTAAGATAACATTGGTTAATAAAATTATGTTTCAGGTGTACAATTTTATAATACATTATCTGCATATTGTATAGTGTGTTCACTACCCCAAGTCATGTCTCTGTCCATCACCATTTATCCCCCCTTTATTCTTTCCTGCTCTCCTCACTCCCATTTCCCTCTGCTAATGATTATATTGTTATCTATCTATGGAAAGTTTTGCTTAATCCCTTCACCTTTTTGGTACTTGGTGTGCTCACTAGTACTGGGTATCCTTACTACCAGGCCCTCTTAGTGGAAGGAATATACACAGATACACCTCTATTTCTCTGGCTATTTGTAACTGTGTTTATATATACAAGGGGTCAATGAGAGGAAAACTTGTACATATGTAAAACTTTCAACAATAAAGATTTTTTAAAATAATAAAAACAAACAATTAAACCACCAAGTACATACTGATTCCAATTTTATACGACAGAGTTCAATCTAGTCATCCTGGTTTCCTCAATGCAATTTGTTTAATGACACTGAAAAAACTGGTTCTATTATTTACAATATATTTACAAATTTGCTCAATCCTAGAATATATATGTAAAGTAGTTTCAGAATTGCTAACTCTTAATTCTATGAAAAACCAACCTACTTATTAGTGTGCAGTATGTATAGTTCTATATATCTTTAACTTGAGGTAATATCTATATTAATAATAGCCTAGGTGGTTCTCATGTTATCACAAGATGGCCACAACAAGGTGGCTGTCATAAGATGGCCATCACAAGATGACTACATGCACAGTTGAGGCAGAGCCTGGCAGCTGCTCAGCACAGTGAGGCCTGGGGGTTCCATGGCTCTGCACTACACAGAGGAAGCCAGTCCCAGCATCTCTGCTCCCTCACTTGGAGGAGGGTGGTCCTGCTGGAGGAGTGGATTGGTGCAGGGGAGGGCAGTTGGGGATGATCAGGCCTGCAGTGGAGGGCAATTGGGAGTTATCAGGCCAGCAGGGGCGGGCATTTGGGGTTGATGACACTGGCAGGGGAGCAGTTAAGCATTAATCAGGCTGGCAGGGGAGTGGTTTGGGGATAATCATCCTGGCAGGCAGAAGCGGTTAGGGGCAATGAAGCAGGCAGGCAAGCGAGTCTTTAGGAGCAAGGGGTCTTGGACTGTGAGAACCCAGGACTGTGAGAGTGATGTCTGACTGCATGCTTAGGTTGATCTTCAGGCAGGCAGACATCCCCCAAGGGGTCCCAGATTGGAGAGGATGCAGGCCTGGCTGAGGAACACCCTCCCCATACACAAATTTCATGCACTGGGCCTCTAGTAGTAACAATAATATACTCAATAATTATTGGGCTAAATTACCAACCTTCTATCTGCTTTCATTGTGGATGTGTTATGTTAATCATTTGACAAGCAGATGGCTTCCTTTATTTCCATTTTTTATTTCATTTCTGAGCCTCCTCCCATCCCTGTTAAATGTATGTATATAGGAGTAAATGTATGTATCTTTTTATTGATTTTAAGTAAAACATTAATGTGGTTCCAAAAGTTAAAACTACTCAGAAACATACATTTAGAGAAGTCTGAATCCTATCCCAATCCCTTTTAAATTGTTCCTATCCTTTCTATCTTTCTCATATTCACTGTTGTAGGAAAACCAATCTCTTAAGTTTTTTGTTTACCTTCCCTGGGTTTCTTTTTGCAAAAATTAGCATATATATGTATGTTCTGTTATTTCTCCATCTTATTGCACCAAAATAGCATATGATATATAATCTTTGTTCTTTTAATTTTTTATTTAACAATATTTCCTGGAAGTCACTCCATGTCAGTTCATTCATTCTTCCTCATTCTGTTTTGCAGTTGAATAATATCCTGCCATATTGATGCACCATAGTTTATTCAACCATTCTCTTAAGAACATTTGGGATATTTCCAAAATTATAAATTTTCCAAAATAAAGCAAATAACCTTGTATATACATATTTCTTTGTTGTAGAAGATATATTGATAGTTTCATGGTAAAGTCCTAGAATTTGGATTGATGGTTTGAAGGATAAACAGATGTATATTCTTGATAAATATGGCCCAATCCCACTTCATAATTGTTGGAACTATTTGTTTCAACCAGAACATGAATGTCCTCTACAGCAGTGTTTCCCAAACTTTTGACATATGTGTACCCATTCTATAATTTTCGTAACGCTGAGTACCCCTCATACTCATGAGAATGTAGAATTAGGTGCAGCTAAGCACAATGCAGTGCATATCTCCACCAAACTCCAGTGTAACGCGTACCCCTACCAAACTCTTCCCATACCCCTGGGGGTACGCGTACCACACTTTGGGAAACACTACTCTACAGCATCACTAATAGAATGGATTGTCACACATTTATATTTTTTTTTTATTTTAGAAGAAATTTAAATTTACAGAAAAAATGTGAAATAGTATACATAATTCCCATGTATCCCATATCGAGTTCTCTCTATTATTTATATCTCATATGGTAAGCCATTTCTTACAATTAATGAACAAATATTGAAACATTATTATTAATAAATGTCCATGTTTTATTAAAAAATTGCTAGTTTTTACCTAATATCTTTTTTTAAATATATTTTATTGATTTTGTACAGAGAGGAAGTGAGAGAGATAGAGAGTTAGAAACATCGATGAGAGAGAGTCATCGATCAGCTGCCTCCTGCACACCCCCTACTGGGGATATGCCCGCAACTAAGGTGCATGCCCTTGACCGGAATCGAACCCGGGCCCCTTCAGTCCCCAAGCCGACGCTCTATCCATTGAGCCAAACAGGTCTCGGCGTAATATCTTTTTTTAAATTCTAGGATCCCAACCTATCTAATAAAAGAGTAATATGCAAATTAACTATCACTCCACTACACTACAAGCCATGCCTAACAGCCATGTCAAACAACCAATCAGGAGCAAGTATGCAAATTAACCCAACCAAGATGACTGCAGCCACTGAGAGAGCAGGAGGGAAGCTTGGATTTCCCCTGCAATGGAAGAAGCCAAGCTTTCTGCACACCCTGGCCAGCTCAGGCCTCTGCTTAAGGCTATAAAGTTTCAATTATAGAAGATAAATAAATCCCAACAAAAATGGAGCTGGAGAGAACAGAAGGCTAGGGTTGCCCCTTGTGATGGAGGAAGCCAAGTTTTCTGCCTGCCCTGGCCTGCTTTGGCCTCTGCTTAAGACTACAAAATTTTAATTATACAACATAAATAAATCCCAGATACCAGGGCTTCCACTTACGTTGCTGGGGGCCATGGTCAGCTTACAAACAACCACGGGTCCCTTGCCCAGGCCATCCCATGGCCCAAGGGAATCCCACCCTGATCTCAGACACCCTTCAGGGCAAACCAGCTGTCCTCCACTCATGCACCAGGCCTCTATCTTATCTAATCAAAGAGTAATATGCAGATTGAACATCACTCCAACACACAAGATGGCTTCCCCCATGTGGTCAAAAATCCTGTCCCTATGTGGACACAAGATGGCCACCACAAGATGGCCAGCAGGGGAAGGCATTTGGGAGGAACCAGGCCTGCAAAGGAGGGCAGGTGGGGACCATCAAGCCTGCAGTGGAGGGCAGTTAGGGATAGCCAGGCTGGCAGAGGAGGGAAGTTGGGGGCAAACAGGCTGGCAGGGGAGCAGTTAGACATCAATCAGGCTGGCAGGGGAGTGGTTAGGGGGTGATCAGGCTGGCAGGCAGAAGTTATTAGGGGCAATCAGTAAGGCAGACAGGCAAGCAATTGGGAGCCAGCAGTCCTGGATTGTGAGAGGGCAGTCCGACATCACTTGAGGGGTCCCATCTATATTTATATTAAACTAAACATGAGTTCATATCCACTGGCCAACTCTAATTCATCACCATGTAGATCATGGCTCCTCCCCTTGCTTATCTGTAGTCTTCCACTGCAGAAGTGAGAAATTTAATTTTCACTATTCAACGTCCATTTAGTTAATTGTTCAGTTACAATAACTGAATATCAGTATCAGAATTGTTAACCTGTACCTCCATGGGAAACAACTTTAGCAACTAGAATACAGTGTTTGTATAGCAGTCTTTATGTACAGTTTATTTTTCTTTTAGTCTTACCTGAAATACATCCTAATTGCTCATAGTATGTAAATACTTTTACTCACTATTACATTTGATTGGCTAATATTTGGTGAGGGTTCTTATGTCTCTGATCATAGGAAATGTTGACCTCTAGTTTCCCTTTATCATAAAATCTTTAGTCTGGTTTTGGTATTAAGGTAATACTGGCCTCAGAGGATGCATTAGAAAGTATTCTCATTGATTCTGTCTTTTAGAAGATATTGTAAAGCATTGATATTTCCTCTTACATATCTGGTAGTACCCACCTATGAAACCATCTGGGCCTAGTGCTTTCTCTTGTGGTAAGTTATTAATCATGGATTTAACATATTTAATAGATATAAGCATTATTGATCATCTATTTCTACTTACATGAGTTTTGGTACTTTGTATCTATTTAAGGAATTTGTCCATTTCATCTAAATGATCAAATTTGTGGGCATATAGCTATTAATAGCATTTCTTTATTATGTTTTTTTTAAATACCCATGAGATCAGTAGTGATAACTTCGCATTCATTTTTTAAACTGGTAATTGCATCAACTCTTTTTTTTATTTTTGGTTAGCTTAGCTAGAGTTTTACCAATTTTATTAATATTTTTAAAAACAGTATGATATTGGCAGAAAAACACTTAGAGACCAATGGGAGAAAATTGAGAGCCCATAAATAAACACACATATATGTAGTCAAATAATTTTCAACAAAGAAGACAAACATACACAGTGAAGAAAACAAAAAAACTTCAATAAAAGGTGCTTGGAAAATTGGAAAGCCACATGCAAAAAACTGAAAGTAATATGCTATTTGTCAAGATACAAAAATTAACTCAAAATGAATCAAAGACCTAAATTTAAGACCATAAAATGCATAAAAAAACACATAGGTACCAAACTCATGGACCTTGGTTTTAGAGTGAATTTTATGAATTTGACCTCAAAGGGAAAGGAAGTAAAAGCATAATAATAATAATAACTATAATAATAATGATAATGATAATAAACCGACCTAAAAAGCTTCAGCACAGAAAAATTAACCATCAATAAAACAAAAAGGCAACAAACTGAATGTGAAAATAATTTTGCAAACAATGCATCCAATAAGGGGCTAATATTTAAAATATATAAATAACTCACAGAACTCAATATCAGCAATTAGAAAACCCCACACAGACCAATTTAAAAATGGGCAGAGGACCTGAACAAACACTCATCCCAAGAAGACATACAATTGGCCAAAATATATATACAGAAATACTCTATCTATTAAGGAAATTAAAATCAAAACTACAATTAGATAGATACCACCACGCACCTTCCCTTACCAACAAGACTAATAATAATAAGTGTTGGAGAGGTCATGGAGAAAAAGGAACCCACATTCACTGCTGGTAGGAATGTAAAGTGGTATAGCTACTATAAAAATCAATATAGATTTAAGAATAGAGTTACCCCTTTTCTTTGTATCTACTCCAAAGTAGAAAACACTTATTCGCAAAGATATATGCACCCCTATGTTCATTGCAGCAGTATTCACTATGGCCAAGACAGGGAAACAAATGAAGTGTTCCTTGACAGATGACTGGATAAAAAAGATGTGGTACATATATACAATGGAATACTATTGAGCCATAAGAAAATATGAAATACTGCTATTTGCAACAACATGATTAGATCTTGAGAATATCATACTACGTGAAACAAGACTGATGGAAAAAGTCAAGAACCATATGTTTTTACTCATATGTGGAATATAAAACTGAAAGCAACAAAAAACTCACAGACACAGACAACGTATGGTGATTACCAGAGAAAAAGGGGTGGGGTTAGGTAGAAAAGGGTAAAGGGTCTCAAATATATGGTGATGGAAGAAGACTTGACTTTGGGTGATAGAACTGTACACTTGAAATTGATATTATTTTATTAACCAACTAGAGTCATGGTGCACAAATTCATGCACAGGTGGGTCCCTCTGCCTGGCCAGCAATTGGGGTGATTGGGGCCAATCTGCATGGCTGGCTGGGAGGAGGGATCATGAGAGGTTGGCCCGCTATGGGAGTTTGGTTGTGGGAGCACACTAACCACCAGGGGGAAGTTCTTTTGTTGAGTGCCTGACCCCTGGTGGTCAGTGCACATCATAGCGACTGGTTGACCAGTCAGTCAGTCATTTGGTTGCTTAGGCTTTTATATATAGATGTCACTCCAATAAATTTAATAAAACTCAAAAACCACTAGACTTTGGTTGCATTATTTTGTCTACCTTATTTAATATATATATATATATATATATATATATATATATATATATATATATATATTTATATTTAAAGAGAGGAAGAGAGAGGGATAAAGATTTTGGAACATTGATGAGAGAGAAACATCAATCAGCTGCCTCCTGCACACCCCCTATTGGGGATGTGCCCACAACCAAGGTACATCCCCTTGACTGGAATAGAACCTGAAACCTTTCAGTCCCCAGGCTGATGCTCTATTCACTGAGCCAAACCAGTCAGGACTGTTTTCCTGTTTTCAATTTAATTGAATTATGCTCTAATTTATCAATTTATTTTTTCCACTTTTTTGGGCTCACTTTGTTTTGGTTCTGTATTTTGGTTTGGTGTAATCTTCTGTTATTGAGTTTATGTATTTTTTTCTTTTTAAATATATTTATACAACACTATAAATTTTCCTCTGAGTCCTAATGGTGTGGTGATAATGTGTGAGAGAGAGAAAACTTTTTTTGTAATCTTTTGGTTCAATCTCAATATTTCTCTGGGTAGTTGTCTCTTCACAAGTATTTCTGCAGTGGGATAACTTCTTCCCACACTGGCTTTTGGTGGGACAGGAAGGTTAGAGGGAGGTGGAGTGAGGAATGCCTTTCTACCAGATTAAATAAAGCTCTTTAAATTGTTTTCCCTAATGCATCATACATTTGTTATGGAGAACACTTTGAGAGTATTTCATGATGATTACTCTTCCTCTCCCTCAGCCAGAGCCAGGAGGGGATCTCTCGGGATCTTCACTGTGAGAACCAGGTGGGGTTCTCGGAGGAAAAATCCATTTATTTGTAGTTTTTCTAAAACCACATCTCTAGGAGATTATCCCTCTCATGCTACTCCTCTTTTAGCTTCTATGGTTTGGATCAAAATTACAATTTAAGTGGTTCTACTTTTTAATGGCTACTGTGGATCCTGCTTTAGATAAACAGATATTAACTGTGACTTTCTGGATTCTCTTAATTCTACAGATTTCCCAGATGCTGGCTTTCTCTGTTGCTTCAATTCTCTGCTGGGTCCAGGAAAAGTTATTGATTTTCTGTTTATCAGATTTTATTTTCTTATTTTAAGGATGAGCATGACAATACCAAGTCTCTTACATGTTAGGATGAAAACGGAAATCTTGCCATATTTTTTCACTGTTTCTGAGCTGACAAGTGAGATATAGTATCTCAGTCTAGTTTTAATTTATATTTTTTTATTTTTTTGTGATGAAAATCTTTTCATATGTTTAGGGGCTGTTTGTATTTATTTTTTGCACATTCCTTTAAAAATCTTCCTATCTCTGTTGGTGGCACTATTAACATCCCACGTTGATCACTGACTCATCACATTCCTCCCATGTAAAATGAATCATCATATACTAACCACTGTTTTCAGTTTCTCTTGCTCCATATTCCTTTATTTAACACTAGAGGCCCGGTGCATGAAATTAGTGCACTGGAGGGAGGTGTCCCTCAGCCCAGCTTACACCCTCTCCAATCTGGGATCCCTCGGGGGATGTTCATTGGACATCCCTCTCAAAACCTGGGACTGCTGACTCCCAACTGCTCGCCTACCTGCATGCCTGATTGTCCCTAACCGCTTCTGCCTACCAGCCTGATCACCCCCTAACCAATCTCCTGCCAGCCTGATCAACACTTAACTGCTCCTCTGCCAGCCCAATTGCCCCCAACTGCCCTCCCCTGCCAGCCTGGCCACCCCAAACTACCCTCCCCTGCTAAACTGGTCACCCGTAGCTGCCCTCCCCTGCAGGCCTGTCCCCTCCAACTGCCCTCCCTCTCCTGCTGGCCTGGTCCCCTCTAACTTCCCTCCCCTGCTGGCCTGGTCACCTCTAACTGTTCTCCCCTGCCAGCCATCTTGTGACCACATGGGGTGGCCATCTTGTGCGAGAGCATGACAGTAAATTTGCATATTACCTCTTTATTATATAGGATTCTTGATATCACCACTCTAGTTCAAAACCTGGCATAATAAATTAGTTTTCAAAATAAATTTCTTGTATTTGTTTCCTGTTCACTTTAGTCTTATGTTTATGAGAAGGATGCATTAATCTTCTGAGAGTTTAGGGGCATTATAGAGTATAGTCATTTAGAACTCCAGTTTTGGAGTCAAACAGAGCTGGCTGAGTTCAACCTTTGTTTCTCATAGCTATGTGATGCTATAGATGTCATTTATCTCTCATAGTTTTCATTTCTTCATATGCTAAATGCTAATAATATTTACTCACAGACTGTTTTATTGATCAAGAAAGACAACCTAATCAGTGTACTTAGCACAAAGTTTAACCTATATGAATCCTTTTACTTAACAATATTTTAAAAATAATGTACAAACTCTTTATTGTGATATTGAAAATCCTTTTTTTCCCTATTACCTCTCATATAGGCACATTATCCTATACAATAAAAGGCTAATATGCAGATTGTCCCCTTGGGAGTTTGGCTGCTTGCTATGACATGCACTGACCTCCAGGGGATGACACAGAAAGAAGGAAGGCCCAGATGGGTCCTGATTGCTGGTTAGGCCTAGGGCCCCTACCCGTTCATGAATTTTGTGCACTGGGCCTCTAGTTCTTTAGTAAAATTAAACTATTCACCATTTCCTAAAGGTTTGTGATCTTCCCATGTTTATGTCATTTTCATCCATTATATCTTTCGTTCCACCTTGTATATCTTCTACTTCTGATCTCCAGATAATGAAATCCTATCCATTCTTCAAAATCTTGGTCAAATGCCATACTCCCCATTAATATTCCTCTTATTATACTGTTTTGAAATCATATCTCATTATTATATACCTGTAGCATATCTCTCTTTCCTGCTTTTGATTAAATATGAGAGCATTTGATAGGTTCCATAAGAAACTAAATGCTTCATTCTTATATGTACTGTTACATGCAAGTCGTAAAGGCTCAATTATTATTGTCCTTTGGAATAAAATCAATGTCATCCTAAAATCCAGTGACACCTCTTTTAATAGTTTAAAGTATAGAATATGTTATTGAACAATAAATTTTTCTCAGAAGAGCTCTATGTAATAGTGAAAAAAGGGACGCTTTTATAGGAAACATGGAAGATCTGACATATAAGGAACTGAGAGTAAAAGCTTTCAAGGCTTGAATGTGAAACCCTGCACAACCTGAATTACTAGGCACTGAAAGGGAAGACTTGAGTGCCAAGCAAAAAGTAAGAGTTACAGTAGAATGTAAGTCTTTAAACTTCTGCTGAGGATCACTACCAGATAGAATTAAGTATTTAAAAGCTCCATTTTTAATGATAAGAGTGACATAACCAGTAAGATTCTAAGTGCCATTAAGTTACACAGATAACTTACATAATATTTTCAGAAACTTTAAATATTCTCTTCCTGATCATAGATGCTTTGGAAGCATCTATTGAGTGAGCACCATTTTATTTCATTCAATGAATTCAGGAGGCCTCAGTTACTTTTAGGCTCAGTCACAGCTTGTGTTTATAAACTATTGGCCCAGTGCATGAATTGTTGCATGGGTGGGGACTGGCTGGCCCTCCCAGATGGGGGTCCATTGGGCCGGACCAGTGGGGGGAGGAGCCATGAGTGGTTGGCTGGCCACCCCCGCCCCAATTGGAGTGTTAGGGACTTATCAGGGGCCACTCAGGGGGTGGAGGGGGACACAGGGGGGCGATTGGGGCCTGAATCAGTCTGGTGGGCTGCCGGAGTGCATTTCATAGCCACCAGTCATTCTGATCAATTCCGCTATCCTAGTTGCTGGGCTTTCACCAGGTATATATATAGATTTTGACTTATCCTAGTATTTTTCCCCCCTAATGTATATGTCAAATGCTAGCTGTTGTTCAGAGGAAGGACAAGTTGAGATAATATATGTGACTCAAATAAGTTCATCTCTTTGATTGGGAAACTGTACTACAAATAACACAGTAGCATCATTTTTACCAACTTGGAAAACTTGTCTTAAGTACCATGTTTCAAGCATAAAAATGAGGAAGAGGAAATTTGTAAATAATATTGTTCCTAAATCATGGGCAGCATCATTACATCTTATTATTCATATTTTGTCCTTACAGAACACACTAATTTTAAAAGAACCCAACCTGATTTAGACCAGCTTGACTATAAAATTAAATAGCTGTTACATAGCATAATTCTCAAGAGATCTCAGTACTAAGTTGATTACAAACAGCTGCAACATTCAATTGCCATTGAAATGTTATTCAAAGGATGATTAAATGCAAAGTGTCCATATGTATATCTTTGTTCTGTTTCTCTTGTGCTGCTCACAAGCTGGTACTGACCTTCAAGACTTGCATCCCAGGTACCTGAATCACAGTAATCAAAATGCTGGGAAACCATTGACTAAGTTAAGTAGCATTAAGTGTTTGTTAGGACCTACTGCAGGGATAAGAGTAATTTGAGTTTAGTTCCTAGAGATATCAATTGTGTGGTATGTATTTTTGTTGTTGTTGTTTTTGTGTTTGTGTGATATAATAGCATTTATATAGGCATAGTCTTGAGTCCAAAAAACATTTTTCCAAAAAAGACTTAGTAGATAATGTTGAATGTAGACATTCATGCTACAATTGTTAATGCAGACACTAATAATCAATGGCTTGAACATTTTTAATGAGAATAGTCTTCTCTGTAGAAGCAGTCCTTGAAAAACAGAAATTTAAAGTCCATATACTCTTCTGTCTGTATGCAAGGGGATATTCCCACTTTCTTGGAAAGTCTCCCACAAAAAGACTTTCCAGGAAAATGGGTATGCCTCACCTCTGGTAATCTGAACACAGTGCTTTCCCATTAGCTTCCTTTTTGTATCTATCTGAATGATATGTGGCAGGTCACTAGCCATTTTGCTTTTGAACTAGAGGGGGTGTTATATATTTTATTGTTAGTGATAAATATGAATATAGCAACAATTAAGTGCAAGATTGTGATATTTTCTAAATAAATATGCAAACTCAATGTCAATAGTCCCTGATAAGTGCTAAGAAGGAAACAAGAAATCTTTATAACATAGAATAATGTGGGGGCATTATCTAAAATGATCAGAAAGGGGCTCTGTGTAAAGGCGGCCTATAAACTGAGACCTATGTGACAATAAGTACTCCTGCAAATTACTTGGTAAAAATTTTGAAGAAAGATTACAGTGCAAGCACTAAAACCCTGAGGTAGTTTTCTCTTATGAACTAAAAGAAGCCCATTGAATTTAGGACATAATAGATGAGGGATTGAGTGGTATAAAGTAAAACTGGAGAGTGGGTTGGGTAGAGTCATTCAAGCTTTGTAGGTCATGGTAAGAAGTTTCAATTTTATTCTTAACGAATTTAAAACCATTGAAGGTTTACATTACTATATTTAAAAAATCACTCTGGCTACTTTGTGTGGAATGGGTTGTGATGGACTGGTGGGAATAGGGGAATAGAAATAGGAGACCAATTTTAAGTTTATCACTGCAAGCCTGATAAGAGATGAGCCTGTGCTAACGTGTGACAGTAGTTATGAAAACAACAACAACACAAAAACAAACACATAGCTTCAGCAGTATTTTGGAGGTTTTATCACCAGGATTTTCTGATAGGTTAAATGGATGTGCATCTGGGTACATATGTGTGTGGACTGTGAAGAAAAGGATAAAAACAAAGATGACCAAATTTTCTGGCTTGAGTAAGTAATTGAATGGTGCTGTTGTTTTCTGAGATGAGGAAAAGTGGGTAAGAAACAGTTTGTGGGAAAATAAAGTCTAGCATTAACATCCCATTGAAATACTTGTGAGACACATAAGATATTAAAATAATGTATTTTATGTAAATGTCATGAACACAGAAGTGTCTAGACTAGAGATACACATTTATGAACTAATCTCCATATAATTAGTAATTTATGTGGACATTACTGAAAATACATACAGTGTAGATATGAGAAGAAAACTAAGTACTTTGTCTTAATGAATCCAACATGACAGAGGTCTCTCAGAGAAAGAGGGGCCACAAAGAGAGAGAGAGTAGCGAGGAAGACAGTAGAAAATATGCATAAGTGTGGTGAAAATCAAGAAAGGAGAGTATTATAAGAAGGAGGAATGGCAAAATCTGTTGATTCCTACTGAGAGATTGTATAAGATGAAGACAGAACAATGTTTGATGTTTTGAGTAACATAAAAGCCCTCATGAGGGCATTGTTAGTAAAAGGATGGGCATGAAACTCAGCTGGAAACAGGTTGAAGAGTAAATAGTGAGCATCTTGTTAAAAAGTTTCCACAAGTTTATTCTATGACATACCTTTATCAGACACATAACAAAGATAAAGTGCAAAAACTAAAATTAAAAACAACATAGTTGTTGTTGAACTTGACAGTAAAATAAATATTCTTATGACCACAAATGGAATAGAGATACAAAGAAGAGAGTGAGGCTAAATAAATAAAAAATCCTACGAGGAATAGGCTCTCACAGGATGATAAAAATGATGTTTTTTCTATAAATGAAAAATGGGTATCACAGAAAGTAATACTGCTTGTAGCCAAGAGCAGAAATGGAACCCCTCACACTAGAGAAGTCTATTTTTGATATTCTACCTGGGAATATTACTTTATAAAAAGCTGTGAGTATAAGGAGTGGATAAAGTCCCAGAAAGTGAACAAAGCTCTCCATTGGTATATTTATGAAATTTGAAATATTTTCAATATCACTTCAAGCCTGGAACTTTAAAATATGACTCTGTATTGAGAAACTGCTGGGCATGTGGGAAGCATGGGATGCCTACCAAGAGAAAGAAAGATATAAAAATGGAATCAAATAATCTCTCACTCAGAATGACTGTGTAAACAGAAATCACAAACTATAAGAAATAATCTAATGGAATCAACTTTATTAAATACTCAGAATAAGACAGAATGTACTGGTTGCATGCTCAAATAGATAAATATAGCCATAACAGTTGAAAAATAAAAAGTAATTGAAAATCAAAACAGAAATAAAACTAGAATAGGAAGTAATGAAAAAAAAAATAGAGGCCGAAACCGGTTTGGCTCAATGGATAGAGCATAGGCTTGGGGACTGAAGGGTCCTGGGTTCGACTCCGGTCAAGGGCATGTACCTTGGTTGCGGGCACATTCCCAGTAGGGGGTGTGCAAGAGGCAGCTGATCGATGACTCTCTCTCATCGATGTTTCTAACTCTCTATCTCTCTCCCTTCCTCTCTGTAAAAAATCAATAAAATATATTTTTAAAAAAATAGAAATCTTGATAATAAAGAATACAAACATTGAAGTAAAACATATAATTAGGTCAGTTAAACTGTAGACTGGATACAATTGTGAAATCAAATTAGGTGGGGAAACTATAGACTGGATACAGTGATTTGGAATAGAATACTGAGGTATTCATTCAGAATGCTGTTAAAAAAGACAAAGAGGAAAAATAAGAAAAGTAAGTTAAAAGACATGGGTTAGATTGAGAGATCTCAACAAATATCTAAGAGAAGTTAATAAAAATAAAGTGGAAAGCAGTATTAGAAAAAAAAACAAAGAGAAAAATTTCCAGAATTGAAGAAAGATATGCCCCTTAATAAGAGTTTCTTTAAATACTAAGCATCATAATTAAAGAAATATGCAGTAAAACTGAAGACCATCAAATGGAATCTTAAAAGTTAACAGAAAGAAAATTTACACTACTTATAAGGACTGTAATTACTTACTGAAGTCTGGCATGTGGCTAAGAGTGAGAGATAATAATATTAACTTTTAGGTAAGAGTTCCATACTCAGCTAAACTAATATCCAAGCATGGAGGTAAAATAAAGACATTTTCAGATATTCAGTCTTATATCACTTAAAATAAACTGCTGAAACAAAACCATTTATTTTTAAATATATATATTTTATTGATTTTTTACAGAGAGGAAGGGGGAGGAATAGAGAGTTAGAAACATCGATGAGAGAGAAACATCCATCAGCCGCCTCTTGCATACTCCCCACTGGTGATGTGCCCACAACCAAGGTACATGCCCTTGACCAGAATAGAACCTGGGACCTTTCAGTCCGCAGGCAGACGCTCTATCCACTGAGCCAAACCGGTTTAGGCAAAACCATTTATAAAGGGTTAAAATTAATTCACAGATGAAAAGTATAGTTAATAAATACTAAAACAAAAGTTAAAAATGAATGCAAATCACAAAAAGTAGGAGGCAAGGAAATACACATTAGTAGAAGAGACACTATATTAAAGGTACAATCAACCACATATTTGGCAATGGATTTTTATTTTTTAATTTTTAATACATTTTATTGATTTTTATAGAGAGAGGAAGGGAGAGGGCAAGATAGAAACATTGATGAGAGAGAAGCATAATTGATTGCTTAACTCCTGTAAGTCCCCTACTGGGGATTGAACCTGCTCCTGAGCATGTGCCCTGAGTGGAAATTGAACCAGTGACCTCCTGGTTCCTGGGTCGATGCTCAACCACTTAGACACACAGGCTGGGCTGGAGAAGGATTTTTAGATGCACACCAAAATCACAAGCAAAAACAAAAACAAAAACAAAATAGATATATTAAAGATCAAAATTAAAAACTTTTGTACATCAAAGGACATTATCAAGAAGATAAAAAACAACCTATAGGATGGGGGAAAATCTTTGCAAATAAGATATCAGATAATACTATCATATTCAGAATATAGAAGAAACTCTTGTTATTCAACAACAAAATGTTAAGCAGCCCCAATTTTAAAATGGGAAAAGGACTTTAATAGATTTCTTCAAAGTAAGTATAAAAATATTCAATAAGCACATTAACAGAAACTTAATACAGATATTAGATATTAAAGACATATAAATCAAAAATTACAATGAGATCCCACTTCACACCCACTGGGATGGCTATAACTAAAAATGGAAATAAGTGTTGGTGAATATGTGAAGACACTGGAATAATCATTCATTGCTTATGAAAATGTAGTGGTTTGGCTACTGTGGAAATCAGTGTGACTGTTCCTCTAGCAGTTAAATATAGAAATAACAGCTGACCCAAGGATTCCATTCCCACATGTATCAACAAAAGAATTGAAAACAGATATGCAAACAAAAACTCTTACATGAATGTACATAGGACCATTATTCACAATAAACAAATGTGGAATCAACCTAAATGCATATTAGTGGATGAATGAATAAACTAAATATTGTATATGCAACTAAAGGTAATTATTCAGCCATCAAAAGGATTGAGGTACTTTCATACATGTAATAATATGGATGAACCGCCAAAACATTACACTAAATTAAAGAAGCCAGACACAAAATGCCATATATTGAATGATTCCTTTTATATGAAATGTCCAGAATGTGTAAATACATAGGTTCAGAAAGCACACTAACATTTTTCAGGAATTTGGGGGAGAAGATTGATGGCTTAATAGGTACAGGGTTTCCTTTAGGGTGATAAAAATACTTTGGGCCTGCCCAGGGTGGTTCAGTGGTTGATCATCCACCTATGAACCAAGAGGTCATGGTTTGATTCCCTGTCAGGGAAGGGCTCAATTCCTGTGATGAGGGCTGGAATGTCAGTGTGGGACATGCAGGAGACAGCCAATCAATGATTCTTTCTCATCATTGATTTTTTTTTTTTTTTTTTTTTTTTTTTTTTTTTTTTTTTTTTTACAGAGAGGAAGGGAGAGGGATTGAGAGTTAGAAACATAAATGACAGAGAAACATTGATCAGCTGCCTCCTGCTCACCTTCTACTGGGGATGTGCCCACAACCAAGGTATATGCCCTTGACCAGAATCGAACCTGGGATCCTTCAGTCCACAAGCCGATGCTGTATTTACTGAGCCAAACCGGTTAGGGTTAATCATTGATGTTTCTATCTCTCTTTCCCTCTCCCTTCTTCTCTGAAATCAATTAAAAAATAAATATATCCTATATAATAAAGAGGCACTATGCAAATTGACCCTCACTCCCTCACATCACTGGATGGCCACTCCATGTCATCACAAGATGGCCGCCCTCACATAATCACAAGATGGCCACCAAAAGATGGCTGTTGAATGTCATCACAAGATGCTTGCCACAAGATGGCTTTCCCCATGTCATCACAAGATGGCCACCCCACATCATCACAAGATGGCCACCACAAGATGGCCACTCCCAACGTTGTCACAAGGTGGCTGGCAGGGGAGAACAGTTGGGGGGGACCAGGCCTGTAGGGGAGGGCAGTTGGGGGAGACTGAGTTGTTAGGGGAGCAGTTAGGTGTCAATCATGCCAGCAGGGGAGTGGATAGGGGGCTATCAAGCTGGCAGGAAGAGTGGTTAGGGGCAATCAGGCAGCCAGGCAGGCAAGTGGTTAGGAGCCAGCAGTCCCAGATTATGAGATGAATGTCTGACTGCGGGATCAGTCCTACACAAGCAGTCAGACATCCCCCAAGGGGTCCCAGATTGGAGAGGGTGCAGGCCGGGCTGAGGGACACTGCCCTAGTGAATGAATTTGATGCACCAGGCCTCCACTGTATATATTCTTATCTAATAATAGACAAACATGTAAATTGGCCATACCTCTGCTACACTGAGAGCCAGTCAGAGTGAGAATGCAAATTAACCTAACAAAGATGGTGGGTTAATTTGCATACGCAGGTCCAGAGAGGCCAGGAGGGATAGGACACCTGCTATGAGGGGGTGGGGCGGCAGCAGAGGCAGCTACAAGAGTGGTGCTGCGGACAGATGTGAGGACTTGCTGGCTCCTGGGTGGCTGGAAGTTAAGCCAGGGGAAGGAAGGCCTATTCTTGCACAAATATTGTGTAACAAACCCCTCTAGTGTGTGTGTGTGTGCGCGTGTATATGTAAAATATTGGTAATAGTTGTTGATGTGTTAGATGCTACTCCATTATCACTTTAAATGATTAATTTTATGTTGTGTAATATTAACGCATTATAAAAAAAAAAAAAGCAGCTAGAATTTCCAGAAGAAATTAGTAAACCTACAAAGTAGGCTATTTTAACACATTTGGCCTTAAAGTGATCATTCAAGGAGCTTAAACATTAATACGGATATAGAGTATTTGAACATTAAAATTAGTAGGCTTGAATTAATGGATATTTAGAGAATCATTCACCCAATAAAGTCAGGACATCAGCCCTAGCTGGGTTGGCTCAGTGGACAGAGTGTCAGCCTGTGGTCTGAAGGGTCCCAAATTTGATTCCTGTCAAGGATCCATGCCTGGGCTGTGGGCTGGATCCCCAGTAGGGTGAATGCAGGAAGCAGTTGATCAGTGATCCTCTCTCATCATTGATGTTTCTATCTCTCCCTTTCCCTTCCTCTCTGAAATAATATATATATATATATGTGTGTGTGTGTGTGTGTGTGTGTGTGTGTGTGTATGTATGTATGTATATATGTATTGTATGCATATATATTTTAAAAGCATATATCTATTCTTTTTGACTTCACAGGGGACATTTATAAAGATTGATGACTTCTTACTTTACAAAGAACGTCCCCAAAAATTTCAAAAATCAATATAAACACCACTTTCTCTAATATATATAGAAATTACAGCATATTGAGAAACAAATGACACTGAAAGTACTACCTGCCAAACTTGTGGGATTCAGATTAAGAGGCCCTTAGAGGTATATTCACAACTTTTAATGCATTTATTTAAAAAACATAGAAAATGAAAATTAATGAGTTTTTAATTTAAATATATTCCTTCATTTATTTCTTCAAAAATCCTAAATATATTTATTTTGAAAGATTCTTTCAGATTGTTTATTAGCTTTATTTATTCTATAATGAATTAATACTCATTTTTGTGTGTGGCCTCACTTAAGTTTTTCATAAATTTTAAAATTTTGGATTACAATCTCTCTTTCATGGTGTTCTCTCTCTCTCTCTCTCTCTCTCTCTCTCTCTCTCTCTCTCTGTCTCTCTCTCCACACACATACACCTATTTGTTCCAACTTCATCCTGCTTTATTTAGAAACTAGAAGCCTGGTGCACAAATTCATACTCTGGTGGGGTCCTTCAGGGTGGCCTGCAGGGTCTGGGCCCCAGGTCCTGCCCCGAGGCTTGAAGCCCCAGCTCCAGCCCCTAGTCTCACATCACCACAGCCCTGCCTGGGACCCCATCTTGTTCTGGCACCGCCCCCTCACCTGCTCCACCATCCACCTGTGAGGCGATTGGTCGGCCAGCCCACTGCCTGGCTCCCTCAGCGCCTGGGAGACAGGCAGTGGCCCTGCCCCCCACCACTGCCTCTGGTCACACTCTGTGGGGTAATGGGCAGGGCAATCGGGCCCTGTTTGCACTGGCCTTGGCCTGGCACCACCCGCTCACCTGCTCTACCATCCCGCCATGGTCCTGCTCTCATCAGGGCCCATTGGGGCGGGCAGCACCTCCAATACCACCTGCTGCCAGCACTGCATCACCATTGCCCACCATGTTCTGCACCGCCCCTGGTTGTCAGAGTATGTCATAGTGAGTGTTCGAACTCCCAGTTTAATTTTCACCTGAGGGGAAAATTTAAATATTAAGCTTTTATTATATAGGATTTTTCAATTGCCTTCATCTGCTTAAAAAAAAAACACAACTAAATTTATTGAGGTGATGTTGGTTAAGAAAATTATATAGGTTTCAAGTGTCCAATTCTATAATGCATCATCTGTATATTGCACTGTGTGTTTACTACCCATCTCTTTCTGTCACAATATATTTGATCCTCTGTTGTCATTGTCTGTAAGCTTTTGTTTCACTGCTGGTGATAATGTAAACTGGTACAGCCACTATGGAAAACAGTATGGAAGCTCCTCAAAAAGTTAAGAGTAGACTGCCCTGGTTGGTTTTCTTCAGTGGTTAGAATGTCAGCCCATGGACCCAGAGGGTTGAGGTTTCGATTCATGGTCAACGGCATATACCTCAATTGCAGGTTTGATCCCTGGCCCCAGTCAGGGCAAATGCAGGTGGCAACCAGTGTATGTGTCTCTCACATCGATGTCCCTCTCTCTCTCTCTCTCTCTCTCTCTCTCTCTCTCTCTCTCTCTCTCTCTCTCTCTCTCTCTCTCTCTCTCTCTTACTTTCCTTCTCCCCCTCTCTGCCTTCCACTCTTTCTCTCTCTAAAAATCAATGGGAAAAAAATACCCTTAATGAGGATTTAAAAAAATTAAGAACAGAGTTACTATATGATCCAGTAATCAGTAATCTCTTTTCTGGGTATTTACCCCGTCCAGAAAATTTAAAAACATTTATTCAGAAAGATATATATATATATATAACCCTATGTTCATTGCAGTATTATTCATGGTAACCAAGACATGGAAACAACCTAAGTGCCCTTCAATAGGTGACTGGATGAAAATATATACAATGAAATTCTACTAAGCCATAAGAAACTAAGAAATACTGCCATTTGTGATAATGACAAAACAAAAAACAACAAACCACCAAGCCTTCATATGCTTTTATGGACTCCAGTCTAGTACCAGATAATGTATTCTCAGTATAGATCTCCTGCCCTTAAATGATTTTTGGGAGATCACCAAGGGAAGTCAAAAAGTTATACGTGTATTTTTCTCATTCTTAAACACTCTACCTTTAATTATAGTCCTATGAATGAGTCCACGGGAGCATTTTTAAAAAAACTTATATATTAAAAAGTGGACAGCACAAACATGGCCCAGATTTTTCAGCTGGTAGTGGATTTCCATCTTAATCTAATCTAAGACACTTTTATGATATTCACAAGAGCCTAGCAACCATCCCCTCTGCTTTTGGACCCAAAGCTCAGAAAACCTGTAGCTTCAGTTTGACACCAATTTTCATTTCTATTTCATTTATTTTCCACAGAAAGATTTATTGTTTTTGACATCAACTATGTAGTTGATTTGCCTCCTGTTATATTTTAACTCTCAATGCTCTGGGTTCAACTAAAGAGGGGCTGTTCATAATGTGAAATTTCTAGGGCTATCTTGATCATAATTCAATCCATTTTTACATATATAGAATACACAATAAATGAACGATGACAAAGAACTTAATTTTCCTTTTTGCAAGTGGGGATACAGACAGGTAATGCAATTAGAAAAATTCTGTCATTCTAGATTCATATGCATTATATACTTACTGAACCCTTATAATGCACCAAGTGCTGCATTAGATGTTATAGAAAGTAGACAAATATTACTGACATAACTATACCCTAAAAGAATTTACAATTGAATAAAGTCTGAGACAGGACTAAATCTATCACTATTTCTACCCTCTTGGTTACAAAATTGGTTATTGGTTATTGTTAAAAAGTGGCCCAAGGAAGAAGAGATCTACTTCATATAATTCACCTATAAAACAAAGCAGGTCTCCTTGTCAATGGCCCCTGTGAATATTTTATCAGAAGTAGGTAGTTTCAAGTATTTAAATATTATTTAGCTGTAACAAGTAATACTATAACAGCTTAAAGTATATTTTAGTTATATCAAGGCTGAGATGACAGTTTCCAAATTCATTAAGTGTAAACATTTAAGACACATGTTGGGCACTTGTCTGAAGCCATCAACGGGTCTTGTGTTACTTGTACTCAGTAAATGAAACTTTTGGAAGTTTGAAAGGTAAAAATAGCATGACCGTGACAGACTAAACTGAGTAGAATCTGGGACTAAAACTAGAGTTGGTATCTTCATTTGAAAAATATTTTTGAACTAGAAATAGCTTTACTGTCTCATATTTAAAGAACACAAATACCAATTACTTTACAACCTTGCAGAGCAAAATATAAGGTTGTCATATTATTATTTCCAATAGTTAGTAGGCCAACATTTTAATATCATTGTTTTATTTTAAAGTACAGGTTTTCTCTGATGAGCCACACACATATTTTGACTCTTTTCTTCAGAATCAGATTGTTTAGTTTCAAATTATCTTGTGGAAGTCACTTAATCCATTTAGGTTTATTTTTCCTCCTCTATAAAAGAGGAATAATCAGAGTACCTTTTCAAATGGCCATTGTGAAGGTGAAATGTTAAGTCCTTACTACAGTGTCTGGAACATGCTGATAAATTTATTGCAGTATTATTTACATATAATAGTCAAACTATGGAAATGACCCAAGATCCCATTGGTAGATGAGTGGATAAAAAAACAGTGGTACATACACTAATATACAATGGAATATTACTTGGCCATAAAAATAATGAAATATTTCCATCTGCAACAACATGGATAGATCTTGAGGGTATATGCTAAGTGAAAGAAGTCAGACAGAGAAAGACAAATGACATATGATTTCACTCATATATGGAATCTAATGAACAAAATAAATAAAGCAAAACAGAAGTAGACTCATAGATACAGAGAACAAACTGATGGTTGCCAGAAGGGAGTGGGTAGGGACTGGATGAAAAATATATTAAGAAATACAAACTGATAGTTACAAAATAGTCACGGGAATGTAAAGTACAGAATATGGAATAAATAATATTGTAATAACTATGTATGGTTCCAGGTGGGTACTGGACTAAATGGGAGGGTCACTTTATAAAGTATATGATTATCTAATCGCTATGCTATACACCTGAAACTAATACAAAATAATGTTAAATGTCAACTGTAATTAAAAGATAAACAAAAAAATTATTGAAACATATTAACACCAAACATTTGCCTTTTTGTACACAGGACGCTATCTTGTGTTACCTCAATGTCACCAAATATTCAAATAATCTAACTAACTACATAGTCTCAATCGGGCTTCAGATTATGTTTTTTGCTCCCTTACTAGTGTGTACCTAGAAAGATAATTCATTTATCATGCTAAGGTTCATATAAACATCTGGTTCCATAACAATTCTGGGTATAAGATAATTATGCCAACTTGTTAAGTTGATATCAATCTCTTGAGAACTTTATTCTATCAGTATGAAAACGCCCTGGGAAATAAGTATATTGAGTTTATTGTTTTCTTCTGAGGTTTCCTTCTTGTGATTTCTTTAATTTTTCATATTCTTTTCCCTTCCAATTTCTATAATATTCATATAATAAATTGTGATCCACAGAGCTTTTAATTTTCAGAAACCCATATATAATTGATTGCACAGCTAAAATTAGAACCCAGTTAACTGGGTTATTTAGAGGATGGATCAAAGGGAAACAATAAAATATATTTTATTTGGCTTTCCATGTCTAGTCATCTATCTATCTATCTATCTATCTATCTATCTATCTATGTATGTATATAACGCTAATATGCAAATAGACCATACAGCAGAACAACTGAACAACCAAATAACTGGTCGCTATAATGTGTGCTGATCACCAGGGATGTGTGCAGAATATGGCAGGTGTCAGCAGCAGGCGGCAGAGTGTGGTACATGGCGGGCATCAGCTGCAGCAGGACAATGGAGCAGATGAGCAGGGGCAGCAGACCAAGGCATCAGCTGCAGCAGGACAATGGAGCAGATGAGCAGGGGCAGCAGACCAAGGGTGCCAGTCAATGTCATCAGAGCAAGCCTCTGGTGGATAGCTCGGCACTGTAGGCAGGAGAGTGGCAGCTGCCAGCCTTGATTGCCCCTCTGGGATTCTCCACCTCCCCTTACTCCTGAGGTACAATTGGGGCTGGCAGCCACCTCTCACACCCATTGCTGGTGACGGCCCCCCTCACACCCGTTGCCGACACCCAGTGCCAGTCTCAATTGCTTGGTGCCATCAGCAGGTGGGAGCATCAGCTGCAGATCCCAATCACTTCTGAGGACTTCTCCACCTCCCCTTTCTCCTGAGGGGCTATCAAGGCAGCAATCACTGCTCTCACCCACTGATGGTGCCATCCCCACTAGTACCTGCTGCTGGCACTGGCCCCTATCACTCCACCCCATCAGCAGGCCCAAGTGGAGCCCACTCAGTTAGCATGTGGAGCGGTGGTGGTGGCAGCGGGAGTTAGGGGGACTTAGGGTCACAGAGAGAAGGGCCAGATAGGGACACAGAGGATAGGCCAAGACCTGCCCCTGTGCCCACCACAGCCTCATGGCCCACAATTACTTTCAAGTTGCACAAAGTCATGCAGTGGACCCCTAGTATATAATAAAAGACTAATATGCAAATTGTCCTCAAGGGCAAGGGTTTGACCAACCTGGAGTTAGATATGCACTGACCAGCAAAGGGCAGCGTGGACCATGGTGGGTGTTGGTGATGCAGTGCTGGCAGCAGATGACAGTGGAGGTGCTACCAGCCCTCATGGGCCCTGAGAAGAGGGGACTTTGGTGGGATGGTGAAACAGATGATGACAGATGGTGACCAGCTGTGGCTGGGGGTGGGTGGTGTAGTGAGCGGCAGCACTAGGCCAAGATGGGTATGAGCAGAGGCCCTGATAACCCTGACAGTTGCCCCACAGATCAACCCAGATTGCTGGCCAGGCCTAGGGACTTTACCTGTGCAAAAACTTTGTACACCGGGTCTCTAGTTTCTATATAAAAGTATAGGATTTTGATGCCAAATTTTACAGATTATTCTGACAAATTCTAAATCCCTTCAGGCTTTCAAATATATATATGAATCCAATCTCTATCTCTTTTTTTCAGTGATTTTTTGCATCTAGGTCTTTAATCATTTAGTTAAGTTTATTCCTAGGTATCTTAATTTTTTGTTGCGATGGTAAATGGGATTGCTTTTTTAGTCTCTCTTTCTGTAAGTTCACTATTGGTGTATAGAAATGCCATAGATTTCTTGGTATTAATTTTGTATCCTGCTACATTGCCAAATTCATTTATTAGGTGTAATAATTTTTTGATGGGGTCTTTAGGGTTTTTTATGTATAGTATCATGCCATCTATTTTACTTCTTTTCCAATTTATATGCTTGTTATTTCTTCTTGTTGTCTGATAGCATTGGCTAGTATTTCCAGTACTATATCAAACAGGAGTGGTGAATGAGGGAATTTCCATCTTGTTCCTTCTTTTAGGGGAAATGACTTAAGTTTTTGTCCATTGAGTGTGATGCCAGCTGTGGGTTTACCATATATGGCTTTTATTATGTTGTGGTATGATCCTTCTATTCCCACCTTGAGAGTTTTTATCAATAAAGGGTGTTGGATTTTGTTAAATGCTTTTTCTGCATCAATTGATATGACTGTGTAATTTTTCTCCCTCAATTTATTTATGTTATCTATCACATTTATTTATTTGTGGATATTGTACCATCCTAGCATCCTTGGGATAAATCCTGCTTGGTCATGGTGTATGATCTTTCTGATGTATTGCTGGATATGATGTGCTAGAATTTTGTTGAGGATTTTGGCATCTACCCTGTTTCCCTGAAAATAAGACAGTGTCTTATATTAATTTTTGCTCCCAAAGATGCACTAGGCCTTATTTTCAGGGGATGTCTTATTTTTCCATGAAGAAGAATATGGTACACATTTATTGTTAAATGAAAATAAAGGAAATTTATTACCTATATATGGTACGGTAGTATGGTAGTTGTCAACACAAACCAGGCAAACTGTGAATCCTACAGTAGCAAGAATTTACTCATTTATTCAATGAAAATCATGTCATCATCTTCTGGAACATCATCATAACAATCCAATTCCTGAATTTCCTGGTGAATTTCTTGTGACTCCATTTCTTTCAGAATCAGTGGACCAAATCTCTCATGTTTAGCCTAGGGGGGGGGGGGGGCTTATTTTCTGGTGGATGCCTTATATTTCACTCAGAAGGAAACCTGTAAGTAGGTCTTATTTTCGGAGGATGTCTTATTTTTGGGGAAACACAGTATGTTCATGAGGGATATTGGCCTGTAATTCTCTTTCATTGTGTTGTCTTTATCTGGTTTTGGTATTAGTGTGATCTGGCTTCATAGAATGAGCTTGGAAATGTTCCTTCCTATTGAATATTTTGGAATACTCTGAGAAGGATAGGTTTCAGTTCTTCCTTGAATGTTTGGTATAACTCTGCTGTGAAGTGCCTTTCCTTTTCTCTTGTTATGGCCTTCACTTAGAGGTCTATTTTGTCAGATATAAGTATTGCTTCCCCAGCTTTTTTTTTTTTTTCCATTTGCCTGAAAGATATTTTTCCATCCCTTCACTTTCAGTCTGTGTGAGTCCCTTGTTCTGAGGTGGGTCTCTTGTAGACAGCATAAATATGGGTCATGTTTTTTCATCCATTCAGCTACTGGATATCTTTTGATTGGAGGATTTAGTCCATTTACATTTAAAGTTATTATTGAAAGGTACTTCTTTGTAGCCATTTTTATTTTTGAGGCTGTGTTCCTTGTTTCCTTTTTGTTTCTTCTTTTTATAACATTTCCTTTAGCATTTCTTGCATTACTGTCTTGGTAGTGATAAACTCCATTAGCTTTTTTTTTGTGTCTGTGAAGCTCCTGATTTCCCCTTCAATTTTGATTGATAGTCTCACTGGATAGAGTATTACTGGATGCAGTCCCTTGCTCTGCATCACTTTGTATATCTCCTTTCATTCCCTTCTAGCTTGATGTGTTTTAGTTGAGAAATCATTTGATAATCTGATGAGGTATCCTTTGTAGGTAACCTTTTGTCTCTCCCTTGCAGCCTTTAAGATTCTCTTTGTCAATAATATTTGCCAATATAATTATGGCATGTCTTGGTGATACAAATGATGAGACTTCTTTAGTTTGGAAATATTGAGTGAGCGTATAATCTGTAGAATCAAGACAAGGAGTGCTAGAACCAGACGGTCCTTTTGACTAGAAACAGGTACATTTAGGACAAAACAAGAAATCATACTTTAGAAAAGATGTACATTTATGGAGGTTATTTCAAAATTAATTTAAATTAAAATAAAATTGAGATAATGCCTGAATCAGTAACATCATACGTAATGATCATGTTCTTTTAATAGCTTATCTGTAATAATTTTTTCCTAATGTTAAAGGTGATGGAGCATATATTGCATTCTTCCTTTCTTATAATAGAAACATATCAAGCATCACAATCCCTTTCATCTGGTATTTCAGGCAACCACGATCATGTGAGGGAACTTTTTCTACCATTAATTTATAGTGTATTCCTTCTAGGAAAAGACAGTGTCTTTGCTTTGTCTCTTAGTGTGATGCCTGAGACATTTGCTCAATGAAAATATTATGGTAAATATCAGGGAGATTATTTGAATCTTAAAGTAAATCTATTCAGTCTATTTTTTTTGTCTACCATTCTGTATGTAATACCTTTTCTTTCTTTATTGAATAAAATAAAAATGAATTTACAAAATTTCCTGCTCCAACATCTATAAATTTATGGCATCTGCCATAAAATCATTCCCTACAAACTCAGAAGAAGAGGTGATCTTTCTGGTCACTGCCTCTGCCTTTGATTTTGTTTTTATCCTCTCTTATTTTCTCCATTATAGTAACATTGATCCTTCAGTTATTTCCTCTGTCTCGTGTGTTTACTTCTCTCATTCTATTTGCACTATTTCCAAAGTTTATAGCTAAGATAATCTCCCATGAAAATGAAAACAGATTAGTCCCCCTTTGTCACCCTTCCTCCCACCATTCCTCCTTTCTGGCAACCATAAAAATGTTCCTAGTGACTATGAGGGAATGCAGTAAATGATATTGTAATAACTATGTGTGGCATTAGATGAGTACTGGAATTATAAAGGTGATCACTTAATATGTGATATAAATCTCTAATAACTATGTTGTACACCTGAAACTAATATAAGGTGGGGGGAAAGTAGTTTTACAGTTGTGAATATGCAAAACAGTTTATTCTTGTACTATTGGTTATTAAATACTGTATTATTTTTTATATGAACAACTGTAAACTTACTGTTGCCCCATCCTCTACATAATATTGTGTGTCAACTATAATTGAAATATAAAAATACGTTTTAAAAGAAAATAAATAAAACAAAATAAAGAACATTAAAACCTCAGATCTTTCCCACTTTGTCTGCTCTAATTACTTCTGTCTCACCTCCTCTTTATAAACTGGAGGATAAGAATATCCTGCACTAAACTTAATTTTTTTAATCATTACCAAAGGATATGTTTTTATTGACTTTTGTTTTAGAGAGAGAGAGAGAGAGATCAATATGAGACAGAAGCATCTATCAGTTGCCACCCAATTTAAAAAATATATATTTTATTGATTTTTCTTACAGAGAGGAAGGGAGAGAGATAGAGAGCTAGAAACGTCGATGAGAGAGAAACATTGACCAGCTGCCTCTTGCACACCCCCTACCGGGGATGTGCCCACAACCAAGGTACATGCCCTTGACTGGAATCGAACCTGGGACCTTTCAGTCTGCAGACTGATGCTCTACCGCTGAGCCAAGCCGGTTTCAACGCCACCCAATATTTTGATGTTTGGGATGACACTCCAACTTGTGGAGCCAGTCAGGGCCTGCACTAAGCATTCTTAAACCAGAAAAGATAAATAGGTTTCAAGAAGTACATGAAACCCTTGAAATGGTGAAAATTATTTTAAGTCTGTTTGCATATGCCATTCTGGAAAGAAGGTCTATAGCCTTCATAAGATTCCCAGAGAACTCCCACTTATTCATTCTAGTGCAATCAGGTTTTTGCTTGCAATAAGAAGTCTGTTCCTCTCAAACCACTGAAAGTTTGATTACAAAGGTCATTATTAGTGATCCTTAATTGACTTCTTTCATTTTTAGGACCAATCACTATAAACTGGCAGTAGGACATCCTTCGAGGTGTCCCAGATTGAAGACGGTGTAGGTCTGGCTGAGGGACACCCCCCCCCCTTTGCACAAATTTCATGCACCAGGCCTCTAGATTAAAAATAAAAGTGAATCCCTGCCCAGCTTGTCTCCATGGATAGAGCGTCAGCCTGTAGATGAGAGGACCCGAGTTCGATTCCAGCCAAGGGCACATGCCTGGGTTGCGAGCTTGATCTCCAGTGGGGGCATGCAGCAGGCAGCTGGTCAATGATTCTCTCTGATCATTGATGTTTCTATCTCTTCCTCTCCCTTCCTCTCTGAAATCAATAAAGAAATATATTTAAAATAAATAGGCTGCTCCTGTGAGATTTAACTTTCCTTCACTTACACACACACCACACACATCATTTCATACACTCACTAACTCACTTCCTTTCCCTCAGCTCCATCATGCCAGCTGCCATCTTTATTTTTTTTTTTAACGTACTTTAGCTCATGGCAGCGTTTTACTCTATTCAATACTTTCTTGTTTTGAAACACTATTCACATTTATTCATTTATTTATTTATTTATTTATTTATTTATTTTTATTTATTGATTAAGGTATCACATAATTGTCCTCATCCCCCATTCCCATCCCAAATTCCTCCCCACCTATGCCCCCACCCCCCTGTTGTACATGACAACTGGATAGACTTATTTGCATGCATACAAGACATTTGGTTGATCTCTCCCCCATTCCCCGACTCTCTCCTACCTTCCCTTTGAGATTTGACAGTCTTATTAATGCTTCCCTGTCTCTGGGTCTGTTTTTGTTCATTAGTTTATGTTCATTATTTCCCTTAAATGCGTGAGATCATGTGATACAAGAAATACACTTATAAGAACCGAAAATGAGACAAGCCATAATGGTTATGCTGAGAGGCAAATGAATCAGTCTGTAGTGAATTTCTCTCTCAGCCAACAGTTCTTTTGAGTCCCAATTTCAATGTCAAACAGTTCTTTTGTGTATATATCAGCAATGATATTTCAGTTCTGGATGGTGGACAAATGGTGGTGATGCAGGTCCGACCATCTCTGGTTTGGTCCTGGGCAACCTTCAGCAAAACACTGCTGCTGTCTACTAGTATGCAAGGCATCGTCAGTGTCTTCCATCTCTGGACTGTTTCTCTTCTGTTTTCATGGCTGGAGCAGTCCTATCAATTCCTCTCTGTTTCAGAAATCCACATGGTCATGGAGTTGTTTTCTGAAAATATACAAACATTCTCAACCAAAAATTAATAAAGGAATATTTTCTATAAATTTTACTTGGGATCCTTTTTCATTTTTTGCCCAAATGATTTTGCCCATGTTTGTTTTGACACCATGTGTGTTTTTCATGGGTGTCTTTCAATTAGCATTACAAATAAAAGTTAATTTTCTAAAGTAAAATTTTCCCATATGTAATTTACTTACAGGATATTTTTCTTTACATGATATTCTTCTACTATACCCCCCTTTTTATCAGAAGGGTTTGGTTTTATTTCTTTATTGATTAAAGTATCACATATTTGTCCTCAACCCCCCATTCCAATCCCCCACCCCTACCCACTCATGCCCCCACCACTCTATTGTCCTTGACCACTGGTTAGGCTCATATATATGCACATAAGTAATTTTGGTTGATCTCTCCCTTTTATCCCCACTCTCCCTCTGAGGTTCAACAGTCTGTATCCTCCCTTTTTATTTAAATATTAGAAGGCTTTTGGAAATTTTATAATGTAGTCTTGATAGCTTTCATTTTTTATTTTATTTTTTTAATTACAACCGTTTCTCCCTTTTTCCCCCATAGCTCCCTTCCACCTGGTTCCCATCCCACCCTCTGCCCTTACCTCCACTCCCCCCCCCCGCCATTGTCCTCATCCACAGGTGTAAAATTTTAATCCAAATCTCTTCCTGCACCCCCACACCCCTTTCCCCCTGATAATTATCAATTTACTCCCTTTCTTTGCCCCTGATTCTATTATATTCACCACTTTATTCTGTTCCTCAGATTTTTTTTTGATTTTTTTTATTTTTATTTATTTATTTTTTTGTTCCTCAGATTTTTAATTCACTTGAATTTTAGGTTCACATGTTGATATATATGCATTTGTTGATCATAATTTTTTATCTTTTTTTCTTCTTCTTCCTCTTCTTAAATAATACCTTTCAGTATTTCATGTAATACTGGTTTGGTGGTGATGATAGCTTTTAAATTTAAATTTTTTTGTGTGCTAAAATGTGACTGCTTTAGGTTCATTATATGTTATGCAATTTTACCATGAGATGAACTACCAATAAAAATTTTAGTTAACACTTTAGGAACAGCTTTTTGTACAATACAATAAATTTTTCTAGAATATTTGTTTATTTCAATTAGCCACTTTAAATTATTCTGAAAACTTTACTATTCTACTGTCAAACTCAACACTCTAACAACAATCTTATTTTACCCTGTATATATTAGTGGAAAGGATTATTTGATTTCTTGAATAGGCTCTGAGCATTCCTGGTACTAGGCTTGATTTAGATATAAAAACCCACTTCCCCACACCATGTGTACAAAGTAACTCAAACAAGTCTTGTAGTGAGAGAGCAACTGCTGTCAGCCAACTCTCTGTCTGTTATCTGGGACCAGATTTGAGCTTGCATGGGAAATGAAGCAGCCATGGGGGCAGGAGACCTCCCTCAGAAGGGGTGAAGGTTCAGGCCCCTGCAAATTTGGGGGTTAAGGCTCTGTGTCCCACCTCTGTTGACCCCCAAGTTCTCTCCTGATGGCCCCTCTGCGACTGTGCCTGTCTTAGGTTGTTCCTTCCCTGAGGAATCTTACCCGTCTCTGGCTAACCAGCCATTCTCCGGGGCGAAGCAGAGTGATGTGAGGTTCAGTTATGTCACCTTGGTATCCTATACCCCCGTGGCCTCCAAGCCCAGCACCTATCTAGGGATCTTCTCACCTGCTGGTGAGGGCCCGGCACTGACCACATATCTTGGGGAAACCAGGTTTCTTCTCCAGGGAGGGCCCAGCACACCCCACTGGGTGAGAGACAGATCCATTGTACCAGCCACCATGAGGATTCTAAACTGGCAGTTGGACATCTCTCTCGCAATCCAGGACTGCTGGCTCCTAACCACTCACCTACATGCCTGCCTGCCTGATTGCCCCTAACCACTCCTCCCGCTGGCCTTCTCACCCCCAAATACCCCTCTTGTGCCAGTGTACTCACCCCCAATCGCCACTCCTGCTGGCCTGCTTGCCCCCATCTCCCTTCCCCACTGGCCTGCTTGCCACCAACTGCCCCCCTGCTGGCCTGCTCACTCCAAACTGCTCTTCCCCTTCCCTCGTTGTCCTGATTACCTCCAACTGATCCCTGCCAATGGCCTGCTCACCCCAACTGACCCCTTGCTGGTTTGCTTATCCCCAACAGCCTTGCCCCCTACCAGCCTGATCACCCACAAATGCCCTTCTCTCTTGGCTTCTAACCAACTCTACCTCAACCCTGAAACCATGGCTTTGTCAAGAAGAATGTCCAGAAGGTCTCCTGGAAGGTCTCCCATTCTAATTAGCATATTACCCTTTTATTAATATAGATATAGGCCTGGTTCATGGGTGGGGGCTAGCTAGTTTGCCCTGAAGGGTGTCCCAGATCAAGTTGGGGGTTCCATTGGGATGTGGGACAGCCTGGGTGAGGGGCCTGTAGTGGTTTTCAGGCTGGTCATTCCCCCATGGGGTGAGGGTCCCTACTGGGGGTGTGTAGCCAGCCTGGGTGAGAGGCTGAGGGCTGTTTTCTGGCTTGTCACACCCCCTTAAAGGTGTGGGTCCCTGCTGGGTTGCCTGGCCAACCTTGGTGAGGTGCTAATGGCTGTTTGCAGGCTGGCCATGCCCCCCAGCAGGGACCCTCACTCCATGGGAGTGTGGCCAGTCTGAGTGAGGAGCTGAGGGCAGTTTTCAGGCTAGCAATGCCCCCCAGTGATCCAGGATCCCAGCCCCATCTTTTTCTTTTTCTTTTTCTTTCTCCAGTGCCTCCTTGAGCAGAGGCCAGGGTCAGCTGGAAACAGGTACCTGGCATTTATTTGTCTTCTATAATTAAAATTTATAGCCTTGAGTGGGGAGGCCAGAGCTGGCCAGGGAGGGTAGAAAGCTTGGCTTCTTCCATCAGTGAGGGCAACCCAAGCCTCCTGCTCACTCCAGCTCCATGGTTGCCACCATCTTTGTTGGGTTGATTTGCATACTCACTCCTGCTTGGCTGGTGGGAGTAGCAGAGTGATTGTCAATTTGCATGTTTCTCTTTTATTAGTGTAGATGATCTGTGTCCTGCATGTGCTCTCAAGCTGGAAATCCCAGTAGGGGAGCTGAGGCTCTAGTGAGGGTCAGGTCTATTACTTACTATGGTGCTGCCTGTGAGCTTGCAGGGAGGGGGATAGGCTCTTTGACTCACAGAAATCTGCTGCTAGGATGTCTGGATTCTTGTTGTCTGTTGGTCTGAAGTTGTGGTCACAGTTCTCTGTCCCAGTGGCTACAGAGTCCTGGTTTGTGTCTGAGGCCAGGATCCTAGTCTCAAGATGGTGTGGTCTCTATGCCCGCACTGGCAGCCCAGAAGTCTGCTTTGTTCATGGGGCTCCGCCTTGTTTGGCAGCCCCTTGAAGGGTCTGCAGAATCTAACTGTCCCTAGCTCATATACACACACACACACACCATACACGTCTACACTCTCCTCTATGGGTTCCTCACTCTATTATGCTCTCTTCCTCCCTACCTTCCTGCCAGTTGCCATCTTGATCTGTTGCTTTAAGTTTAAACTTAAGACTGAATTCATTTTATTAGATACTTGAAGTGGAAAGTGATCCAAAACTGGGGTATTATATGTGGTCTGTGTGTATGTTGAAACAAAAAATTAAAGAAAAATAATGAAGCCAACATTTGGAAAGATGGGACACTGCAGAAACCCTAGTACCTGATAGGTGGCTAAATTTTCAGTCATTTGTTCTTTATTATCACTGTATCCTTATAACAAATACTATCTTGTTAACTTTGGGAAGATCCTGTCCTTGCTACCAAATTGTCACTAATGTTTTACTTTAAATGCTTGATTTTGGAAGTTTACTTCTTACCCCACGTTTTTCCTTTATCTAAATATGCTTCCTGGGTATCCATCCTCTCCCATTGCTTTAGTTACCACATGTGATTATGACTGTTAAGTCTCTATATTCAGCCAAGACATATCCTCAGCTTCAATTGCTTTTTATTTTCCCCCTCAATGATCCAGTTCCTTCAAACTCATCATATCTAAAGTCTCATCATTATTTCTCCCCTCTACCTGTACTGAACAACTCACAGATAATTGAACATTAGATGCTTTTTCAATAACCTCTGTCTTTACTCATGATGCTTCCTCTACCTAGAATATTCTACCTTTCACTACGCCTCATGTTCTAGTGTAATCATTCCATAAACACTTTCCAGATCACTTTCTCTATGTTAATTTGGTTGTACATAATTCCTCATTATAGAATTTACATTATCTCCATTCCATTTTGTTTTATATCAAACTATTTTAGCATATACTGGTAGTTACACTTCTCTCTCTCTCTCTCTCTCTCTCTCTCTCTCTCTCTCTCTCTCTCTCTCTCTCTATATATATATATATATATATATATATATATATACTCTCTCTCTCTCTATCTATCTATATATATATATACACACACACATATAATCTACAATCTATCTATCTATCTATCTATCTATCTATCTATCTATCTATCTATCATCTATATTCACAGCCAGGGTCATAACATCCAAAATGACCAAAGTCTTGACTGAACACCAGGCTGTGTGCACAGCAGGTGAGCAGGATAAACTGCTGACCTCTTGGAGAGAGAGAGGCAGCGCTGATCAGCAGTAGCTGCAGCTGCTGTTGAGGCCTGGAGAGAGAAACAGGGTGATCAGACCCTGCTTCTCTCTCCAGACTTCACCAGAAGCCAAGCCTCTTTCTCTCTCCCAGAGGTCAGCAGTTCAGCCTGCTTGCCAGCAGCCTGGGGTGGCTGCTGATGAGCCCCACCTCTATTATCTGGCCCAGAGATAGGCCCGGAGATGCTGACTGGCATAGAAAACAACCAATCAGAACCAATCCTGGGTGAATTGTGAGGAGCCAATGGCTGTCTAGGAGGCAGAGCTTTTAACACTGACTAGCATAGAAACTGACCAATTAGAACCAAATCTGACCCTAAGTGATAGCGTCTCACATGAGTCAAAAATAGACTCTGATTTCCAAAGGTGAGTAGTTGTTCTGGACACAGTTGAGGCATTTTACCTAAACCTTCCAAAAAGAGAATTATGGCTTTCACTCAAACTTACTATGATTCTGACATTTAGTGTGTGTACACCTTGGAATAAATTAGTTTAAAAAAATTTTTAAAGCCCCAAATCTCTGAACCTAAGAAATTATGCTATTGTAGAGGCTGAAAGAAATAATATAGAAAAATTCCCCTGCTAGCCCAGACTTCCCGTGAGAATGTGACCTTTAGAACTGCCCCAGGAAAAACAGGGTATGAGCCACACAGCACCAGACCACCAGACTCAGCCCCTAGAGGTAGTAAACTGGATGTATTATCAACACAGCACCAGACCACCAGACTCAGCCCCTAGAGGAAGTAAACTGGATGTATTATCAATGTCCTGCAGTGGTTCCACCCTGTTCCTTGTGATAATGTCTATCCTCCCCTCAAGGAATTCCTGTCCCTCTTTCTGGAAGACCCCCTCCCCTTGTCCTTTGTTCTAACTTTGCGGTTTTTGCCTTTATAAGCCTGTAAGAAGTTCTGCTCGGGACTTGACTTGGCTGCTCCTGCGTGAGTAACAGGTCAAGTCCCAGCGTGCTGGAATTAAATCCTCTTGCTGTTTGCATCAAGTGCCGTCTCTTGCGTTTGACTGGGTCGTCGCTGATCCTGGGTCAGGGCAGGGGTCTCCTTCGGGGGGTCCAACACTATCATATATACTATTAGTATAACCTTGAAAGAAGTTGGGAGAGGATATCTTTCTACATAATTCTGGTGCAAGACTAGCAGACCTATGAAAGATAGGGGCATTAGCTTGAATAACATTAGTGAGTATTCAACTCAATGTAAGGAGCAGCGGTTCAGACAGTAGACCAAAAGGAGTATTGTAACCATCAGCTCTGAAGTAGTCTGAGTACTGGGATTTATAATTTATAATAGAATGGTGGCAAGAGTACAAGTATTGACCAGAACTGGCTTGGCTGCACAAATAGACTCTCTCTTGAATGTTCCTGAGATACTAGAAAATGGAAGAACTATAAAAGTGGTAAATAATTAAAAAGGAATGAGGTAATAACATATTGCATTGATTTTGCTGGCCTTATGTTATATTCAAGAGCTGATAAAATCTTGAATATTTAAGGTTATAAATATAATATTCCTCTTCTAAACAGTCATTGTCTTGAGAGTATGGAGCATGTATTATTCAATTTTGCATTATCCATGTGTAATAGTCTGTCTTATAATAGGAGATGCTAACAATGATTTAATGAAAATGAATGAATGAATATGGGAATGTTGTATGAACTCCAGGATGTCTAAAACAAATGTTGTTATAAGAAATATATTCACTACAGGTAGAAATATGAACTCATCTGTTCTCACATCATAGGCATCCACAAAGAAATCACGGAAGAATGAAATGTCTATAAACAATTTCAGAGTGAGGAATGGAATTTTTAGTGAGAGACACCTAGGACATGCCATCTCACACCCTTCTTCATGCCAGAGAAGGAGAGAAAAAAATGACACATGGATTGACTATGTTCAGGCACTGACAACTGTCAGAGAGACAACTTGAACTATTTGCAAATTAAATCCTATAGTTACTGATGACAGTTGTTTGTCTCTGTTGGTTAAAAATACCATTTCAAAATCTACAATGTCTTCATTGTGCCTGAGGGTGCTATATTGTTAATTAGTGTGACTTTCTCTTATCTCTCCCAGAAGTTATATCTAATTTTATAATTTAAAAATATTAAACTAAAAAAGATTTAAATAAAATACATTAATTCTTAATACAGCTATTTCAAGTACTTAACAGTGGTAGTAAATGATGAAGCTTGATTCTGCAACAAGAGCTTTATTTCAATCAAAAAGCATATTGCATGTCACAAAGGGAGGTAAAGATGCAAATATGCTTCTTCTATCACACTAATTTTTAAATATATTTTATTGATTTCATAGAGGAAGGGAGAGGGAGAGAGAGATAGAAACATCATTGATGAGAGAAAATCATTGATTGACTGCCTCGTGCACCCTCATGGTGGGGATCAAACCCACAACCCAGGCATGTGCCCTTGACTGGAATTGCATCTGGGAGCTTTCAGTCTGCAGGCCGGTGCTCTATTCACTGAGCCAAACCAGCTAGGGCCACACTTATTTTTATGCTTTCAGATTCCCATTGCCATAGAAGATTAATATCAGGCCCCTTTATACCAAAAAGCTAGTATTTCAGTTGGTATGTTGGGTCACTTATTTTGTACTGTTCACTCATAGCATACCCTTTGGCTTTGCCACCTAATCTCCAAAGCACACATATGGAAGAAGCTTTAATTGAAACTGTTGTATCTGTGCATCTGTTTAATTCTTGTACAAGACTGTGAGCAAAGTGAGGGCAGAATTATCTTATTGGACTATCACCATGATGCTGATCATAATGACTACTATACTACAAGTGTTCAAAACATGTTTTTAAAAACTGTTTTATATTGGGAAACAATTGAAGGAGCTTGGTTTTGGAGCAACATAGTCCTGGATTCTAATCCTAAAGTTACTACTTTCTGCATATTGATTTGAGGGGTCCTATATTATTCTTACTGAAATAAGGAAAGGCATTTCACATTTTCTCAACTCCAACTGCAAAATACATATTAGTGATGTAAAGTAAAAAATTTGTATTTAACAATTGAAGTGCTTATCAATTCATGATGGGTTAAGCAAACTATAAAAGCACTGATTCTTGCACCAAAGAAATTACAAATTTTTGCAATGAACACATAAAATGATTAAATAGCAAAATGAGACAATATATGATTAAATGTGAAAACTGGAAGTTAAAACAAGAATTGAGAAAAGATAAGGTCCGAGAATGGGCTAGTGTAATAAGAAAAATGCATTATATGTGGTGGACGTGGACCATAATTGTAGAGTAAATTTAAATGGAAAGATGAAAAAAGAATGGTAGTGTGTGTTCTAGGCAGGAGGAACAATAATAAATAAAATAAAAGCTTCTTTAATTTGCAGAAGATATCCTTAGCCCACTGATGGCAAATTATTTTCCTAGAAATAAAATATTCAGTTGAGAAATAATAGAAGATATAGTTGGATAAGTATAATGATGCTTTCCTATAAACTCAATTAAGGATATAAATGTCTAATGAATTCTAACCTAGTTTAGAGACAACTAAAAAGAGAAAAAAAGAACCAGTTGGGATCAATAGTAGAAAGCAGAAAATCCTAAGATAGTAATCAGACAAAGGCATGGATAGAATGAAGAGTAACAATGGATTGTGGATGTGCCAACAGGTTCACTGAGAAAGAATCAGAATAAAATAATGGCAAAGTTAATTCCATGTGAGTTTAAATATATAAAGATAGAGGCGCAATGCATGATATTTGTGCAAGAGTCTTGGCCCAGGCCCCTGCTTACTGCCACTGTGGCTGGGGTCCTCTGCCATCTCTGCTGCGGTCCCCGTCCACTGCAGCTTTGTCCAGAAGGAAGAAAGAATTCTATGTCCCAAAGAATGTCCGGTTTAATTAGCATATTATTATTTTATTATTATAGATTGGTTGAAATTTAAAACAATTGAATAAATCTAAGAGTTAGAAAACAAAAGGTCATAAAAGATTTATTTCTGATAGAGATGAAAATAAGATCTCTTTGGTAGTTTTGTAGAATTCTTTGGACTTAACTGATACCTGTGTCAAATATTTTTATTTTTTTAATTTTTATTTTATGTTTATTATTGCCCAAAGTTTTACATATGTTTTCTTTTCCCTCAATTTCCCTCCCCAGCCACTCCCAACCCCGAGGGCAAGCCCCCACTGCCCCAGTGTCTATGTCCATTGGTTATGCTAATATGCATGCATACAAGTCCTTTGGTTGTTCTCTAACCCCCCTCTCCTTCAATTTGTCAAGTATTATAATCAATTTTTAGAACACTAAGTCTGAAATCTTACTTTCTAAGATTTCTGTTTCCTTTACCTTTTGCGATTTTCATTCACTCTTAAATCTTCCCCTTGGCATTCACATTAATTCACATAGTTACAATTTTCCAGAGTGTAGCAATCTTTATGTAGTTTTGGGTTCCAAATTTGGTCTCCAGCATTAAAATCTCTCTTGAGTTACCAGCCTATCTTTCAAGTTGCCTGTCGAACATTTCCATTTGATATTCACTGGAAGCCGATTTAACATGTAAAAAGTGACTTCATAATTTTCCCTCCCAAATGTCCTCAGTTTCTTTTCTATCAGGATAGCTGTGGTATTTGCATCCTTTTCTCACACTTGAATTATTAGAGAAGCCTGATCATTTGAGGAAACAATCTCCCCTTTCATCTTCTCCAGATTCATTTCAGCAGGGGAAGACCTTCACCAGACAGCACATCCTGGGATTCTGGACTAGCAGGCCATCTGGTAGCAATTGTGAGAAGGTAGATTTTGCTGTTGGCTGCTTGAGCCCTGCTCCTTTCTTTGTTTCTAGATGATCCCTGGCAGTCTAGCCCTGCTCATTCCCCCAGTGTTCCCCATGAAGTTAAACAGAAATGGCTTCCTAGGAAAGCTGGATGTCTGCCTCAGGTTCTTTTTTCCACTATGGAGAAATCATTGGCCCAAGAAAATCCTCTCAGTGTGACACTGTGGTGATCTGGGGGAGGAGTCATGTGGTTAAATAAAACTGCTAAACTGCTCCTCTTACCATTGTAATAAAGGTTTTCTATTTTTGTGTGTGTATGGTCCAAGAGGGTTCTGGTATTTTCACAAGGTGTTTTTGTCCCGTGAATAGTTTGCTAGTCTTTTTGTGATAGGTAATAAAGCCAAGTACCTCCTATTCTGTCATCTTGCTGATGTCACTCCAGAAGTATTTTTATAGATATTGACAACTAGATACTAATAAGTAGAGATAAATAAAAATAACTTAAAATAGCAAAAATAATTCTGAGAAATAATAAAGTTGGAAGACTCACCTAATTACTTTCAAAAGGTTACTCTAAAGCTGCTAAAGTAATTAAGGTAATGTAGGATTGGTATTAGAATAGATGTATAGCTTAATGGAAAAAAATTGAGTCCCAAAATAGACCTACACATGTTTGGCTAATTTATTTGGTAATTGAGTGGGGTGAAGGATAATCTTTTCAACAAATGATGCTAGAATATTTGGATATATATTTGGATAACCATGAACCTTGACCTTTTCTTTCTTCGGACCATACACAAAGATTAACACAGAATGGATCATGCGAGAGCAAACTGTATAAGGCTTCTTGAAGAAAATATAGTAGGTGAATTAATTATGTGTTAAGACTAAGAAAAGATTTCTGAGATAGGACACAAAAAGCATATTAGAAAAGAAAAGTTATTAATTTGAATTCAGGGGGAAAAAATTTTTGTTCTTTGAAAGATGTTAAGAAAATGAAAACACAAGCCACTGGGAGAAAATCTGTAAGAAACTGATAAAAGTCTTGTATTAAGGAGATATGATATTTTTATTTTATATAAAATATACATGCCAAATTTTTAAGTGTCAAAATATTTGGACACATCATGAAAGAAGATACAAGGATATCAAATACACACATAAAAATGTGCTTTCTTTGATTAGTTATTAGGAAAATTGAAACTGACATGACAATGAGATACCTCTACACTTATGTTTTCATATAGTATCGTCTTTTGTGAAGTGTATGTTTAAGACTGTTGTTTATTTGTCAATTCTCTTTTTATTATTGAATTGGAGGACTTTTCATATATTCTGGATAAAGACGTTTGTCAGTTACATGACATATATTTTCACTGTCTATGTCATGGCTATTCTCATACATAATATCATTTTTATAAGCAAAATTTTTAATCAAGTCTAATTTATGCTGTCCTTTATGTTTAATCCATTTTGCTAACCCCAAGGCAATAAGTATATTCTCCTATTTTATCTCCTTTATAGTTTTAATTTTATATTTATAAATTATAATAATAAAAGTGTAATATGCTAATTAGACTGGACAGCTGAATGGCCTTCATGACGAAGCCAGGGCTGTGAGGGCCAAGGCAAACCACCAGGGCTGCAAGGCCCAAGCCCCTTTCCCAAATTTTGTGCATCATGCCTCTAGTGTATAGTATGAAAAGGGGTCAATGTTTCACATATACAGTTGTTTTAGTGCCATATATTGTTCTGTTTTATTAATCTAGTTGTTTATCCTTATACTAGTAGCCCTGCTCATAAATCGGTCTGCCAGTAGCTTGCTGCCACCCTCCAGTAACCTTCTTTACCCCCTCCCCTCTCCCCCCATAGCTTGCTTCCCTTCCCCCTCCTATATCTCTCAGCCACCCTCTTGTAGCTCACTGCCCCACCCTCCCGTTGATCCGTGATCAGGTCGTTATGTGGTCGGTCATTACGCTTCACAGTGTAATGACCATTTGCATATTACATCTTTATTATATAGGATACCGTTAGGTCTGATCCCTATGCCAGGGGCTGGACCTCCTTTAACACTGGGTATCAGATGGAGAAGACAATATGAGAAGTCATAGGCATATAGGAGAGTCTTTATTGTAGCCCAAGTAGCCATTGCTACTAAGGAGCCATCAGAAAAGCAATCTTGTCCTATATAAAAGCAGTCTCTGTTAATACAGTAGCAAACACAGACACCATGCTAGTAAGAATAGCCAGCATCAGCTGGTCAGTAATACATCTTACCCACAAGACAGCCCTGCACTGAATGGTCAGTAATATACTTTATACTAACTTAGACAAAAGAGGCTTCTTGCCAAATTAGTGACATCAGTCTTTGGGTTATAGAAGGGCACACTTGTGCAGTGCATACAGTGAAATTTTGCTATGTTCTTGCACCCGAGGAAGGTAAATTAGTCTTAAACACTCTGGACAGGGCCCCCACACTCCAATTGGCCTTGAACATCTGGTTACTCTGATCAGGGTTCCCACATATTCCAATATTACTAATCTTGATTACTGTATTTTTAAGTTCCAAGTGTGAATAATCTGACATTTTAAAAAAGAAATTTAGCAATGCTATGTGTTTTTCATTTCCATATACATTTTAGAATCAGTTTGTCAACTTTTAAACTAAGTTTGCTGGCATTATGATGTACATTTGATTTTGCATCTACATATTGATTTATGGAGAATGACAGCTTAAAACTATAAAAGCTTCCAATTCATGAGCATGATTTACCTTTTGATTTATGTTTGTTGTTTTTTTATAATTTGCATGAGCAGTGTTTTTTTTATTTTATTTTTCAGAACAGAGGCCTTGCATGCCTTTCAGTTGATTTAGTCCTAAATATTTCACGTTTTTGATTCTACTGAAAATTGTATTTTTTATTATTTCATTTTCTAACTAGAAGCCCGATGCACCAAGATACCTGCCAGAATGGGCCTTCCTTTTCCTGGCTGCCAGGATTGCCTTTGCTCTGGCCAGAGCTGCCTTTCTGCTCAGGCTGGGAGCCACTGCCTTTCTGCCTTCCTATGCTGTTCAGAGGCCCAGAGCAGACAGGGGTGGTGCGGAACATCTGCTCTGTTGCCATGATGATGATGATGCAAGTGTCCTGCCTCACCCCCAGCCATTTGGCACTCTCATATGCAAATCAATCCACAATCTTTGTTGTGTTAATTTGCATACTCACTTCTGATTGGCTGGTGGGCATCGTGAAGGTACAGTCAATTAGCATGTTACTCTTTTATTAGGTAGATTGTTTGGAATATTTCCAATATTTCTCTTTTTTCTTATATTATCTGTGCTGTTATTGCAAAAGTACACTCATAATTCTTTTATAAATGCTAAGTGAATAATAAATTTTATGAGTAATTAAATACCTGAAAATAGCTTTATTAATTTCTCATGGTTGATTTATGATTCAGTGTAAATTTGCTAAAAATGTTGAATGCATGCTATAATTTATGCTACATTCCATTTTTATTCATAGAGAAAACATATGCTAGTATAATTATTGTTTCATTATGTTGAATATTTTTCCTGCTTAAGAAAATTTTAGAAACTTTTTTTTTGTATTAGTCTACTGTAATTTCACCATATTGTGTTTAAGTATGTTTTTATTTTTCATGCCTCTCTTTTGGCATTCAGAGAGCCTTTTCAATTAGAAAGCACATTTTTTTTTCCAGGTCAGGTAGTTTTTTGAATTATTTCTTTATAATTTTGTCCTATTTTATTGAATTTCTGTGACACTTTTATTAGATATTGGACCTTCTGACTTGATTTGATTTATTTCCTATCTATTTTCATAGTCTCTATCTTTTTCAATACTTTGATTTTTATTTTGGGAAATTGCCCTTGACTCCATCTTTTATACCCTTTCTTTTTTAAAATACATTTTCATTATTGATAGTATTACAGATATTCCCCATTTTCCTTCTCTTTACCCCACTCCTCCCAGCCTCTACATTCCCTCCAGTTCTTCACTATCCTATTGCCTATGTCCATGGGCTATGCATCTACGTATATCAGTTCTTTGGTTTATCTCTTACATTCTCCCAACCCCACATAGAGGTATGCCAGTCTGTTCTATGACCCCATGCTCCAGGTCTTATTTTGTTGGTCAACTTGTTTTGTTCATTAGATTTCACAAATAAGTGAGATCATGTGATAAATAAGACAGTCTTTCTCAGATTGGCTTATTTCATTGAGGATAATATTCTCCAGCTCCATCCATGCTGTCCCAAAGGGTAAGAGATTCTTCTTTTTAATATTTGGTATTGTATATTTAATTTCAAAGTTATTCTGAGTTATTACTCGATTTTTCTTCATTACATCATATTATTAAATTACATGTGCAATGTTTTATGTAAACTTTTACAGTATTTATATAGTATTGTATGTGTGCATATGTGTATTTTATTTCTTTTTTTGCATATGTTCATTTTTTACATCATATATCTTCATTTTTCCTAAGGTCAATAATTTCGTTTGCTTTGGCTTTCTTCTATACTACTAGATTTTTTTCTCCAAACACCAAGTATTCCTTTGTTATTATTTGTATTTAGGAATAAAGTAACATATTTTCTTTATATGTAGCTGGAATGGGTTTCCTTTGTATTTGTATAGTTCACTTTTCCCCAACATGTCTCTCCAATGGAAGTGTGACAATGAGCTATATGAATATTAGTATATCATGTCAACTGCCAGGATTCATATTACTGTTTATATATATATGAATCTAGAAGGGAGAATACTCAGATTTCAAACACTGATACTAAGACAATGAAAGTTGTTTTTTCTAGGTTGTCAACACCAACACTAGCACCTCTTGGTTTCCACAAGGGAAAAATATTTATAGATTAAATCTCCAGTTTTATTCCATGGGTTTATACATGCTATACAAAGGAAATTGTGATATAAGCTAATTTGCAATGATTTTACATAGATAAAACTTTAATTATTTACTGTTATTTATAGCCTCTAAATTCTCTTAATCTTCATAAAACTGAATCAAGTCTCTGAACTTTGGTGTCATTTTGCCTCCAAAGAATAAACAATCCCATCATTACTTTTAAAGTATCCTTTGTCCATTTCTAGGTTGAATACTTATCATGATTTACCTAAGAATACAATGACTTAATTAAATTAAAAAAAATTAAATTAATATCTTCTGTCCAGTGATATCCTCACATCTACAAATAGATAGAAATATGATGATTTCATATCTGCACTAATAAAATAGAAACATGCAAATTGACTGTCACTCCACTATGCCCACCAGCCAATCAGGAGTGAATATTCAAGTTAATCCCCCAAAAATGGCAGAGCTGGAGTGAGAAGGAGGCTTGGGTTACCCTTGGTGACAGAGGAAACCAAGCTTCCCACCTGCCCAGGCCTCCATAGAAGGAATGGCTTGGAGCCTGGGTTTCTGGGGGACGTGTCCAGCCTGAAAACAGTCCTCAGCCCCTCATCCAGGCTGGCCATGCCCCCATGGGGTGAGGATCCCTGCTGGGGGACATAGCCAGCCTTGAAATAGCCATCAGCCCCTCACACAGGCTGGTCAGGCACCCCAATGGGAACCTCCACCCTGAAGGAGGTGTGGCCAGTTTGAAAACAGCCCTCAACCCCTTAACCTGGCTGGCCACGCCCCTCCATCAGGGACCCTAATCCAATGGGAGCCTGACTGGCCTTCAAACCACCACAGGCTACTCTCCCAGGCTGCCCCATGCCCCAAGGGACCCCCACCCTGATCCTGATACCCTTCAGGGCAAACCAGCCTGCCCCAACCATGCACCAAGCCTCTATCTATACCAGTGTTTCCCAAACTTCTCTCATGATGAGAATCACCTGGTGGAGTTGTTAAAACACAGATTCCTGAATCCCAACTAAGAAGTGCTAAACTAGAATTTTTGAGAACATATAGGTAAAATTGCATACCTAACTTAGTGCTCTGTATATAATATCTGTCTTAGAGCACTAGTTAAGTATACAATTTTACCTATATGTTCCCAAAAATTCTAGTTTAGCATTTCTTAGTTGGGATTCAGGAATCTGTGTTTTAACAACTCCACCAGGTGATTCTCATCATGAGAGAAGTTTGGGAAACACTGATCTATACTAATGAAAGGGTAATATGCAAATTAGACTGAAAGACCTTCCAGGAGACTTTATGGACATTCTTTTGGACAAAGCCATGGTGTTAGAGGTGGTTAGAGGCCAAGAGGGATGGGCAGTTGTGGGTGATCAAGCCAGGATAGGATAGCAGTTGTGAGTGATCAGGCTAGTGGGGGCGGGATTTGGTTGATCAGGCCAGCGGGGGTCAGTTGGGGGTGATCAGTACAGTAGGGGGCAGTTTGGAGTGAGCAGGCCAGCAAGGGAGAAGTTGGGGGTAAGTAGGCCAGTGGGGAGGGCAGGTAGGGGCAAGAAAGTCAGCAGGGGGGAAATTAGGGGCAAGTAGGCTGGTAGGGGGGTTGTTGGGGGCAATCACAGTGGCATAGGGGACATTTTGGGGTGATCAGGCTGTCAGGGGGCATTTGGGGGCAAGCAGGCCAGCGTTGGGGGCAGTTAGGGGTGAGCCGGTCAGCAGGCAGAGTGGATAGGGGCAATCAGGCACGCAAGCAGGTGAGAAGTTAGGAGCCAGCAGTCCTGGATTGCAAGTGGGATGTCTGACTGCCAGTTTAGGCTTGATCTCTGTAAACTGGCAGTAGGACATCCTTTGAGGGTTCCCAAATTAGAGAGGGTTCAGGCCAGGCTGAGGGACATCCCCCGCCCCCCCACCCCCACCCCCCGTGCACGAATTTCATGCACTGGGCCGCTAGTACATATATATTGTAAAATGATTTTTATGATCAATTTAATTAGCACATCCATATCTCACATAGTTATTTTTCTTGCGGTCAGATGGTTAAGATCTGCTCTCTTAGCAAATTTTAAATATACAACACAGTATTATTAACTGTATCATGATATTATACACTAAATCCCTGGAACTTATTCATCTTATAACTGAAAGTGTGTACCCTTTGACCAACCTCACCTTATTTCCCCCAGCTTCTATTTCTTGTCAAACACCAATTTACTCTACTCTGCTTTTATGAGTTCAAAATTAGTTTTAGATTCCACATATAAGCAATATCATATATTATTTCTCTTTATCTGAGTGGCTTATTTCAATTAGCATAATGTCATCCAGGTAGCAAATGCTAAGATTCCATTATTTTAAAAGTCTGAATAATAATATTTTATATATATTTATATATGTATATGGTGTCCCAAAAATGTATAAACACTTTGAATAATTATAAAGGCTAGGTTTATTAAAATAGATTTAATTTTCAAAACTGATCTATCAGCTATTAAAATGTGTATACATTTTTGTGATACCATATATTTTATGCTATTATACAATATACTAGTGGCCCAGTGCATGAAATTTATGCATGGGGGGTTCCCTCAGCTCAGCTTGCACCCTTTCAAATCAGGGACCCCTCAGGTGATGTCCAACTGCTGATTCCTGTGGAATCGGGCCTAAACTGGCAATCGGACATCCCTCTCACAATGTGGTACCACTGGCTCCTAACCCCTCACCTGCCTGCCTACCTGATCACCCCTAACTGCCTCTGTCTGCCTGCCTGCCTGATTGGCCCTAACTGCTTCTGTCTACCTGCCTGATTATCCCTAACTGCCCTCCCCTGCTGGCCTAATCTTGTTGCCAACTGCTCTCCCCTGCCAGCCTGATCTTGGCCCCAACTGCCTCTGCCTGCCTGATCACCCCCAACTGCCCTCCCCTGCCAGCCTGGTTGCCCCCATCTGTCCTCCCCTGCTGCCCTGATCTTGCGCAATCTCTGTCTCTCTTTTCCTCAGCAGTCCTCCAGACCTCCATGCCTCCCTGTCTTCCTCTTCCTCTTTCCAGAATGGTTGGGGGTGGTGACAGTGGGGGCTGCTCCACCCTCTACCTGCCCTCCCTTCCATCCAGGCCACTTCAGACTCAATCTGTTTTGTTTCCTAATTCTGAGAGAGGTTCTAAGAGTGAGCTGGGAGGGAGGGAAAGAAAGGGAGAAAAAGCAGTGAGCTGGTGGGTACTGTGTGTGTCTGTACATGTGTGTGGTTGTGAGTGAGTGTGAGTTCTGGCCCTACCTCCCCCATCCTCATCTCCACTGCCACAAGTCCCCACCTCCCAGAGTCTGCTGCATGCACAGCCTGAGCATTAGGTCAAAGCTTCTGGTCCTTGTGTATGTGATGGACCCAGGGTTTTTATATATTTGGATATTCCCAGTGTTACAGTTATGAAATCCTTTCTAATAAAGAGGGAATATACAAATTAGTTATATCACTCTGCCACAAGATGGCAGCACCCAGTCCTCTCAGCCCTGCTGGAGGCTCCCACTACCAAGGGGTCAGCCACTGAGAGCAGGCAGCATGAGTGGCCTGGCAGAATGTTTGCTTTGTTTCCACAGTGACGAGGTAAGCATTCCACCCAACCGCAGAGGGCCTCTGGGCAACAGGCATGGAGCGGCTCAAGGGGGGCAATGCTTTCATCATCGGCCCAGTGATAAGGCAAGCGTTCTGCGCCTGGCCATGGAGCGCCTCTGGCCAGGCCTGGTGCAGAAAACTTGCATCATTGCACACTGGCTGAGGGACCCCAACTCTGCCCCTGTGTATGAATTTTGTGCACCAGGCCTCTAGTCATAGTAATAATGATAGTTAAATTTTTGGTTTTACATGTATTATGTCATTTATTGCTCATAATAAAATATATGTCACATTTTTCTTTATCCACTCATCCATCAATAGACATGTTTCCAGGCCTCAGCTATTCTGAATAATGCTACAATGAACATAGGAGTACAGACATCTCTTTGAGACAGTGATTTTGTTTCCTTTGAATGTATACCCAGAAGTGGGATTGTTGAATCATATGGTAGTTCTATTTTTTATCTTTTTAGGAACCCATACAGTTTTTCATAATTGGTCTATCAATTTGCATTCACACCAACATTCCCAATGGTTCCATTTTCTCCACATCCTAACCAACATTTATTCTCTTGTCTTTTTTATAATAGACATTCTAACATATATGAGGTGATATCTCATGATTTTCACTTGCAGTTTTCAATGATTAGTGATACAGAATATTTTCTCTTATACCCATTGACCATTTGTATGTCTTTGGGGAAAAGTTTATTTAGGTCCTTTACCCATTTTAAAATTGGGTTTTTTTTTTGCTATTGAATTATAAAGGTCCCTTATATATTTTAAATATTAACCCATCATCAGATATATGGTCTGTGAATATTTTTTCTCATTTCATAGGCTGCCTTTTCAGAATCTTTTTTAGTTTGATGTAGTCCCTTTTGTTGATTTTTTGCCTGAATTGCCTTTGCTCTCAGTACAAAAAAATAATAATAATTGCCAAGATCTTGCCAAGATGCTTTTCCTTTAAGTTTTTTGCTAAGTTTTATGATTCAGGTCTTATGTTTAAGTCTTCAATCCATTTTATTTTTTAGTACAATGTAAGATAGAGGTCCAAGACCAATATTTTTTATGCTTACTAAGATTGAGATAGCATTCTAATTGATTTTTTTAAACCTCTAGTGACTCATTTAATTGTCACTATAAGCTTATGAGGCAGATACTATTATTATTATCATTTTATACTTGCATAAACTAAGGCACAGAGAAATCAAATAGCTTGCCCAGACTCAAATCTAGTAAATTGTAGTGATGGAATTTGAAGCTCATGCAGGCAATCCGGCTATAGAGGATTGATTCTATAGGTTCTGGACCTAACTACTGCCATATATACAGGGGTGGTCAACAATAGGTTTACAGTGGTATGTGAAACAGAGTTTATTTTTTATTATTTATTAATTATTGTATTATTTATTTTATCATGTAAACCTACTTTTGCCCACCCCTGTATTCTATGTAAAATTAAATGGCCAAAGGATATGAACAACTAATTCACAAAAATATATTAAAAGTATATAAAGCATAACTGTATTAAAACATGCTCAATCTTTTCAGTAATCAAATAACTGCAAATTAAAATAGCAGTGGTACATCATTTTGGCATATTAAATAATTATGGATTAATAGATGGCAATAGTATTGATGAAAATTAGCACTCATATGTTGCTTATAAAAGTAGAAATTATTGCCCTGGCTGGTGTGTGTCAGTAGTTAGAGTGTCAGCCTGCAGAATGAAGGGTCCCACATTCAATTTTAGTCAAAGGCACATGCCTGGGTTGCAGGCTTGATCCTTTCTAGAAGGTATGCAAGAGGTAGCCGATCAATGATTCTCTCTCATCATTGATATTTCTATCTCTTCCCCCTCTTCCTTCCTCTCTAAAATCAATAAATACTATTTTAAAAGATTAAAAATTATTATAGTCTTTCTGAAAATAAGTTTTTGGCATATTTTAACCCTCAAATATATGTATCTTTTGACACAATTATATTTTTAGAGATCTATCCTACCTTTTTAAAATAGGAAAACATTTACATATAAAACATTAATGGAAGCACAATGCTGGTAATTGGAAACAATTCAAATTATGGAAATATAAGTTATTGTTCATTCATCGATTCAATAACAATTATTTTTTTTTAGCAGACACAACATGCCAGACACTGTTTTAGACCATGGGAACATAGTAGTAATGAGACATATAAAGACACTTTTCTCAAAGAGTTTATGTTCAATTGGAGGGAGACAGGAAATAAACAAAAACAAAAAATCATCCTCTATAATGAAAAAAAAGAGTTGATGGAGGAAACTGGGGACTACTTTAGATAGTTATATGATGGCATTAGAGTGAGATCTGGGGGAAGAGTTTAAAGTGAAACTTCAAGGCAGAAAAAGACTTAGCGTGTCAGACAGATAGAAAGATGGCAAGCAATCAGAGAAAGATGATTTACATAGGACTTTGAAGGCCCTGTAAGTAATTTGAATTTTATTGTAAATGTGATGAGAAACTATTGAAAGGATTAGAAAATAACCTACAATAACAAAAGTGTAGTATACTAATTAGATGGGACATCCTTCTGGGTGTCCTTCCAGATGACCTTCCAGATGAAGTCAGGGCTGGGAAGGAAGCCCAGGTCCTGGGTGCCTGCCTGTGGCTGGAGCGAAGCCAGAGTTTTGGGTGCCAGAGGGAAGCTGGTGCCAGAAGCTGGGAGAAGGAAGACCTACACTTGCATTAATTTCATGCATCGGGCCTCTAGTATAATATAATCTGATTATATTTAAGGCACACTTTGGTTCCCTTTAGGAAAAACAGATGATAGGAAACAAAATAAAAAAAAAACAGAACTATTTTGAAAGATATTACAGTGGTCTAGGTGAAAGTTAATGTCACTTTGTGCAAGGGTAGTAGTGCAGACCAAAGAAGTGGACAGACTTCAGATGCATTTTGGAGGTAGAAAGAGGAAAGCAAGTGGTCAACATTGTTGAATGGTGCTTATAGTTTGAGAAAGTGGAGACAGATCAGTGACTACTACATATGGCAAACACTGGAAATCATTTGGTAATAACCTTATTGCTTCCAGTCTAATTCAAGCTTCATTATCATTTGGATAAAAATTCCAACACTCTTTTCATGAAATTTGATAAGATAATTCTAAAATTTATAAGAATAATGTTTCAAGAAAACAAGGGGATACATGCATTACCAATATCAGAACTTAATATAAAATTATTGTAATTAAGCATGTGGTATAGGTAAAGAAAAGAATAGGATAAATAACTTGGAGACAGACTCATGATTTTGTATAATTTTAATATATGACATAGGTAAAATGATAAATTTCATTAAATTTAATACAGCAATACAATCTTTTTATAAAAATTAAAACAGCTAAAATTACATAATATTCAATATGTCTGTCTATAATACTTTTATGGAACACACACACACACACACACACACACACACACACAGGGGCAACCTTTGCTATGCATAGATCTAATATGCTTGCATTTTGGTTACTCACAATTTAAATACCACCAGTTCCCAAATTATTGTTTAAATTTATTATCAGATTATAATAACTGAGTAATTGCATAAAGTTCAAACTTTTCTGCTAGCTTTTAATCCCACAAATAACTATGCAAATTAACAGATGCACATTATGATCATTTATTAATCATGCCTTATCTTTCAAAGTCTTTTGTTGATTGGTCACAGCATCTTATTCAGTTCATGCACAGGCAGTAAAAAATGGATAGTTGTGTTTCCTACTGACTCCTAATTATAAACTCATGTAATATTTTATAAAAATGGGTAATCAAAAGAGGGAATTGACCAACAGTTGGTGAAAGTATTGTGATGAAACAAAAGTGATAACACTGGAAGTGAAAATTGATATAATTAGATTTGAAAATGGTGATAATACAGACAGGAAGGAAGACATGTTGGCAGGAAGAAAAATCAAGTTATAGGCATGCAGTTTGGCAAAACTACTCTATTATTCCACATGATACTAGTGGTAGTCATAGTGATGCCTCTAATATTTCTATTCTGCACAGAAACTAGAAAATGTGAACTATATGGTATATGTTTAGCTCAATAAATATTCATGCAAATATTGTCAATTATTACAAAAATTGTTCTCACTGATCTTGTCTACTCAAATCACACGATTGTCTAGAGTTTCATTTAACTTTCTACAGATATTTATAAGCTCTTGCTTTGTCAGGCACCATTCTAGAAATTGTGTTATGCCTAAAGATTAAAAAGAAAGCAAAATATTTTAATCCTTTTTTACTTCTGCATAGTATTCCATGGTGTAACTGTACCACAGCTTTCTTTCATCCACTCATCTACTGATGGGCATTTGGGCTGTTTCCAGAATATATAAAGAATACATATATTCTTTCTGATTGGTTTCTTGTTTTGCTTTAGGATATATTTCTAGAAGTGGTATCACTGGGTCAAATGGCAGTCCCATATTTAATTTTTTGAGAAAATTTCATACTGTTTTTCCTAATGGCTGTACCAGTCTGCATTTCCCCCAGTAGGGCACTAGGGTTCTCTTTTCTCCACATCCTGGTCAGCAATTGTCATTTAAAAAAAAAAATATATATATATATATATATATATATATATATATATATATATATATATATTATTGATTTTTTACAGAGAGGAAGGGAAAGAGATACAGAGCCAAAAACATCGATGAGAGAGAAACATTGACCAGCTGCCTCTTGCACACCCCCTACCGGGGATGTGCCCGCAACCAATGTACATGCCCCTGTCCGGAATCGAACCTGGGACCTTTCAGTCCGCAGACCGAAGCTCTACCACTGAGCCAAACCGGTTTTGGCAGCAATTGTCATTTGTTGATTTGTTTATGGTGCCATTCTGAGAGGTGTGAGGTGTAAACTCATTATCATTTTAATTTGCATCTCTATGATGATCAGTGACTTCAAGCATTTTTTCACATGTATCTTGGCCATCTGCACTTCCATTTTGGAGAAGTGTCTATTTAGGTCCTTTGGCAATCTTTTAATTTGATTGTTTATCTTCTTTTTGTTAAGTTCTATGAGTTTTTTATATAATTTGGATATTAACTTATCAGATTTATCATTGGCAAATATGTTCTCCCATACAGTGGGCTCTTGTTTTCATTTTGTTGAAGGATCCATTATTCTTTGAGACATCATGGAGGCAACTGGAGAGTATTATGCTAAGGAAAATAAGCCAGTCAGAGAAAGGCAAGTGTCACATGATCTCATTTATATGTGGAATCCAAAGAACAAAAAGATTCAGAGATATAGAAATATGGAAAAGACTTTCAAATCTAAGAGGAAAGATGGGGCTGGGTAGATGGTTGGGAGGAGATAAACTAAGAACTTATATGCCTATATGCATAACCCACCAACACAGACAATAATGTGGTGCAGGCCTGGGGCAGGGGGTGGGTTCAGGATAGAAGAGTCAATGAGGAAAAAGAAGGGACATCTGTAATACTTTCAACAGTGAAGACAATCTACAAAAATACTTTTCCCTCATGTAGCTCAGGTTATAGTGGGTATACACAAACAATAAGTGAAATAAAATGTATAAGATGCTAAGTGTTCTTGGAGAAAAATATAGGAATAAAGAAGAACAACTGTTGAAAAATGTGATGAAATTTCAAATATGACAGTTAGAGTTCCTATTACTGAAGTGAATTTTGGAGGAGGTGAAAAACAAAACTCATGCAGATATCATGGGGAAGAACATTTCTGGCAGAGGAAACAGGAACTGCAAAGGCCTTGAGATGAAAATACATGTAGCATATTCTAGTAACAGTAAGGAGGCCAATGTAGAGAAAATGGGGGGTGGTAGAATAATTAGCAATTCATTGTAAGGACTTTGACTTTTACTCTGAGTGAAATGGGAAGTCAATGGTTGTATTACAGCAAAAGAGTAAAATTATCTGAAAAAAACATTTTAACCTGAGTGCTCTGGCTTCTATGTTGAGAACAAACCTGATGGTATGAGGCAAGGGGTGGACAAAGTGGAAGCAGGGGTACAAGTTAATAGGCTATTTTAGTAATCCAAGTAATAAATGAAGGCAACTTTGGTAGCAGTAAAGGAGAATGAAGACTGTTTGGATTTCGATATAAGTTTAAGATAGAATTGAAAGGATTTCCTGACTGGATGTGAGACAAAAGGTGATATGAACATAACTTCAAGGATTCTAGCCTGTGTAGCTGGAAGGATGGAGTTATCTATTGTAGATAGGGAACGACTGTAAATAAATTTGGAGTGGGAAAAGATCATGGGTTCAGTTTTGGTCTGTTTCTGAACCACAAATCTAATTGTGTCATTTCACAGTTAAACCCCTTCTTTGATTCTAGAATAAAATGCAAACATCTGAGGATAGTATGCAAATTTCTGAATGATGTGAATCTAGTCTACATTTTTAGGCTCCATCATTCACTATTAGCTTACTAAATAATTAGCAACTTCCCTAGTAGCATAGTGTTTTACACACTATTTGTTCTCATTGGAGTGAACTTTGTCTACTTTTCTTAAGCAACCTTCCAAACATTCTTTATAATGTAGATAAAATGTAAAATGGGAAACCTTTCCCATATCAATGAGGCAAAGCTGTTCCACTTCTTTTTGCTGCCCTTGTAACACTCTAATCTTATGTCTTTTATAGCACATTTCATTATTTGAGTATCTCATTAAACTGTAACCTCCATGAGTACAGGTCCATGAGTTATGCACATCTGTATCTTCCAGCTGTCAGCACAAATTGTAATATTGCTGTCCCCAAAATATTTGTTTAATATTTGAAGATATAAATAAATGGTAAAGCACTCATAAAGATTATTTGGAATTATTTTCCTTGCACAAAATATTGTATATGCTATGTTACAGGGCAATTGATGTAGCTTGCATAGAAAATCCATCCAAAATTGAACACAGCATTTAAAGGTAAGTGTGGAAAACAACTTACAAAAGAATTCAATATCATCTCTTTCTTGGAAAATATCAAATGTGTTTTTTTAATTTGTTGTGTGTACAACTTGTACCTATGATGGATAGTACTGCAAGGGAAAGAACAAGTTTCAGATTCTTTAGAGATAGATTTCTCTGAGGTTCCCCAAATTATGAATCAAATGTTGATCAACTGAAGAAATATCATTTTGCCTTCAGCTTTTATCAAGATGTTTATGAATTACTCTTTATTTTTTTAAGTGAATGAATTGTTCCATAGAATCTATGTGTGTTTGGATTTATGTCAGAGATATTCTGCAAGATGATGGCTCATTGTGAGAGAGATGCTTGCCAGATATATGTAAGTTAAAATGCTTAAATGTTCCAAGGCTTGACTCTGTGTGTCATATTTAGTGGCTAAGTATAAATTCCTTTGTGTGTTTTTTTACTTATTATATATTTAGGAATTTTTATGAGTTGAATTGTGTACCCTCCAAATTCATGCGACCCACAGGTTTAGAACCACTATCAGGGTCTCCTAAGACCATCCATTGGAAAACACAGATATTTACATTACGATTCATTAACAGTAGCAAAATCACAGTTATGAAGTAGCAAGGAAAATACTTTTATGGTTGGGGGTCACCACAACATGAGGAACTATATTGAACTATATTAAAGGGTTGTGGTATTAGAAAGGTTGAGAACCACTGCTCTAAATAATGTATTGTGTGTTCATGACACCAAGTCAAGTCTTCTTCCATCACCATTTATCTCCCCTTTGATCTCTTCCTCCTCCACCCACACCTTCCCCCCTCTGATAATCTTCATAGTGTTGTCTCTGTGTATTAGTTTCTTTTCTCTGCTTAATACCTTCACCTTTTCCATACAGCTCCCCAAATCCCTTCCCCTCTGTCACCTATCAATATGTTCTATGTATCTACGGGTCTGTTTCTATTTTGTTTGTTTATTTTGTTCATTGGATTCCACATAAAAGGTAAATCATATGGTATTTCTCTTTCTCTGACTGGTTTATTTTGCTTAGTATAACATGTTCCAGGTCCATCCATGCTATTGCAAAAGGTAAGATTTCCTTTTTTATGGCCAAGTAATATTCCATTGTTTAAATATATGATGGAAATGTTACCCACTTATTTACTGACTAATGGCCTGATGCACAAAATTCATGCATTGCAGTGGGGGGGTGGTGGTCCCTTAGTTTGGCCTGCACCCTCTCCAATCTTGGACATCCCTCTCACAATTTGGAACTGCTGGCTCCTAACCACTTGCCTGACTACCTGCCTGATTGCCCCTAACTGATTCTGCCTGCCAGCCTGATTGCTACTAACTGCTACCCTGCTGGCTTGATTGCCCAACCACCTCTGCTCGACCTCACATCCAGGTCCCAGCATTCCCTCCTCCAGCCAGCCATAGGCATCCGGGACCAGCTTTGTCCAGGTTGGATGCAGCTATAGGGGACAGTGGGCAGGTGGCTTTGCCCGGGCCACAGCCACAGGTGCTGGCACCTGGAACTGCAGGGTGGGCGGCTTCTCTAGCTGGCTGCGGCCCAGGACGGTGGGGGTGGTGGCTTATCTGTCTCCCAGGCTGCATGCAGCCAGTATAAGGTGCTGGTGCCCAGGACCACCGGCAAGCGGCTTAGCCTGGGCCTGGTGTGTCAGGAAGGATGTGCGGATGCTCATCCAGTCTAATTAGCATGTTAGCCTTTTAGTAGTATAGATCATGGTGTGTTTTTTCTTGCCATTATTAACCATAGTAACTGTTGCTTATGTATTAAAGCTCTATTCCTGCTAAGTCTAGAAGCACCCTCAGAATCCTCTTTACCATTCATCTGATGCTTAGTTGATCAGAATTAATTCCTAAAGTGAAGCCTCTTTCTGAAGATGTATCCCAGAATGTATGTCATCCTCTCTGCTTTATGATCCAGCTAATACATTGCCTCAATCATGTTGATTGAGGTAATTTTCCCCCTTTCAATTTCTAGTAGTAGATTACCATCTACTTACTGCCTAGGAAGCAAAATTGACTATCTCCATGTAGATCGCAAAATAAGATATTTTTCTCATCAATAAAATGTCATTCTTTAAGCATGAGTAGAGTAATTTTGTCAACAATGCATTGAAGAAGTAAGTTTATAACAAATTGAGTGAATTATTGTTTCAGGTGCTGTGCTGTGTCATACACATATTTAATTTTATTTTTGCAACAACTCTATACAGTAGGTACTATATATACACAGTTGAGAACACTGAGGTATAGAGAGATCAGGTAATTTGACCAGTAAAACCTGAAAGTGGCTGAGTCTCATTTCAAATCCATGAGCCATGCCTTTTAGCCCTTATATACTCCACTCAGTATTGTGCTGGAGCCTGCTCTTACTGGCTCACAAATTTTCAGGAATTTTGTAAGCTGGTTGTTAAACATGGTCATTATTAAAAGTAAATTATATAATCTTAAAAGTGAATAAATTACATTAAAACCAAACGTAATACATACTCTAAATTCATCACTCCTCAGTTATTTACTACACTTTAATGTTCTGACTCTTGACATTATTTATATATTTTGGGTCTTTCAAATATAATAGTGTATTACTGCATGTTTCTCCTCAGTTCTGCATTTAGTGGCATCACATTAGCTGCTGAAGTCAGCCATGGATGGAGGAGAATTTATGCCACAGAAATTGACCAATAGTATAAATCAGGGTTTTGTTTTCTTTTATTGAGAGCCAGTTAAACATTTACCAGCACAACACTGACCACAATGGTGGTGGTGGTCTTCTCAGATGTGTTATATTATGCAGATGAAAATCTATTTAAACAGACTTGATATAGATATTTTTAAAGATGGAAGAATTGTCCTTGTCAACTATTTTAGTTGATTCATATCTTCACTGATTGTCATTATTGAAAGTTTTCAGTTCCCACATGGATTGCTGGACATAATGTCTTACCCTGTCCCTGTCCCCTCCCTTTCTAGCCTTTGTTACCTTAATGACTCTAATTTTCCATTTATATGTTTTGGGTTGTTTTTTTTTTTTAATATATTTTATTGATTTTTCACAGAGAGGAAGGGAAAGAGATAGAGAGCTAGAAACGTCGATGAGAGAGAAACATTGACTAGCTGCCTCTTGCACACCCCCCACTGGGGATGTGCCCACAACCCAGATACATGCCCTTGACCGGAATCGAACCTGGGACCTTCCAGTCCGCAGACCAACGCTCTACCACTGAGCCAAACCGGTTTCGGCTCCATTTATATGTTTAAGTACCAACCTTGCCTGCATAAAAATGTAAGCTTTTAACATTGCTCTCTTTGTTCCCTATTCTTCAGATGAAAAGTGGAGTTGGGTCAGGGCAGCAGAGAGAAATTCAGAAGGGGAATATTGGAGTAATGACTGCAGTGGGAGAAGAGGGAACCTATCTTCTGGGCCATAGACGCTGGTGCCCTGGACCACAGGGCTGATGGCTTCTCTGGCTGGCTGTGGCCTGGGAACTCAGGTTGGGCTGCTTCTCCATCTCCCAGGGTGCAGCCAGCCACAGGCGCTGGCGCCCAAACAGGCTGGTACCCAGACCACAGGCAGGCGTATTTTCTGTTTTCCTTTGGACATAGGGTGGGCAGCTACTCCAGCTGGTGCCAGGGACCAACGGCGGTTAGCTTTTCTGTCTCAAGGTCTCAGCCAGAGAGAGTGGGGGCGGGGACCTAGAGGTGCTCCATGCATCTCCTGGTGACTGGTTGAGCACACAGCCCTGCCCCTCACTGCTTGCAGCCCTGCCCAGCCTGTTGAACAGTTGTTACTGTGATGCAGTAACTGGCAACTAGTGTATTACCTCTTTATATATACCTTATTTTCTTTATTATAATAATTAGACTTATTCTTTGTTTAGATATTTGTATTTTCCTCCATCCAAGAATTTTTACATAATTATAGGTGTTAATCATTATTAATTTTGCTTTGAATTTAATGATTTCCATCAGTTTATAGGGGCACATATTTTTAAACAAATATAATTTTTTATCTTCTGTCATATAATTTTATTTGCTATTATCTTTTATTTATGATGTTTTATAACTTTCATCTCTTTCTCTCCTCTTTTATATTTACTTTTTGTTAACATTTTCATTTTCTTTACCTTTTTATTTGAGTTTTGAGAGAGGCTCGTATTAATCCTCTATGTCACTGATTGTTTTTATGCAATGGTGATACTATTTACTTATTTTAATTCCATTTTGAATTTTGCTATGGTATTATTAGTTTCTTAACTCCCTTGTTGTTTCTGTAACCAAATTTTATAATTTATATATTAGTATTAAATAATATAATGTCACATTTCACCACTTGATGTACATTCAGTTAATTTTTTTCTGGTATTTTATTGATGTCAAGAAATTGATATTGGTAAACACTTGTATACGCTGCTTCTCACAACCACATCAGTGCTGCAACTGGGGATCTTATCTGAGACCTGAAAAAAAACGCACAACTGTGGGGGCCCCGACCAGTGCAGACACGAGGATTCCACAGAAAGGTTGGATTTTGCCAGGGATAACGTGGGGTGTAGTGTTCCAACAGCGAAAGCAGCAGCTACAGAAGATACAGAGGCAAAAGCACACGCACTGGGACCGCGGAAATCTGTGTCCACAAAAGCCCTCTGCTGTTGGGTCTGGCGTGATTCGTGAGCGTGGACGGGGATCCTCAAGGTTGATAATAGTGGGGTTCTCTAGGGAGCAACCATTCTGATCTGACACGGAGGGAGAACATAGGAGTTGGAAAGGTATGCAGTCTGTTTGTAAGTGTGTGCAGACTGGCCCATCAAGCACCTAGGCTGGTTCCTCTCCAACCCTTTGCTTCTGATTACAAAGGAGAGACCACCCAGATTGGCTGGCCCTAAGAGACAGCAGGGGGAAACTGCTTTTCTGGAAGCTGAGAAGCAGAGCAGGGAGAAATCATCCAGGATTCAGCTCTGAGGCAAAAAAACAACAAAAAAAACCACCCAAAAAACAAAAAAATCAACAACAAAAAACTGTATTGAGTGCCATAGAAAAAGAAGGCTAGAGCAGCCAAAAAGACGGGGACATCAATCCAGAAACACTGCCACATAGGAGCTGGAGTACAAACTGACTCTTTATTATTAGTTTTATTTGATCAAAAACCTAGAAACTAAGGAATCACCATCTTAAAATCAAGGACTAGTTTAAAACTCTGAGGTGCAGCAGAATGCAGGGAACTGCAATACTGTCTGGACTGAGAAACAGGCGTGCCAAACAGAATAACAGAAGTGAATGGCCTTCACAACTGCACACTTTTTTTTTTTGCTAATTTTTTTTTATTTTTTATTTTATTTTCATTTTTTGCATCTTATACTTAAGAAACGAATTTTTTTCCTTTTTTTCCTCACTTGATTTTAACCTTTGAATTATGACATTTTTAGGTTCAATCAGCATTATTACTACTGCTATTTAATTTTTTTAAGTGCCATTTTATTTTCTCTTTATTTTACATTGGAATTAGTGTTCTTCATTTTATTTTCATTTCTCCTTTAACATTGTTTAACCCTATCTGAACACGACCTTTACACCATCACTCTCTTTCTAAACTTCCCCCTTTTGCTATCCTGTTTATCTTAACCCTTTCCTGCTTTAGATTTTCCCTACTCTTTCTGTCTCCCCCCTGCTAAAATTTCTGCTCCACTTATCTATCTAATTTCCAATCCACTGTGCCAAATGCATACACACCCCTCTCTGAGCTGTATTAACTAGCAAAAAAAAATTGTTTTCCTCTCTTTCCTTTTGATGCTGTTTGTGGGAATGTTGATTATATTCTATTTTTATGCTCTTTAGTGGGAGTATTTTGCTTATTCTTTTGTTGTTGCTTGGTATTTTCTTATTTGATTTTTTTTTCTATTTTCCCTTCCTTTGCTGGGTATTAGTGGGTGTTGTAGATTGTATTATGCTCCAGATACTGCTGCCAGCATTTGCTGGGGTTAGTGGTTGTTCTATTGAAATTCTCTCCCCATATATATAGTTTATTCCCCTTTTATCTCTTAGTCTCTTTCTCTTCTCTCTCTCTCTCTCTCTCTCTCTCTCTCTCTCTCTCTCTCTCTCATTTTCTTCTCCCTGTTTCCCAATTTCATTTTGACATTCATATATATATATATATATATATATATATATATATATATATATATATATATAATTTTTTCCCCTATCTTTTTATTTTGCTCCCTCCCTCTTTTCTTTTTACTCTTCTCCTTTGTCTCCTGTCCCCTAATTTGCCTTTTCCTAGTGGTCAACTTTATTGGAGGTTATTAATATCACACATTTCTGTTTAGTGTTTTCTGTGTTGTACCTGATTGTATTGTATTTTGCGCCTTTAAATCAATGCAGGAGAGAGAGATCTACATAACCAGACAACCTGAAAAGAGAGACCATGGGGAGACAAAGAAAGCCCACAAATGAAAGAAAAGCAGGCATCACCAGAAAAGGAAGTAAACGAGCTAGAGGCAAGCAACCTACTAGAGCAAGAATTCAGAGTAATGATTATAAGATGGCTAAAAAGAATGGAAGACAAATTTGACAATATGAGTAAGACCCAAGAGGAAATGAAGAAGAACCAAGAGGAAATGAAGATGAACCAAGAAGAAATGAAAAATGACATTGCTATAATACTATGAAGAACTCAATAGAAAGCATCAAGAGCAGACTAGAAGAAACAGAGGACCGCATCAGTGAGCTAGAAGACAAGATGGAAAAAAATACCCAATTAGAGCAGCTTCTAGGGGAAAAAACATTAAAAAGCAGGAGAAGAGCCTACGGGAGCTTTGGGACAATACAAAACAAAACAATATTCAAATAATTGGGGTTCCAGAAGGAAAGGAAACTGAGGAAGACATGGAAAACGTATTTCAAGAAATAATGACAGAAAACTTTCCTGAGATAGAGAAGAAAAAACCCACACAAATCCAAGATGCTTGCAGTCCCAAGCAAAATGAATCCAAAAAGACCAATGCCAAGGCACATTATAATTAAATTGGCAAACACCAACGACAAAGTAAGAATCTTAAAAGCAGCCAGAGAGAGACAGAAAGTTACATATAAAGGAACCCCCATCAGACTAGCAACTGATTTCTCAACAGAAACTCATCAGGCCAGAAGGGAATGGGATGAAATATACAAAGTCATACAAAGGAAGGGTCTAAATCCAAGAATACTGTACCCAGCAAGGCTATCAATCAAAATTGAAGGTGAAATCAGGAGTTTCATAGACACAAAAAAAAAACACTAAAGGAATTTATCTCCACCAAACCAACAATGCAAGAAATGCTAAAGGGTCTACTGTAAAAATAAAGAAACAGGAAACGAAGAAGGAACGCATGGGTATAGAACAAAAATGGTGTCAAATGAGTACCTATCAATAATAACTTTTAACATAAATGGATAAATGCTCCAATCAAAAGACATAGGGTAACAGATTGGATAATAAAACAAGACCCATATATCTGTTGTCTACAAGAAATCCACTTCAGAAAAAAAAGACACACACAGACTGAGGGTGAAGGGATAGAAAAAGGTTTTCCCGGTGAATGGAAATGAAAAAAAAAAAAAAGCTGGGGTAACAAAACTTATATCTGACAAATTAGATCTCAAAGTGAAGTACATAACAAGAGATAATGAAGGCCACTTCATAATACTAAAGGGAGCAATCCAACAAGAAGAAATAACCCTGGTAAATATATATGCACCCAATACAGGAGCACCCAAATACATAAAAAACAAAACAAAACTGCTGGAGGACATTAAGGGAGAGATTAATAGCAATACAATCATAGTAGGAGATTTTAATACCCCACTGTCACCCTTTGACAAATCATCTAAACAAAAAATCAGCAAAGAAATATCAATCCTAAATGATGCACTAACCAGATGGAATTAATTGACATCTTCAGAACATTCCACTCCAAAGCCACAGAATATACATTCTTCTCAAGTGCACATGGGACATTCTCAAAGATAGACCACATGTTGAAACATAAGCAAAGTCTCTTCAAATTCAAGAAGATAGAAATCATAGCAAGCATCTTCTCAGATCATAGTGGCATAAAACTGGAAATTAACTACAATAAAAATAATCCAAAGAAATAAAACACATGGAGATTAAGCAGCATGCTATTAAACAAGGACTGGGTTACCAGAGAAATCAAGGAAGAAATTAAAAGCATCCTTCAAACAAATGACAATGAAAACACAACAATCCAAAATCTATCGGACACAGCAAAAGCAATTTTGAGAGGAAGTTCATATCTCTACAAGCCTATTGCAAAAAAACAAGAAAAAATGGTAACAAATTATCTACCTCTACAACTCAAATAGTTAGAAAAAGAGCTACAAGAAAAACTCTGTGTAAGCAGAAGGAAAGAAATAATAAAAATCAGAGCAGAGATAAACGACATAGAGACCAAAGAAACAATACAAAAGATCAACAAAACCAAGAGCTGGTTCTTTGAAAGGATAAACAAGATTGATGAACCCATAGCCAGGCTCACCAAGAAGAAAAGAGAGAGGACCCAAATAAACAAAATCAGAAATGATCGAGGTGAAATAACAACAGACCCCACCAAAATACAAAGGATTATAACAAAATACTACAAGCAACTTTATTCCAATAATCTGGACAACCTGGAGAAAATGGACATATTCCTAGAAAAATATAACCTTCCAAAACTCAATCAGGAAGAATCTAAAAACCTCAATAGACCAGTGACTTGGGGAGAAATTGAAACATTCATCAAAAAGCTTCCAGCAAGCAAAAGCCCAGGGCCAGATGGCTTCACAGGAGAGTTTTACCAAACATTCAAGGAAGAACTAAAACATGTTCTCCTCAGACTATTCCAAAAAATTCAAGAGGAAGGAATACTTCCAAACTCCTTCTATGAAGCCAGCATCACCCTAATACCAAAACCAGATAAAGACAACTCAATGAAAGAGAATTTTAGGCCAATATCCCTCATGAATTTAGATGCCAAAATCCTCAACAAAATTCTAGCAAATCGACTCCAGAAGATCATCACAAAGATCATACACCATGACCAAGTAGGATTTATTCCAGGAATGCAAGGATGGTACAATATCTGCAAATCAATAAATGTGATGCATCACATAAACAAATTAAGAGATAAAAATCACAGTCATATTAATTGATGCAGAAAATGCATTTGATATAATTCAACACCCTTTCCTGATAAAGGATCATACCTCAGTACAAGGAACATACCTCAAAATAATAAAAGTTATATATCATAAACCCACAGCCAACATCATACTCAATGGGCAAAAACTAAAACCATCCCCTCTAAGAACAGGATTGAGACAAGGATGCCCACTCTCACCACTCCTGTTTGAAATAGTACTGGAAGTACTAGCCATTGCAATTAGACAAGAAGAGGAAATAAAAGGCATCCAAATTGGAAAAGTAGAAGTAAAGTTATCCTTATTTGCAGATGACATGATAGTATACATAAAAAACCCAAAAGACTCCATCAAAAAACTAATAGACTTAATAAATGAATTAGTCAATGAAGGAGGATATAAAATTAATGCCAAGAAATCTATGGCATTTCTATACACCAATAGTGAACTTGAGGAAAAAGAGACTAAAAAGGCAATCCCATTTACCATCGCATCAAAAAAATTAAGATACCGCCGAGACCGGTTTGGCTCAGTGGATAGAGCGTCAGCCTGCGGACTGAAAGGTCCTGGGTTCAATTCTGGTCAAGGGCATGTGCCTTGGTTGAGGGCATATCCCCAGTGGGGGGTGTGCAAGAGGCAGCTGGTAGATGTTTCTCTCTTATCGACGTTTCTAACTCTCTGTCCCTCTCAATTCCTCTCTGTGTAAAATCAATAAAATACACATATTTTTAAAATTAAGATACCTAGGAATAAACTTAACTAAGGAGGTAAAAGATCTATATGTGGAAAACTACACGACACTGAAAAAAGAGATAGAAGAAGATGTAAACAGATGGAAGAACATACCATGTTCATGGATTGGTAGAATCAACATCATTAAAATGTCCATACTTCCCAAAGCAATTCATAGGTTCAATGCACTCCCCATTAAAATACCAATGGCATATTTCACTCTCCTAGAAAGAACTCTCCAAAAGTTCATTTGGAACAATAAAAGACCCCAAATAGCCACAGCAATCCTGAGAAAGAAGAGTAAAGTAGGAAGGATCTCAATACCAGATTTCAAGCTGTATTACAAAGCCACTGTTCTCAAAACAGCCTGGTACTGGCACAGGAACGGACATATAGATCAATGGAATAGAATTGAGAATCCAGATATCAACCCAAATCACTTTGCTCAATTAATATTTGACAAAGGAGGCACGAATATACAATGGAGTCAAGACAGTCTCTTCAATAAATGGTATTGTGAAAATTGGACAGATACATGCAAAATAATGAAACTAGATCACCAACTTACACCATACACAAAAATAAACTCAAAATGCATACAGGACTTAAACATAAGATGGGAAACTATAAAAATACTAGAGGCATCCACAGGCAGCAAAATCTCAGACATATGCCAAAAGAACTTCTTCACCGATACTGCCCCTAGGGCAATGGAAGCTAAAGAGAAAATAAACAAATGGGACTATATCAAAATAAAAAAGCTTTTTTTACAGCAAAAGAAACCATCAACAAAACAACAAGAAACCGCACTGTATGGGAGAACATATTTGCAAATATTATCACTGATAAAGGTTTAATCTCCAACATCTACAGACAGCTTATACAACTTAATAAAAGAAAGATAAATGACCCAATTAAAAAATTGGAAATGGATCTAAATAGAATCTTCTTAAAAGAAGACAGAAGGAAGGCCAAGAGGCACATGAAAACATGCTCAAAATCACTAATTTTCCGAGAGATGCAAATTAGAACAACAATGGGTACCATCTCACACCTGTCAGAATGGCCAACATCAACAAATCAACAAATGCCAAGTGTTGGTGAGGTTGCAGAGAAAAAGGAACCCTCATGCACTGCTGGTGGGAATGTAGACTGGTGCAACCACTGTGGAGAACAGTATTGAGCTTCCTCAAAAAACTGAGAGTGGAACTTCCATTTGACCCAATAATCCCACTCCTAGGAATATATCCCAAGAAACTAGAAACACCAATCAGAATGGATATATGCACCCCTATGTTCATAGCAGCACAATTTACAATAGCTAGGATTTGGAAACAGCCTAGGTGCTCATCAGCAGATGATTGGATCCAAAAAACCATGGTAAATCTACACAATGGAATATTATGCTGCCATAAAAAAGAAGAAATTCTCATCTTTTGCAGCAACCTGGATGGAATTGGAGAACATCATGCTGAGTGAAATAAGCCAGTCAATGAAAGAGAAACATCACATTACCTCACTCATTTATGGATAATAAAGAACATTATAAACTGATGAACCAAAAGATAGATAGAGAGACAGTAAAGCAACAAGCAGATTGTCAAATTACAGCTGGGAAGGTATGGAGATCTGGGGGAGATAAGAGATCCTCCAAAGAACTTGTATACTTGCATATAAGTACAACCAATGTACACAAAACTCTGAGGAGTGAGAGTATGTATGGGGGGGGGCAATGGTACATGTACACAGATAATAATTTAATAAAAAATTTTAAAAACAAAAAAGAAAACAAAATAAAAGAACAGAAATTGATATTGTCCAAATAATTTTTCTTTTTCAAATTGCATTTTTTTCCCTGGGGAATTGTCTTTTATATCATTTGCCCTTATATTCCAGAATTGTTTGACTCCATGATTTATCAGTTAGCCAGGCTTATACAAATTCTTCCTTATTAAACAATGAGTATTAAAATATTTTGAGTAGATTGTCCCTAATGCCTGTCTAATGCTATTTTAATCATTATCTGAGGTCTTACTCCCAAGGACATGTGATATAAATTCATCCCTTCATCAAAATATTTTGAGGATACTAATGTAGTTATGACTGAATGTGCAGAGCTACTCTGTGCAATTCTTCATTGTGCTTCCCCCCCGCCCTGAAATTGAGGCAATTTCTCTAAAGGTCAGGTTTATATATCTAAGTTTTCTCCTTTGTCAAGTCTTTATTCTATATACATGATATAAATGAAGTCTTTCTGGTTGCTTTCTTGGTGTTAACACAGGCTAGGAAGAAATTTACCATGACTGAGAGAATCCCTTATGGATTTTAGTTTGAAGTGGCTACCCTTGAATTGCTGCTTTCAAATAATATTGTGGTACAAGGGAGTTCAAAATGGAATGCCTACAGAATTTTCTTTGAAAATTTTCATGTATTAGTGATATTATTTTAAAATATCTTCTACATACCTTAATTTATATCACATTATTTTCACAGGAAAGCTAAATGTGAGGTAGTCCTAAGTGATGATCTACAAAACTTGGTGAATCTATATTTTCTTTATCCAATTCATCATATTGCATTATTATGAATGGATACAAGATATGCTTTAAATGCAGGATAGATTTTAACTTAATAAAGTTAAAAAATTGATTTTTTTCTCAAAACATTTACTTTCCATGAGAAACTTTAAAACTCTGAGTGTTTATGTTCATTTAAAATTTATTTAAATAATATCTCCCTTACTCAATTAAGAAACTTTTAGATTCACACTATAATTAACCTTTAATAAAATATCACTTTTTGGCTTTTAGTATAGCATTAAACAATATCATAATTATCTGAAAGGACTAATACAATTCTCTTCCATTTTCTAACAAATATCTGCATGGAATGTGTTTTTTCAAATATTTCATCCAAAACAAAAAATTGCAATAAACCAAATAAAAATTCAGCTGTTTTCTATCAACACCGACACAAATATATTTGCAAAATTGTTAAAGTGGCATATTTTCATTAGCTTTTGCTCTTTGGGGAAAGTTGTTTCTTATAAGAAAATGTTAATTATTAATATAAGATTTTATTATTTTTGGAATGGATTAATGTTTTTAAAATATCTACCTCATTCAAATGTAGCAAATATCAATAGATATAACTCATATAAACAAAAGCTTTTGAAGTTCTGAATAATTTTAACAATGTAAAGTTATTCTGAGACCAAAATACATGAGAACTGCTATTCTTGCATGAAGTGGAGGGGCAGATAGTGTTAATATAATCTGAGACTGAATTGACCCAGTGCTAGTTTCCAGTGTTCGTAAGGCTTAGTCTACCTGCAGTTTGTACCTACTCCTTAGGTTTAACCTTCCAGGAGTCCCAACTGACAATTCTTTCTTCCTCTTTAGGGTACCTCCTCCTTAGTGTGTCTTGACTTCTGATATTTTTATTCCTAGCACAGAAAGACTTCAAATCTTTGCTTTGCTTTCTCGGAGATTTTTGCTTACTTCCAAAGGAAAACTGATGCTAATTGTTGGTTTCACTTATGCTGACCTCAAGGATCTTGACTTTTCAACCCATAGTTTCCTTGTCAGTCTTGGATTGTAATATTTTTCTTCCTGAGACTGTGAATCTTCTGGCTACTATGCCTCTTAGCTGCCACCTCTACCCTAGTACTCAGTATCTTTCTACATGTAGTGATTTAGCAAATGAACAGAAGGAAAAGCAGTAGGCACAAAGTTTTATTAAACACATTCAAATTCGCATCTTCCTGTCTGGCTTCTCATCTTTTTGCCTCAACAAATCTCTAGCATATTCAAACAAATAGCGTTTGTTTGTTTCTTTTCCAGATATTAAACTTTTACCCAGCAAGAGTCTATTCCTTATGTGAAATGCTTGATCAAGTCTCTTGCCCATTAGTTATTGATTTCTAAATGCTATTTCTACATGTTTGGTATAAAGATGTGTATTTCAAATCTTTTCTTCCACTCTGGGGCTTTCTCTTTCATTAATTAATGGAATAATTACATGAAGTGTTAATTTTATTTGTAAAATATAATATTACCTAATAATAGCGAATTCTATGTGAACAAAAGGAAAAGCAGCAAGGTTATACTCCATAAAAGGGGAAAAGGAGACATATGCAATACTTTCAACAATAAGGAATTTAAAAAAAAATAATATGTCAGCATTTCTGTTTTCACTTTTATATTTGTGTTGGTAAATGTGCATCTTAAAGGGGAGAGAGGTCCATTCTAATACATGGGTCTATCTGTGTACAGCATCTCATATTCTTTCCTCTTATTAGACATTTTTAAGAAAACAAATTATTTTGAGTATAGAGTCTGTCTTTTGTATTGCTTTGCTTTGCAAACTCACAGTACTGGCCACAGAAGAGGTCATCAAAATATTTGTTAAATAATTACTCTTTTTTTCACTTTGGTGTTTTCTAATAGTGTAAGGGACCCTAAGATCTGATTATATACTCAATAATATACGAAAAAACATTCAAGAGTATAAATACATTTCAATCCATATACCATCTTCAAATTGATTGAGATCTATGTAGTGCTGTATTAAGGATTCTAAAAAACTTACCTGTGTTGATTAAAAAAAATAGCATGATAAATTCATGATGCTGCTATAGTACTGGAAGGACCTAATTTCCAACTCAACTTACTACAAAATTTGGGTAGGATATTTCATTACCAATAAAAATATCCTCTAAGGTCAGATTGCCTCAATCTTCTGTTTCTTCTGATTTCTACCTGGATTCTCATTGTGCTTTATCTTTCCTGCTAAAAAGTGGACAGCCTAATTGAACCCCACATTGACATCACTTCTCTTTTCCCAGGTCAAGAGTCTCTTCCCATATCAAACATGACCATCTCCATTGCTGTCCTTTATCTTATTCATTTAAAACATATTTGAGTGTCATATGTCAAAATTTAGGCAAACTTGTAGGTAATAGAGACACAGTATAGAAAAAAAAAGTGTGCCTTTCAGAAACTTATGTTTTAGTGGGTGAAGGAATATAGTAATTCACAAGTTAAATAAGTAAAAATAGTATTTCAGAGTGGTAAGCACTAAGCAGGAAAAATTAACCCTATTTTTTTATAAGGGCAATTGAAGTGTCACAGGGGTTTTAAATTATGATAAAGTAATTACAGTGGTCCTCATTGAGAAAATGACTTTTGAGTAAAACTCTGGAAGAAATATGAGGGCTAGTTATGTATATACAAGGTGAGGCAAAAGTAGGTTTACAGCTGTCAATACATAAAACACAATTTATTCTTATACTAGAGGCCCGGTGCACTAAATTCGTGCACGGGGTGGGGGTTGTCCCTCAGCCTAGCCTGCACCCTCTCCAATCTGGGATCCCTCAAAGGATGTTAAACTGCCCGTTTAGATCCGATCCCACCAAACAGTTGGACATTCCTCTCACAATCCAGGATTGCTGGCTCCCAACTGCTCTGCCTGCCTTCCTGATTGCCCCTAACTGCTTCTGCCTGCCAGCCTGATCACCCCCTAACCACTCCCCTGCCAGCCTGATTGATGCCTAACTGTTCCCCTGCCAGCCTGTTTGGCCCCAACTTCCCTCCTCTGCCAGCCTGGCCACCCCTAACTGCCCTCCCCTGCAGGGTTGATCACCTCCAACTGCCCTCCCTTGCAGACCTGGTCCCTCCCAACTGCCCTCCCTTGCAGGCCTGGTGCCTCACAACTACCCTCCCCTGCTGGCCATCTTATGGTGGCCATCTTGTGTATACATGGGGGCAGGATTTTTGATCACATGGGAGTAGCCATCTTGTGCATTGGAGTGATGTTTAATCTGCATATTACTCTTTTATTAGATAGGATAGAGGCCTGGTTCATGGGTTGGGGCCAGCTGGTTTGCCCTGAAGGGTGTCCTGGATCAGAGTGGGGGTTCCCTTAGGGTATGGGATGGCCTGGGTCAGCGGCCTGTGGTGGTTTGCAGGCTGGCCATGCCCCCTGGTGACCCAAGCAGAGGCCCTCATATCTGGAATTTATTTACCTTCTACAATTGAATATTTGTAGCCTGGAACAAAGCCAAGCCTCCTGCTTGCTCCATGGCTGTAGCCATTTCTGTTTGAATTTGTTTACATTTTATAATTGAAACTTTGTATCCTTGAGTGGAGGTCTAGGCCAGCCAGGGCAGGTGAAAAGCTGGCTTCCTCTATTGCTGGAGAAACCCAAGCCTCTCAACTGCCCTTTGTGGCTGCAGCCATCTTGGTTGGGACTAATTTGCATACTCACTCTGATTGGCTGGTGGGCATGGCTGGTGAGCGTGGCTTGAGCAGAGTGATGGTTAATTTGCATATTATTCTTTTGTAAGGTAGGATTATTATTTATTGTATTTTTTTTCCATACAGAAACTGTAAACTTACTTTTGCCCCACTCTGATTTTGGGGGAAGAACATTCTAGTAGAAAGATTAGCAAGTGCATAGCTATGAGATGAGAGCATGCCTGAGGTATTTTGGGCATAGCAAGGATCCGAACATGACTGGATATGAATAAGAAGAGAGTAGTAATAAACAAAATAAGAGAGATAATGAAGCCAGATCATGCAGGGCTTTATACATATTAATAAATGCTCTGGCTTTCACTCTGAGTGACATGTGTGATATGGAATCCACTGAATAGTTTTAAGCAGAGAAGTAACATGATCTTATGTTTTAACAAGATAACTTTGTTTTTTGTGTTGAGAATAGATGGTAAGAGGTCAAGGTCAGAAGCAGGAATATTATTTACAGGAGACTATTATAATACTAGAGGCCAAGAGCACAAATTCATGAACTGGTGGATCCCTTGGTTTGGCCTGTGGGATCATATTGAAACTGGCTCTCCAACATCTCCTGAGGGGTCCCGGTTTGCAAGAGGGCTCAAGCCAGGCAGAGGGATCACACCAGTAAACCATCGGGGCTAGGGAGAAATTGCAGGAGGGTTCCAGGGAATGTCTTGCCCATTTTGCCCAGTCCTGATTCGGCCAAACCCCAGCAGCAAGCTAACCTACCAGTGAGAGCAACTTCCCCGTGTTGGCCACTACATGTCATAGCAACTCTTTGAACAGTTGAATGGGCAGACACTTAGCATATTAGGCTTTTATTATATAGGATAACCAAAGTGACTGATAATGGTTGCTTGAATCAAGCTTACACCTCTTTCAGTGGCAAGAAATTAAATTCTAAAACTATTTTAAGATAGAACTGACAGAATTTTTTTGTCACTTTGGATATGTAGTGTGAGAGAAAAAGAAAAGAAATATACTAAGAGTTTGATTTGAAAAAATTAATAATAGAATAATCATTAATATATTACATTTTAATTTTCTGGACTGTTATTGTCAAGAGAGCAAGTATCTGTTACCTACATATTGGTAAGAGGGCAGAAATAGCTGGTCTGGAATTAAGAAGAATAATAGAGGCTTATTTTAAGACAGTTTGAGGTTTCAACTAAACAGCCATGAATGGATGTCAGGAAGGAGCAGAGATCAGAAGTAAAATCCAGATTTCCCTCATCTCTTCTGCTGCCAGGAAAAATCTCCAGTAATTCTTCTTTTCACTAATACATTAGAACCATAATAAGGATGGAAGGTTAAGGAAGTGGTGCAGAAATATAGCAACATCCAGATGTACACATTGAAATAATATAAAAAGCAGTAGGAAAGTTATGTCCCTGTGATTCCATCATCACATATATTTTGTTTCTATGATTTTAACCTACCCATCTATGTGTTGATTAACACAAGACTGCCCTAATATAATTCAAACCTCCATCAATAAGGTAAAATAAAGCAGTGGAGTATAAAGGTCAAACCTGATAGCCACCTTAATTAATATTACTGACTTGTACATCCAGAATTCTTTTTTTATTTTTTTAAATGTATCTTTATTGTTGAAAGTATTACAGATGTTTCCATTCTGTTTTATTTTGTTGTTTGTTTTGCTTTCCCCCCCATTAACTCCCTTCTCCTAAGATTTAGCCTCATTGTTGTCTGTGTCCATGGAGTATGCCTATATGCACATAAATTCTGCAGTTACTCTCTCTACCCCCCATACTTTCTACACCTTCCCTCTGATCCTTCAGTCTGTTTCATAATTCTATGTCTCTAGATCTATTTTGTTAAACAATTTATTTTGTTCATTAAATTTCACATATGAGTGAGATCATGTGATACTTATCTTTCTCTGTTTAGCTTATTTCACTTAGCATGATACTCTCCAGGTCCACCTATGTTGTTGAAAATGGTAAGAGTTCCTTCTTTTTTATCTTTGCATAGTATTTCATTGTGTAAATGTATCACAGTTTATTATTCACTCATTGCTGATGGGCAGTTGGGCTGTTTCCAAATTTTAGCTATTTTAAATTGTGCTGCTATGAACACAGTGGTGCATATACCGTGTTTCCCTGAAAATAAGACATCCTCCGAAAATAAGACCTAGTGCAACTTTGGGAGAAAAAATTAATATAAGACACTGTCTTATTTTCAGGGAAACAGGGTGTTTCAGGTTTCTTAGGATATATTCCAAGAAGTGGGATCACTGGGTGAAATGGGAGTTCCATTTTAAAATTTTTTGAGGAAACTCCATTGTTTTCCACAGTGGCTGCACCAGACTACATTTCTACCAGCAGTGCACAAGGGTCACCTTTTCTCCACATCTTCATGAGTGCTTCTATCATTTGTTGATAGCCATTCTGACAGGTGTGAAGTGATACCTCATTGTCATTTTAATTTATATTTATCAGATGATTAGTGACTTTGAGCATGTTTTCCTATGTCTCTTGGCCTTCTGTTTGTTTACTTTGGAGAGGTTTCTGTTTAGGTCCTTTCCCCATTTTTTAATTGGACTGTTTGTCTTCCTTTTATTAAGTTGTATTAATTCCTTATGTGTTTTGAAAATTAACCCCTTATTGGATATAACATTGGCAAGTAGGTTCTCCCATGCAGTGGGCTTTCTTTTCACTTTGTTGATGGTTTCTTTTGCTGTGCAGAAACTTTTTATTTTGATATAGTCCCATTTGTTTATTTTATCCTTAGTTTCCTTTACTCTAGGAGATGTATCAGTAAACATATTGCTACAAGAGATGCCTGAGATTTCATTGCCTTTGGTTTCCTCTAAGATTTCTTTGGAGTTTCCTAAGAACTGCTCTGCAACCTTGGATAATTTCCCAAAACACTTCCTACGGAACTGTGGCTAGTCTCATTTCTCAAATGTATCAGATTCCAGGACATCCATACATATTGACATCCATATTCACATTCCTATTTAAGTCTTCTGGATAATACAAGTAACATCAATATTTTCTTTGAAAATAATGTGCCATATTATTTTAAAGAAGGTTTTATTTAAGTACAAGGGAGAAAAACACAAATACGAATCATTAGAAGAACAAGACAGCCTTGGCCAGGTACCTCAGTTGGTTAGAATGTCGTCCTGACACTTCAAGGTTGCGAGTTCTATCCCTAGTGAGACCACGTACAACAGATCAACAAGTAAGTGGAACAACAAATCAATGTTTTTTTCTCCCTTCCTCTCTCTCTTTAAAATCAATCAATAAATGAAAAAGGATGTAGTCAAATGTTAACAAGTTTGTTACAAATAATAAAGGTGGTGGGAGGTAAAGCAGATAACTTAGTGTGGGCCTATATCCTAACTCTCTTGAAATGCAAAGGTTGTGGCTGATGAAATGGATATAGGAAATATAGATATTGAGAGATGAAAGAGATCACTTTTATAAAGTTTTGTGCTTGTGGGCCAATATCCTAACTCTCTCTATATGCGAAGGTTGTGGCTGATGCAATGGAAATAGGAAATATGGATATTGAGAGATGGAAGTGATCACTCTTATAAAGCTTTGTGCTGACTAAACAGCTTGGAACCACAAAGTAGATTAAAGCTTAATCACTCCTTATTTGTCAATGGAGAGGAAAGGTGACACATTTAGATTGCCCCTATTTGAAATATTTCTTAACTTTCATTACTTTCCATTCTGTGTATGTCCAAGTGTAAAATCTTATTTGCCTCATGTTCTTTAGAGTTATTTTTATTATTTTAAAGTCACATTGTAATAAACAATTCAATAATTCAACTGGTAGCCTAAACTGTGATATGCCAGAACAAACCAGCACAGATCTTCAGTTTTCCCTTGCTACTTTAAAGTATTATTTTTTTATTCAAAGTGATTTGCACTGCTCCTTACCAGGATTTTAGTTGTGAAAATTCCCTGTATTAAATCCATGCCTCCCCCAAATCAGTAGATATTAGGTTAAATTAATTTTAAACAGATTTTTCCTATATGAGTAAATGAATATCATTGAAAATCATGCAGATTGTAAAGCAATTTTTTTTGCTGTCTATTCCACACATTGCAAGGCATCTGGACTTCCTAACCTCCAAACACTAAATATAACATGAAACTCCCATCGTGATATCAACCAAAATATACTCCCTACATATTTCCCCAAAAACCCACTAGGAGGTAATATAGCCCTTATTAAGAATCTCTGTTGGCTCTGGCCTGTGTGACTCAGTTGGTTGGGCACTGTCTCATGCACCAAAAGGTTGCTGGTTTGATTCTGAATTGAGAGAACATGCCCAGGTTTTGGGGGCATGCAGGAGGCAGCCAATTGATGTTTTGCTCTCACATCAATATTTCTTTCTCTCTCCCTCTCTTCATTCTGTGTGATTACACAACTTGCAGTTAAACAAATTGGTTTTACTACTTTGAAAGGGAGCCAGACCACTTTTGTTCTAATTATCAGGTGTCAAGAATCATCATGTTTAAAACATTTTAAAGGCTTAGTAGCAGATGGCTCTAGATGCCAAATGACATTTAATTTCTGATTTTAGAATTATTTATTATTTTATATTTAAGCAATTCCAGGGAATTAATACACCGTCCACTAATACTTGTGGTCTGATTTTTGTAATTTCCTGTTCTGGGAGGGGAGTTAGCAATAGCAACTTTTATAATGTGCAATTGAGTGGCACAACTGCTTGAGAATTTTTATGTAAGGAGTAATTTGTCAATCTGACAACTGAAAAAGCAGAAGGAACCAAAGAGTATGATTTTTTTCCATTTCCACACAAATAGGATATATTTCTGAAATACTAGAAAACATGGTAAAGAAAAGCAGGATGTAAACAAAGTGTCAGGGAACTACTTATTGGTAGATTCTAAATCTAACTTCTTAAACAAAACCAAAGTAACAGTAGTAGAAAAACTGTGATTTTTCTTTCTAAAACGTACATAGAAAAATGGTCAGGCAATACTTTCACATAGGAGCTCAGAAAACTATGGCCAGGGACACAATTGTTGGCAAAGGTCAAAGCTATTAAGAGTTCAAGGTTCTTACTTTGGGTGATGGGCTCACAATACAGTGTGCAGGTGATGTTTTGTTGAGCTGTACACTTGAACCCTATATGGTGTTAATGTCACCAGAAAAACTCAATAAAAGAGGAAAAAATAGAGTTATAGGCTCTCTGCCATAGAGAGATAAATCAATTAAAGGTAAAACAGATGGCTGCAGATAAGAAATTTAAACTAAGATCTAGTATATGATACAGGTAGGCCAGCCAGATAGAATATAAACTAGCAGCCCTGACAGTGAAAATTGTCATGATAACATTGACATACATTTAGATGTGCGAAATTAGATTCAGATGAGGACTGCTATTTCTGTCAATCGTTACTATCCATTCATTTGTCAAAGAGTTAGTGAATGACAAACATACATCCCACACTAGCTAGGTACTGATTACATCCTAAACTGGCTCCTATTAGCAAAAATGCATCCAGGCAAAGGTATAACAAGGGATTCCTTTTTTTCCCCTAGCCAGTGTGGTTCAGTGGGTTGGGTATTTTCCCATGTACCAGGAGGTTGCTGGTTCTATTCCCTGACAAGCATACATGCCTGATTTGAGGGAGGCAATCAATTGATGTTGCAGTTTCACATTAATGTTTCTATCTCTCTCCCTTCCTCTCTCTCTGAAAATGAATAAACTATTCTTTAAAAAAGAAATAAGACGCATTTTAATACATCCATCAATTTATTCACCTGCTAAGCATGTATTATATATTAGACACTGTCTCATGCATTTAGCCTATATCAATAAAGAAAACAAAGAATTATCCCCTTGTAGAGCTTAAATAACAGTGGACAGAGAGAAAAAGTTGTAAAATATAATAACAAAAATGTCATATAAGTATTTTTATGATATTATAAGTAATGTAGAAAAGGTAAAATTAAAAATGAGAATAGAGGCAGAAGGTCAGAAATGCTGGAAATGAGGAAGTACATTTCAATAATAAATATTTGTGAAGGAAACAAGCAAGAATCATGAGAAAGAATACATTTTGGCTTGAGATGCTCTGAGATAAGATTCATATAAAGAAGGCTTTATCCTACATTTTAAACTCCTATTGTCTTCTTAGACATCTTTCCATTTAGGCATCGCACAGATATACAGAAAATAACACCACTTTAATCTCTCTCTTCTCTAAGGCAATTTTTACATCATGTGCCTCTTCAGAAAGGTCTAATTCTGAGCCCAGAAACCAAGTCAGAAATCTTATATTAGTGCTTTATTTGTTCCCAATATTGGGAATACATATGACTTCACTAGGGAATCCACTAGTTAGTATTTACTTTTACTTATTTATAAGATACACTTCCATATAAAACAAAAAGTCACAATATGATCAGGTAAATGCATGAGATGGTGTCTAATATATAATGCATGTTTACCCAGTATTTACTGATCAATAGAAAATGACATTTATGTGTCCGGGGTAAGAAAGTCACCTTTATTTTTTAGAATATATTACTATTGTTTCTGTTTTTATTTTATTAATTTCTTTATTGATTAAGGTGTTACATATGTGTCCTTATTCCCACTCATGCCCTCACCCCTCTGGTGCCTGTGTCCATTGGTTAGGCTTATATGCACTCATACAAGTCCTTTGGATGATCTATTCCCCTTACCCCCAACCTCCCCTACCTTCCCTCTAAAGTTTGATGGTCTGATTGATGCTGCTCTGTCTATGGATCTGTTTTGTTCATCAGTTTATGTTGTTCATTATATTCCATAAATGAGTGAGATCATGTAGTATTCATCTTTCTCTGACTGGCTTATTTCGCTTAGCATAATGCTCTATTTTTTCTGTCTTTATTTATTTATTTATTTATTTATTTATTTATTTATTTATTTATTTATTTATTATTTAACTGTTGTTGGTATGTACTCCTATATTGGTTATATCAATTTCAGGTTTACCCTATAGTTTTTCATAATTTTGTATCATACAATGTGTTCACCCCACTAATTTTAGTTATCATCTGTTATCTTGCAAACTTACCCCAATATTATTGACTGTATTCCCCTTCCACCTTTTACCCATCTCCTACCTCCTCCACTCTGGTAACCAACCATTCCTTGTTTTTTATTCTTTTTTTTTTCTTTGCTGGTTACTTTTGTTTCTAGATTCTACATATAAGTTAAACTTTATGGTATATGTCTTTCTCTGCTTGACTTATTTCACTTAGCATAAAACCTCTGATCCATTCATGTGGTCAAAAATAGCAAGATTATATTCTTTTTATTCCTGCATAATATTTTTTATTGATGCATACTATTTTTATTGCTGTCAATGGACACCTAGCTTGCTTCCAAGTCTTGCCTATGGTAAATAATGCTGCAACAGATTTTTGGGACTCCATAAGATCATGTGTATGAGAAGGGCAGTGCATGAGGTCACAAAATGTCCTAGGAGGTTCTAGTCTCTCACCTTAGACTGACCTTGAGGCTCTACACAAGCAGGAAGTACACACTAAATTGTGTGTCAGATCATAACAGAACCCATTGACAAAGATTGAGAAACCTATTGGTTCAAGACACTTAAAGAAATCTCTGGCCAAAATCGGTTTGGCTCAATGGATAGAGCGTCAGCCTGTAGACTGAAAGGTCCCAGGTTCAATTCCTGCCAAGGCATGTACCTTGATTGCAGGCACATCCCCAGTAGGGAGTGTGCAGGAGGCTGCTGATAGATGTTTCTCCCTCATCGATGTTTCTAACTCTCTTTCCTTCTCCCTTACTCTATAAAAAATCAATAAAATATATTTAAAAAAAGAGAAATATTTGTCCAATTGTTAGTTAAGAGATTTCAGCAGTCACAAACCACAAAGAATAAGGTGTTTGTAGTCAAAGAAACAGTAAATAATCAGTAACAACAATAACAAAAATCAGAAACAAACAAAAACCAATGTGGGGGGATTTGATTTCCATCAATGGCTCTATTATAGCACATACAATTTCTATTTTAAAAATGTATGAGATGCATAAAGAAATAGGAAAATATGTTTTATACAGAGGGAACAAGTAATGAATAGTAATAAATAAAACGTAATAAACAGAAATGGTCCTTAAGGAAGCCCACAAGACAAAAACATTATATCAATTATATACATTCAAGTAACTGAATTAAACCTTACAAGAAAATATAACAATTATGTGTCACAAAATGGAAAAGATCAATAGACAGAAAATTTAAAGAATCAAATAGAAATTCTGATGTTAAAATAAAAATATTTGAAATAAAATGTTCCTGAGAGAAGCTTCATAGCATATTTAAGCAAGCCGAAGATTTGATGAATTTGAATATAGGTCGATTGACTTTACCTACTCTGGGAAAAATAATTTTTTTAAAAAGGAACAAAACCTTAGAAATTTATGGAACAAATTCACATAATATACTTAATAGAAATCCCTACGATGATAGAGAAAGGGACATGTTATAGGATGGGTTGTGTTACCTTAAAAGAGATATGGTGAAATACTAATCCCAAGTACTTCAGAATATAAACTTATTCAGAGACTAGAGGTCTGATGCACGAAGATTTGTGCAAGAATGGGCCTTCCTTCCCCTGGCTGTCAGCACCCCCTTCGCTCTGGCTGGAGCTGCCTTCCCACCTTCCCATGCTGCCCAGAGGCCTGGAGGGCCTGGGGTGGTGTAGAATGCCTGCATGGATGATGCAAGCATCCTACCAGCCCCCAGCCACTCAGCACCATCATATGCAAATCAAACCGCCATGTTTGTTGGTTAATTTGCATACTCACTCCTGATTGGCTGGCCGGCATCAGAAAGGTATGGTCAATTTGGATCTTACTCTTTCATTAGTGTATATAGGATATTTACTAATGTAATAAAATTAAAATTAGGTTGTTATTGTGGGCTCTAATCCTATATAACTAGAATTCTTACAAAATGGGGAAATTTGAGTCCAGAGATACAGGGAAGATGAAAAGACACAGATGGAGTACCTTTTGAAGACAAAGAGGAAAAAATTGGCAGCATGCTTCCATAAGACAAGAAATGTTTGAGGTTACTAGAGGCTGGAAGAGGCATGGAAGGATCCTTCTCAGATAGGTTTCCTAGTTTGCATGACTCTGCTGACACCTTCATTTCAGACATTTAGCCTCCAGAACTATGAGTCACTACATTTATGTTGCTGTAAGCCACCAAATGTGTGGTACTTTGTTACTACAATCCTAGAAAACAAATGTAGAGAATAAATAATATTTGAAAAATTAATGTTCAAAATCTCTTAAATGTGATGAGAGACATGAATCTCTATGTATGTATATCAAAGAAACTAAATAAATGCCAAAAAAGAAAACTAAGACCCACAAACAGACATATCATAACTAAAGTGTAAAAAGCCAAGAACAAAAAGAGAATATTGAAAGCATATCAAAAGAAGTGATTCATCAAGTATAGGGGACCCTCAATAAAATTAATAACTGAAATTTCATTAGGAAACAGAGAGGCCAGAAGACAGTGGGATGGCAGTTTAAAAGCACTGAAAAAATATAATAAACCAATAATTCCATATCCAAATAACTATCATTTAAAAATGGAGAAAATATGATATTCTCAGATAAAAAATATTGAGATAATGTGTTTTTAGCAGAACCTCCCTACAAGAATTATTAAGTGGAATCCTTCAGAGTAAAAAGAAAGGACACTAGAAATAACTCAAATCCACTTAAATAAATAAAGACTACTAGCAATAAAGACTACTACATAGGTGACTATAAAGTATATTATGATTTATATTTTTCTTCTGTTTGATTTTAAGGACAACTGCATAAAGCAAAAAGTATATATAAAACTGTTTGATGGGCTTATAAAATAAAAATATGTCATTAATATGACTATAACAAGGATGGGGGGGAGAGTTACTGTATTGGATCAAATTTTATACACAATTGAAATAAAATCAGTATAAATCTGATATTAATACATTAATTGTAATTCTTAGGGAAACCAATAATAAAATAATTTGGAAAAAAATAAAGGGTATAAGAAAGGAATTAAAATGGTGTAGAAAATTATATGTTTAACACAAAATAGATAGTATTAGAGTAAAGAATAACAAATAAGGCATATATAAAAGAAATAAATAGCATATTTGAATGCTAGCATAGTAGCTACTAAATTAAACCCCTCCATTCCTTCCTCTCTTCTTCACACACATACATACACACACAAGCAGATCTGTATACAGATACTAAAAGTGTTATTATTTGATTTATCATGAAGGAGGTATATGAAAGAATAATGCATAAAGCTAAGTTAGGAGGTTAAAATTGGAATAATACATTCTGATTAGTGAATTGGTGATACTGGTAGTGAAAAGAGAGTTCATTTAAGACTATATCCAATTTTTTGAGTCATAGAGATAATTTTAATTTACTTAAAAAGACCTGATTTGAGCTCCATAAAATACCAAACCAAAGAAGTTCCCAGGGAACAGTTTCTGAATATAGGGAGTTTACAATTTACTTAAAATGCACCTTAAATCACAAAACTCAGCTACAAGATGTAATCAGAGCTTACTAAGTTTAATTTGGGGTATGGATAAGTTTTCTGTAGCAGAATTATGGCTTCTCAGATTACCACCCATTCTAATGAATCTCCAAGTTCAGTGCAAAGCATTGCCCTTCATGGCTAATGAAGTGGAAAGCTAAGTACAATCTGTGGCAAGATAGCATTACCCAATTAGTTATCTCAGGGGGAGAAAAGTCATTTCTTTATAATCCTAAAAATTTTTCCCCATGGACTGACAGCAATCAGGGATATTTTTGGACATTGCAATAAGCAAGCAAACTAATCCATAAACTAGAGTGTTATAAGCATGTAGGTCAATCTTTCCACTTGATTTTGATTAACACTGTCATCAAAGAGAGAATTCACACTTTACATCAAAGTCATAATTATGCCACTCAAATTCTATTGCATGAAAGAGACCTTTTTGTGTGATTTAATTGTGGATTTAGAATAACACAAAGAAACTACTTCTGAGATATCACCACAATTGATTAGATTTTGCTCTAGAATAGAATATGTATGTTTCCTCAGGACTTAAAATTACATAATAATGTTCTCAGTCATGTGTTGACAACAGTCTGGTCATATGGAATTCTATCAGTGAGTTCATAGACGTTCAGGCCTAAAGATCAAGTAGTCTTAATTATTCTCATGATATTATTATTAACATCATTATTACCATGCAAGGAATACAACTTCTGCCTATGTCCTGTAAACATGTTATACTAAACTTCATGTCTCTGTGAGAATCAGTTTGTGGGAGAGACTGGGAACACTTGTCAAAGTGAGCTGCAGTTTAAGAATCCTAAGACTGCTAGATGTCAAGAGAGAGCAGGTTCTGTAAACCAACTGGTTCAGGAATAGAACAGAAATTTATTTATTCTTAGCCAGACAAGAAAGTGAGGGTTCTGAAAACCTGAAAAGCAAGTAAGTGGATTCCTATGATGATTCAGTGGTGACTTCAAGGTGGAACAAAACTAGATAAGTTAACAAAGTCAAATTAAATCATGAATCAAAATACACTGCAAAATTGTATACAAAATGGTGCAGCCACAGATTCAAGTATGCAGTAGTCCCTTCTGATCCATAGGGGATACATAGAGCCAGTCAGAGAAAGACAAATACCACAGGATCTCATTCATATGTGGAATTTAGTGAACAAAAATAAACTGACAAATAAAATAGAAATAGAGGCATGGATACACGGAACAAACTGACAGCTGTCAGAGGGAAGGAAATGGGGGGAATAAGTGAAAGGGGGTGAAGGGATTGGCCAAAGAACATATGTACATAAGCCATAGACTCAGACAACAGTGTGGTTATGGCTAGAGGGAAGGGGGGTTGACAGCGGGAGTGGAGATGTGTGTAATAGTATAAACACTATTTGTTTGAGGTTTGTATAATAGTCTTATAGATCAAGTTGGGAATAAATGACATCTCTTAATACTGAACCTTGAAATTCATGAGTTTTGAATATATCATTATGTATTTAGCTCTTCATTGATTTAGCTTTTCATTGTTTTGTAATTTTTACATGCAGATAATTTACATATTTGTTAGATTGATACCTAAATACTTCATTATTTTGGTGATATTGTAAATTGTATTATATTTTAAAATTTCAAATACCCATTGTTTCCTGGCTGGGTGTGACTCAGTGGCTGAGTGTTGACCTATGAACCAGGAGGTCACTGTTTGATTCCCGGTCAGGGAATATGCCTGGGTTGCATGCTCAATCCCCAGTAAGAATCATGCAGGAGGCAGCTGATCAATGACTCTCTGTCATCATTGATGTTTCTATCTCTCTCTCTCCCTTCTTCCTCTCTAAAATCAATAAAATGCATTAAAAAAGATTAGATAAAATATATTTGTAAAAATACCCATTGTTAATGCTAATATATAGAAAAGCAATGCACTTTTTAATATTGCTCTTATATTCTGCAACCTTGTTATATTTATTTATTAGTTCCAAGAGGGATTTTTAAAAATAAATTCTTTGGGATTTTTTACATAAACAAACAAATCAATTGTGAATAAGGACAATTTTGTTTTTTCCAACCTGTATACTTTTTATTTATTTTCATTTTCTTATTGCACTAGTTAGTACTTCCAATATGATGTTGAATAGCAGTTGTGAGAGAGGATATTCTTTCTTCGTTTCTTATCTTAGGAAGAATGTGTTAAGTCTCTTATCATTAAATATGACAGCTGTAGGTTTTGTAGATACACTTTATCAGGCTGAGTACGTACATTATTTTCTGCTTTTAATGTATTTTTAGAATTTTACCATGCATTTACATATTATTTTGAAATAAGTTCAAGACACTATGTCATTGCATCTATATTAAATAACTTTAAGAATTGTCACCACATAACCAATTATCACACTTAATATTAACAATAATTCCACAGTATCATCAAATATACAGGCAAGGTTCATATTTTAGACAGTTTTTAAAAATTAGAATCTGAATGAGGTTCTCACATTTTGATTATATAACTTTCAAGCCTCTGAATTTCTGTGTTTTTCCCCATAAAACTTTCATTTTTCTTTAAAAATTATTAAGGAAGCCAGTTCATTTGTCCTACAGATTCCTGACATTCTGAATTTTGTTAACTGCCTCTTCATGGCATAATTTAAGTTTTAATCTGTTCTCCGAATTTCATGTATTTGTATTTCTCAAACCTATCATGTTCAGATTAATTTTTGGAAGATTACTTTAAGAGGTATTGGTGTGTTTAACACAAAAAGTCAGATAATTTGTTTATTATTTTGAATTGTTAGCAAATCAATGAGTTGACCCATTTGTTCATTAAGAGTTACAATATAGTGATAGTTTAATTTTATCATTTGTTCCTCATTCCTTAATTACGTTACTCTAAAGATAAAATTTCCCTAATTCATATTGTTGTCACCCACAGAGATGAGATGGACTTCTAACCTCTAAATTTATTTCTGATGTCATAACTAAAGAAGCTACAAATATAGTAAGAGGTTATGAAAAGGTTATTTCTCAAATAATAAAGCTTTCTGAGGAGAACAGAGTGTGCTTCTAAGAAGAACTAAGTAAGAATTGCTTGATAGGCAGAGAAAGGGGTCTGACTTCGGGTTTTATTGTGGTTCAAGGATGGGTCTGCTATAAACAATCCTATACATGGACAGAGGCTTGAACATCCCACTGGCAAAAGTGCTTTTTTTTTTTTTTTTTTTTTTTTTTTTTAAATTAGCTTGCTTATATATGTGCAGCATTAAAAGCTCTGTGTGGTTACATGATATTCTAGAGAGAGCTCTTTTCTACTTTGGTCATGAATTTACAGGTTTCTTTCTTCAAGAAGTCTCAAATCAGTATTGTAAGGGCTAGAGCCTCCTCTGTGGCAATAGTTGCTTTAATTCTTTTTCTTTCTTTCTTTCTTTCTTTCTTTCTTTCTTTCTTTCTTTCTTTCTTTCTTTCTTTCTTTCTTTCTTTCTTTCTTTCTTTCTTTTTCTTCCTTCCTTCCTTCCTTCCTTCCTTCCTTCCTTCCTTCCTTCCTCCCTCCCTCCCTCCCTCCCTCCCTCCCTCCCTCCCTCCCTCCCTCCCTCTCTTTCTTTCTTTCTTTCTTTCTTTCTTTCTTTCTTTCTTTCTTTCTTTCTTTCTTTCTTTTAATATAATTCATTTTAGAGCAGTCGTACATTCCCAGCAAATTTAAACACAGGTTCAGAAATTTCCCATATATTCCCTTCATTACATATGTATAAACTCTCCCATTATCAACACATACCACCTCTGTGGTATATTTGTAAAGATTGCTGAACCTATATTGACACAATTTCATCACTCAGAGTCTATAGTTTACATTAGGGTTCACTCTTGGTATTGTACATACTTTGGGTTTGGACACATATAAATGGCATGTATCATGTATTCCCATTATAATGTCAAACAGAACAGTTCCACTGCCCTAAAATCCCTCTGCTTTGTTACTATTCATCCCACATTCCCCCCTACCTTCTGTAACCATTGATGTTTTATGGTATCCATAGTTTTGCCTTTTTCAACATTTCATGTGATTTGAATCATACATCATGCAGCATTTTCAGATTGACTTCTTTCACTTCGTAATATGCATTTAAGTTTCTTCCATGTTTTTTCCCATAGCTAAACAGCTCATTTACTCTTAGTGCTGAATAATATTCCATTGTCTGAATATAACACATTTTATTTATCCATTAACTTAGAAAGGACATCTAGATTGTTTCCAAGTCTTGGAAATTATGAATAAAGTTTCTATAAATATCACTCTGTGTGTGGACTTCTTTTGGTTAAATACCAAGGAACATGATTTCTAGATCATATGGCAAGAATATATTTAGTTTTGTAAGAAACTACAAAACCGCTTCCAAAATGTGTACCATTTTAAATTCCCAACAGTAATGAAGGTTAGTTCCTGTTGCTCCTCATGTTCATGAGCATTTAATGCTGTCAGTTTTCTGGTATTTTAGCAAATCTGATAGGTGTGTAGAGACATCTCATTATTGTTTTAATTTGCATTTCCTTTATGACATATGATGTGGAACATTTTTTTCTATGGTCATTTGCCACCTATATAACTTCTTTATTGAGGTATTGTTAAAGTTTTTGGCTCATTATTTAATCAGGCTATTCATTTTCTTATTGAGTTTTAAATATTTTTTATTTTTGGTAACAGTACTTTATCAGATATGTCTTTGCAAACATTTCCCCCAGTCTATGCATTGCCTTTTCATTCCCTTGACATTGTCTTTTGCAATGCATACATTTTAAATTTTAATGAAGTCCACCTTATTACTTATTTCTTTCATGGATCATTCCTCTATTGTTATACTTAAAAAGTCACTGAAAAACCCAAGGTCATATAAGTTTATTTTCTAGGAGTTTCATAATTTTAGGTTGCACCTTTAGGTACATAATTTATTTTGAGTTCATTTTTGTGAAAATTTAAGGTCTGTGTCCAGATTTATATTTTTTACATGTGGGTGTCTAGTTTTTAGTCCCATGTGGAAGTCTATATTTTTAGCAGCATTCATTACACCTTTTCAAAGGTCAGCTCATTATATTTATGTGGTTTTATTTTGGGGCTCTCTATTCTATTCTTATAACTGTCTATTCTCTCTTTAATTCTGCACAGTCTTGAATGTGGTAGCATTATAGTAAATCTTGAGGTCAGGTGTGTCAGACTTTCAACTTGTTCTTCTCTTTCAATATTGTGTCAATTATTCTGGACCTTTTGCCCCTTCATATAAAGTTTAGAATCAGTTTGTTGATATCCACAAAATAACTTGCTGAGAGTTTGGTTGGGATTGCATTGAATGTATGGATCAAATTGGGAAGAAGCAATATCTTGATAACATTTAGTCTTCCTATCTATGAAAATAAACTGTCTCCATTTATTTTTTCTTTTTAAAAATATATTTTTATTGATTTTAGAGAGAGGAAAATGGAGGTTTGTTATTTCCCTCATATAGTTCTTGTACATATTTTGTTGGATTTATACATAAGTACTTCAGTATTTTGGTGATGATGTAAATGGCATTGCATTTTTAATTTCAATCCCTCTTGTTATTGCTGGGATTTAGGAAAGATTCTTAGTTTGTTAAAGCTGCTATAACAAAATATAACAAATTTTATGGCTTATAAACAGCAGGGATTCATTTCTTATAGTTTTGCTTATTGGAAGTCTGAGATCACAGTGAAGGTTCTCTTCTGAATTGCATTTTTATCATTGTACCCTTGCATGGCAGAAGGGACAAGCAAGCTCTCTGGACTCTCATTTTTTTTAAAAAAAATAAATTTTATTGATTTTTTGATTTTTTTTTTTGCCCCCTACCCTCCCTCCCATACATACCCTCCCTCCCCAGAGATTTATGTCCATTGGTTGTACTTATATGCATGTATACAATTCCTTCGGTTGATCTATTATCTCCCCCAGATCTCCCTCCCCTCCCCACTGTAATTTGACAGTCTGCTTGTTGCTATACTGTCTCTATATCTATCTTTTGGTTCATCAGTTTATAATGTTCTTTATTATCCATAAATGAGTGAGGTCATGTGGTGTTTCTCTTTCATTGATTGGCTTATTTCACTCAGCATGATATTCTCCAATTCCATCCAGGTTGCTGCAAATGATGAGAATTCCTTCTTTTTTATGGCAGCATAGTATTCCATTGTGTAGATGTACCATGTTTTTTGATCCAATCATCTGCTGACGGGCACCTAGGCTGTTTCCAAATTCTGGCTATTGTAGATTGTGCTGCTATGAACATAGGGGTGCATATATCCTTTCTGATTGGTGTTTCTAGTTTCTTGGGATATATTCCTAGAAGTGGGATTACTGGGTCAAATGGGAGTTCCATTTTCAGTTTTTTGAGGAAACTCCACACTGTTCTCCACAGTGGTTGCACGGACTCTCATTTTTAAGGCACTAATCTCATTCATTAGGACTCTGTCCTTATGACCTAATCCCCCCAAAAGGTCCCACCTCCTAATACTATTTTCTTAGGGGTTGTACTGAAAAAATGTGAGTTTGGGGGATGCACAAATATTCATACTACAGGAGACAGTGGTTGACTTTTGTATATTACCTTTGTATTCTGCAACCTTGCTATAATAGTTAATTTCTTTCAGATTTTTTGTAAATTCTTTAGAATTTTCTACATAAACAGTCATATAATATAAAACAAAAGCAATATTATAGTTCCTCTCTCAATTTGTATACTTTATATTTTCTCTTCTTGTTCTATTGTGTGAGGTGGTAATTTCAGTATGATATTGAAAAGAGGGGTGAGAGGAGGCATTTTTGCCTTTTTCCTGACCTTAGTGTGTGTGGGGGGGGGAAGGGGGGGCGGGATTGGAGTGTCTCATCGTTGTGTTCTGAGAGGAAACATTATATGAGTTACATATTTTTAAAATTTTATTAACGTGTGTTTTATGACCCAGAATGTGTTCTAATTTCTTGGTGAATGTTCCATTGAATTTGAGAAGAACAATGTATTCTGCTATTGCTAAATCAAATAGTATTCCTTACTGATTTTCTGCCTTTTGGATCTGTCCATTTCCGAATTGGAGGTGCTGAATTCTCCAAATGTAATAGTATATTCATTTATTTTTCCTGTAGTTCTATCAGTGTTTGCTTCCTATATTTTGATACTCTTTTCATAAGTGCATATATGTTAAAGATTATTTATGTCTTCTAGATGAATTGACCTCTTTATCATTATATAATGGCTCTACCACCTATAATTTTCCTTGCTCTGAAGTCTGTTCTGCCTAAAATAAATATAGCTACTTCTGTTGATTAGTGTTAGCATGATGTATGTTTCCACATCTACTTGATTTTAATCTACATGTGTGTTTATATTCAAAACTAGAGGCCCAGTGCACAAAAATTCATGCACTCGGGGTGGGGGGAGGCATCCTTCAGCCTGGCTTGTACCCTCTAGCAGTCCGGGACCCTGCAGGGGATGTCTACCTGCCAGCTTAGGCCCACTCTCCAAGGGATCAGGCCTAAGTTGGCAGTCAGACATCCCTTTGGAAGCCCAGGAGCCCGTGGGGGATGGCCCTAAACCATTAGTCAGGCACCCTTACTGCTGCCGTGGAGGTGGGAGATGCTCCCACCACCACCACCGCACCGGCCAGCTATGAGCTGGCTTCTGGTTGAGCAGCACTCCCCCTATGGAAGTGCACTGACCACCTACATTGAGCATTTTCCCCCTGGTGGCCAGTGTGCATCACAGTAACCAGTCATTCCTGGTTGTTCTGCCCATAGGGTCAATTTGCATATTACCCTTTTATTATATAGGATGGGTTTCTTATAAACATAATATAGTTAAGTCTTATTTTTTTGTTTTGTTTTGTTATTGACTACCAATCTCTTTTATTTCACTGGTGTATTTAGACCATTAATGTTAAGTGATTATTTCAATATTTGGATAATATATACCATAATTGGTACTGTTCCTTGTTTGTTTACCTTGTTCTTTGTTCCTATTTTTGTCTTTCTTGGGATTTTTATTAAGATTGGTATTGACATTATGCCTAGAGTTTAATTTTGGTATCATATCCATTCCAATCTATATGGTATATCTACATTTAATACTTCTAAATAACATTTTCTAATTTATCAATGAAAATCCTTACATAGCCTTTAGGGCATTTATTCCTAGATACTTGATATTTTGAAGTTACTGCAAATTTTATCTTTTAAAATTTTCATTTTTCTAATGATGTTTTTGTTGGCATGAACGTGCATCTTATTTAATTAGTTAATTAATTAATTAATTAATTGTTTAAAGTATTACAAATAGTGGTACATATGTCTCCTTTTTCTCCCCGCCATTGACCTCTCACTGGCCTCCCCTACACCCCAGTACATTCCCTCACCTGCACCCCCTATGTCTTATATCCATTGGTTATGTTTATATGCATGCATACAAGTCCTTCAGTTGATCTCTTACAGTCCCCCCCCAACCTCCCCTGCCTTCCTGCTGTAGTTTGGCAGTCTGTTCAATGCTCCTTTGCTTCTGTATGTATTTTTCCCCATTTCTTTCCTTTAAAAAATATTGCCTCTGCAGACTAAAATAACTATATAATAACAAAAAAATGATTGAATCCCCATTTCAATGTCAAACAGTTCCTTATGTGTACATGTCAGCAATGATATCTGGATGGTGGGCACATGGTGGCAATGCAGGTCTGGCCCTCGCTGGTTTGGTCCTAGGCAACCTGCAGCAATGCACAGCTAGTGACTGCTAGCATGGCAAGGTGTTGTCAGCATCTTTCATCTCTTGACTACTTCTCCTCTTGTCTTTAAAGCCTTGTGGTGACTGGTACCATGGATCTGTGTCTCGCCCAATCGTGTGAGCTGGGCCCTCCCTGGAGAAGAAACCTGAATTCCCTGAGATATGTGATCAGTGCTGGGGCCCCACCAACAGGCGAGGGGATCCCAAGGTAGGTGCTGGGCATGGAGGCCATGGGGGCATAGGCTACTAAGGAGACAGAACTGAACATCACATCATCCTACTTGGCCCTGGAAGATGACTGGTTAGCCAGAGATGGGTAAGATTCCTCAGGGAAAGAACAACAAAAGACAGGCACAGTCGCAGAGTGGCCATCAGGAGAGAACTTGGGGGTCAATAGAGGTGGGGCACAAATCCTCACTCCACCCCCCACAACCTTTCAGGGGCCTGAACCCTCACCCCTTCAGAGGGAGGTCTCTGCCCCTATGGCTGATTTGCTTCCCACACCCAGCTCAGATTGGGACACAGGGGACAGGCAGAGACTTGGTCCAGCTCAGATCTGGACCCAGGTAACAGACAGAGACTTGGCCAACAGCATCTGCCCTATATCTAAATCCAGCCAAGCACCAGGAATACTCAAGGGCTACTCAAGAATACAAATAACCCTTTCCACTAATATTTACAGGGTAAATTAAGATTATTGGTAGAGTATTAAATTTGACAGTAAAGTTTTCAGATTAATTTAAATAGACTAATTGAAATAAGTGAATATTCAAGAAAATTTAAATGTACTGGACAAAAAACTATTCCTAAAGTAGTAACTAAAATTTCTATTGGTAGTTCATCTCATGGTAAAATTCCTGAACATGCAATGAACCTAAAGCAATCATATTTTTGTGCAAAAAATTAAAATGTAAAGTTATCAAGACTGCGCTATAAAATTTACAAAAGCTTCCATTAATCAGAAAAGGGGGGATAGTAGGGTAATGTCATGTAAGGAAAAATATTCGATAAGTAAATTATATCTACAAAATTTTAACTTTACAAAATTAATTTTCATTAGTAATCCTAATAGCAAGACACCCATGAAAAACACATATGGTGTCTAAATAAGACAGAGGGAAATCATTTGGGCAAAAATAAAAAGCAGCCCAAATCAATTACATAGAAAATATTCCTTTTTTAACTTTTGGACGAGAATATGTTTGTATATTTTCAGAAAACAACTCCAAGACCAGGTGTAATCCTGCAACAGAGAGAAATTGACAGGTCTGTTCCAACCACAAAAACAAGAGGAGAAACAGTCCAGAGATGGAAGACGCCGATGATGCATTTCTAGTGGTTTTTGCTGGATTTATAAAGCAGTTGATTTATTTTTATAATATATTTTTTTATTAAATTATTATTTTTGTATATATACCAATACCCCCCCTCCCGTACATACCCTCCCTGCCCAGAATTTTGTGGCCATTGGTTGTACTTATATGCATGTATACAAGTCCTTCGGTTGATCTATTACCTCCCCCAGATCTCCCCAACCTCCCCGCTGTACTTTGACAGTGTGCTTGTTGCTTTACTGTCTCTATATTTATCTTTTGGTTCTTCAGTTTATAATGTTCTTTATTATCCATAAATAAGTGAGGTCATGTGGTGTCTCTCTTTCATTGACTGGCTTGTTTCACTCAGCATGATGTTCTCCAATTCCATCCAGGTTGCTGCAAAAGATGAGAATTTTTTCTTTTTTATGGCTGCATAACATTCCATTGTGTAAATGTACCATAGTTTTTGGATCCAATAATCTGCTGATGGGCACCTAGGCTGTTTCCAAATCCTAGCTATTGTAAATTGTGCTGCTATGAACATAGGGGTGCATATATCCTTTCTGATTGATGTTTCTAGCTTCTTGGGATATATTCCTAGGAGTGGGATTACTGGGTCAAATGGGAGTTCCATTTCCAGTTTTTTGAGGAAGCTCCATACTGTTCTCCACAGTGGTTATACCAGTCTACATTCCCACCAGCAGTGCGTGAGGGTTCCTTTTTCTCCACAACCTCACCAACACTTGTCATTTGTTGATTTGTTGGTGTTGGCCACTCTGACAAGTGTGAGATGGTACCGCATTGTTGTTTTGATTTGCATTTCTAGGATAATTAGTGACTTTGAGCATGTTTTCATGTGCCTCTTGGCCTTCCTTCTGTCTTCTTTTGAGAAGATTCTATTTAGATCCATTGCCCATTTTTTAATTGGGTCATTTATCTTCCTTTTATTAAGTTGTATAAGCTGTCTATAGATGTTGGAGATTAAAATTTTATCAGTGATAACATTTGCAAATATGTTCTCCCATACAGAGGGCTTTCTTGTTTGTTGATGGTTTCCTTTGCTGTAAAAAAGCTTTTTATTTTGATGTAGTCCCATTTGTTTATTTTCTCTTTAGCTTCCATTGCCCTAGGGGCAGTATCAGTGAAGTTCTTTTGGCATATGTCTGAGATTTTGCTGCCTGTGGATGCCTCTAGTATTTTTATGGTTTCCCGTCTTATGTTTAAATCCTGTATCCATTTTGAGTTTATTTTTGTGTATGGTGTAAGTTGGTGATCCATCTTCATTCTTTTGCATGTATCTGTCCAATTTTCCCAACACCATTTATTGAAGAGACTGTCTTGACTCCATTGTATGTTCGTGCCTCCTTTGTCAAATATTAACTGAGCATAGTGATTTGGGTTGATATCTGGGTTCTCAATTCTATTCCATTGATCTATATTTCTGTTCTTGTGCCAGTACCAGGCTGTTTTGAGAACAGTGGCTTTGTAATACAGTTTGAAATCTGGTATTGAGATCCCTCCTACTTTAGTCTTCTTTCTCAGGATTGCTGTGGCTATTCGGGGTCTTTTGTTGTTCCAAATGAACTTTTGAAGAGTTTTTTCTAGGTCAGTGAAATATGCCATTGGTATTTTATTTGGGAGTGCATTGAACCTTTAAATTGTAAAGCAGTTGATTTTAAAAATTGATTTAAAATCAAGAAATTTTGCTACACCTTCTTAATTCTTGAATTTATCTCTAGACTATTTAATAGCTTTTACGTAGCTTTTATGCAAGCAATTAACTGCAAATAATTGCAATTTTACTTATTTCTTTTATCAATCTATACCATTTTATTTTTCTTGCCTTATTCTGCTGGCTAGAACTAGCAATAATATGCAGAATAGAAAGGTGTTTATTTCAACTATATATAAATACTACAGGCCCAGTGCACAAATTTGTGCATCAGTGGGGTCCCTCAGCCTGGCCTGCAGGATCAGTCCAAAACAGGCTCTCCCACATCCCCAAGGGGTCCTGGATTGCAAGACTACACAGGCCATGCCAAGGAACCCCAAGGGTGCATGACTGGAGCTAGGGAGGGATACAGAAGCTTGGCCATCGGGTGAGGGTCCACGGGAGGGCTCCAGGGCATGTCTGGCCCATCTTGCTCAGTCCCCGATTGGCCAGACCCCAGCAGCAAGCTAACCTTCTAGTCAGAGCATCTACCCCCTGGTGGTCAGTGCATGTAATAGCAAGCGGTTGAGTGGTCTTAGCATGTGATTAGTATATTATGATTTGATTGGTTGAATGACCAACCAGATGACCAGACACTGTTATTTTATAGGATATCTAAAACAGAGAAAGTGGTTGTTGTTTTTAAAATTTTTAAAATTATCATCTGTAGTCACAGAAACACCCCTCTCCCCCCCACCCACACATATTTTTTTCTGCTTGGCAAACCTAGCTTCATGTGACTGTTGCTACTGTCTGTCCAGTGGTAATAAAATCTGTTGTATATCCCTCCTCCTGCCATCTAATTTTGTGCTCCTTTGGATATATTAGAGAAGGAGAAAGCAGCTTTACAGGAGAACATATCTTCACTAAGCTGTGGCCAATCAATTTGGATAATCTCTAGTGTGAATTTTTACCTCAGGCAGACAAGTTTTCCACTACTAAGCAAACTCTGCTTCCTGTAGAAATAATCCAGCAGGCTTGTAGTTCACAGAAGTCTATTACACACTTACAATTTTTAAGCAGCACAAGATTAGTTTATTAATATGGGCAATACGGCACATAAGTGAAAGTACATGTTATAAAGAGGTTTTTCATATATATATAAACTGGTTGAAAAAATACAAAATTTAATTACTAAACCATTTTTCTAGTCAATAACAAAATATAGGTTTGTTTTTCCTAAGTAGTTTATTTTTTAAAGAATTTTTTAAAGTATGGTAAAACTATTCAGCTGAAGTAATGAAAAGAAGCATTGTTAAATTGGAGGGGGTTATGGGAAATAAAGTATTTTTGTTTTTAAATTGTTAACTTCCTTACTTCTCTTTGCCTTCCCCTCTTAATTGTTCCCTTGTTTCCCTAATGGTTCCCCTGATCTCCAACAAGAAAGCTTGAAGTGGAAACATGTTTACTATTGCAGGGGTAGCAAATTATTGGCAAAGTAAAGTTTGCTAACCCTTCATGCATCCTTATCAAATGCAAATTAATTATGATAGCCTTTCCTGATGAGAAGTGACACAAGAAGTTATTTTTCAGTATGGCACTCCAGATGGTCAATCAATCAAAACTGGCTTGGAGATGGAACCTATATATGACATTATAAAACAGAACATAACTCTCAGAGTTGAGGACTTGCTGTTTCTTCCACACAGTTCTGGACTATTGCCTCTAAATATTATGCCTAAAGTACAGACTATCAATTTTGAATCAGTAGAAGCCTAATATCAGTAAATTCAAGTTGTATTAATGATCATGTAAACTCAACTGCATTACTATTGCACATTGGAAATGGTGAAATGGATTTTTTTCTCTCTAAATTTTGAGGGAAAACTAATGTAATTCTGGTGTGCATTTTTTAAATAACATTGTGTTTTGAGATTATCCAATAATTATCAGTGAAAAGTTTCCAGTTGATATTAGAATAATACAGTAAGTCAACAGAATTGTCTATGTGTTCATCTTCCATGCAGGTAGAAGGAGGCCTCTCACTGTATGATTCAATGCTAAGAACGGAAAGAGGAGGGATTGGAAGTAACTTTAGTTCTTGGCCTCAAGGAAAATTCTAGGGGCTGTAATTAGTAATATAGAAAGCCATAATTATTTCTGAATACTGTGCCTTTTAGATGATGTTTGGGTAAATAATTATCTTGTAATGGCCTTGATAATTTTTGACATCTGTTACCTCAAATTTGGTAATTTTATTTTTTAAAATAGAAAAAAAAATATATATTCTTGAAACATCACAAAATGAAATGCAGGTATATTCCAAGTATTGACTTGGAAAGAAAGAGACTTGCCATATTTCCTCCTGTACTTTCAAATGTAATAATCTATCATAATCAGGAAAAGGAACCAAACTAGAATATGTAGAGTTTATCAATTGACTATAAAATATCTTATTTTTTCTCATTGTATTTCATATTTGACAGAGCAAACATAACATGGTGTCTGCCAGAGATTGTGGAAAGAAAAGTTATCATATCAGCAAATCTCTCAATTGTTAGAACTTAGCTATCAAGTTACTTAATTAATAATTAAACACATGCTTTATATCCATAGGAAGCAAATATGAATTTTTAATTTTTAATTTGAGAATCCAGAAAGTTTTTTTTTAATTAACTATACTTTATTGAATAAAGCTTAAGAGTAAAATTTACATAGGAATTATCATGAAGTTTAGCAACTGGTCAGTTACAGTTCTTAAAGCAAGCTTTTGCAAAAGATTGGCTGCTGTGCATTTTAATTGTGAACAAGTGTATTGAACATAACATTGGTTCAGTACATACTTGTTATATTTTATATTTATCATTTAGTTCACGTATCTTGAAATAAAAAAATGGAATGACTCATTTCTTGTGTATGTTGTAAGAAAACCTTTATAATTCATAGCTTTAGAATATTCTTAGTTTATATAATATGCCTATCAAAAACAATAAAGTAAAATACAGTACCACTTGGATTAGATATGCAATTTACATTAGTTAATGTTTCTAAAGCACTTTTTTTTCCCCTTCAGGGTTGCACTTGTACTGATAAATTAAAGCTGTCTGAATCAAGTATGTAAGAATAGATTACCTTAACCCCAATAACTTTTAAAACATTATCATTTCCCACTACAAATGCATTTCAAATACAAAAATACATTTTTGTAAATGTTTGGAATGATAAATGAATTACATCAATGAGATATATCAGGTTTTATGGAAAGCTTTCAATAAATGGCAATGTTGAAATAATATGTATACACTCACCTTTTCCATTTGTGGTATGTTGAGCTATTTCCAGTTCTGCTGCTTCTAACACTGTTTTAGAACCTGAAAGCCTTTCGTTTTAGCCACTTCCAACCCACATTATTCTTTATCTTGATTTATTTTATCTGAGAGAATGTATTAAACTTCAGCTATTGAGTTTATTTTCTTATCCAGTCCATTAAAAAGAAGGAACCTCACTGTGGCTTCCTACACGCTGGCTGAACTTATCTTTCTTTATTTGTGATATTTTTAATTTATTTGTCACATTTTTTATTTTCTCCAGCTTCACTGAAAGATGTCCCAAAATTTTTACAACTTGCATTTTTATTATATAAACTGCTTCTAGTGCAGCTGCTCTTTAAAAACCTTATTCTTTTATGTTCCAACTAGAAGCCCAGTTCACAAATTCATGCATGGGTGGGGTCTGTCTGGGTGGCCTGCAGGGATTGGGTCAAGACCCGCAGCGCAATGCTGCCTGCAGCTCCTACCTGCTACTCCCACTCATCCTTGCTTCACTGTGCCTGCCTCAGGCTCACACCCAATTAGTTCCAATCAGGAGAGGATCTTGCTGCTGCAGCAGCACTTGCCAGCCACAAATCCTGGATCTGGTGCCCTCCTAACGGGAGTGGCCTGCGGGATTGGGCTGACACAGACTCTCTAACATCCCCCAAAGGGTGCCGGATTGAAAGAGGGTGCAAACCAGGCTGAGGGACCCCACAGGTTCACTATAGGGCCAGGAAGGGACCACGGGGGGACTTTAGGGCATGTCTGGCCTGTCTCGCTCAGAACCAATTGGCCAGACCCCAGCAGCATGCTAAGCTAAAGGTCAGAGCATCTGCCCCTGGTGGTCAGTGCACATCTTAACTAGTTGACTTTCTACCCCCTGGTCGTCAGTGCACATCATAGCGAATGGCTGAGCAGCTTTCGCATATTATTAGCATACTAGAGGCCTGGTACACAAAAGTCATGCACATGGGGAGCAGGTGGTGGTGTTCCTCAGCTCAGCCTGCACCTTCTGCAATCTGGGACATCTCTCTCACAATCCAGGACTGCTGGCTCCCAAATGCTCGCCTGCCTGAATTACTGCTAACCACTTCTGCCTGCCAGCCTGATCACCCCCTAAACACTCCCATGCCAGATTGATTAATGTCTAACTGCTCCCCTGCTAGCCTGTTTGCCCCCAACTTCCCTCCTTTGCTGACCTGGTCACCCCTAACAGCCCCCCCCCCCTGCAGGATGATCACCTCCAACTGCCCTCCCTTGCAGGCCTGGTGCCTCCCAACTGCCCTCCCCTGCTGTCCATCTTGTGGTGGTCATCTTATGTCCACATAGAGGCAGGATCTTTGATCACATGGGGGGGAACCATATTGTGTATTGGAGTGATGGTCAATCTACATATTACTCTTTTATTACATATGATAGAGGCCTGGTGCCCGGATGGGGGCCAGCTGGTTTGCCCTGAAGGGTGTTCCGGATCAGGGTGGAGGTTCCCTTGGGGCGTGGGGTGGCCTGGGCCAGGGGCCTGTGGTGGTTTGCAGGCTGGCCATGCCCCCCAGCTACCCAAGCGCAGGCCCTGGTATCTGGAATTCATTTACCTTCTACAATTGAAACTTTGTAGCCTGGAACAGAGCCAAGCCTTCTGCTTGCTCAGTGGCTGCAGCCATTTCTGTTTGGATTTGTTTACCTTCTATAATTGAAACTTTGTATCCTTGAGTGGAGGCCTAGGCCTGCTAGGGCAGGTGGAAAGCTTGGTTTCTTCCAATGCCTGGGCAACCCAAGCCTCCCTCCCGCTCTCTGTAGCTGCAGCCATCTTGGTTGGGGTTAATTTGCATACTTGCTCTGATTGGCCTGTGGGCATGGCCAGTGGGCATGTCTTGTGGGTATAGTGGAGGTATGGTCAATTTGCATATTACTATTTTATTAAATAAGATTATGCTTTGATTGGTTGGGTTGTTATTCTGCTTTATAGTCTACTTGCATATTACCCTTTTATTATATTTTATTGAACATTTAAAAATATATATAAATATATTTTATAAAAGAATGAATGTTTTAATATAAATATATGGTATGCTTTTTCATATTTTCCTTCATACTCTAAATTTATGTTAAAGTAGCATTCATTTAGTTGAAAATAGATCTTCAGAATTCCAGGTATTCATATTTTTTTATCCTATCTTTAGAAAGCTTACCTGCCAGAGCATTTAATCATTTGGAAATATATTAAACTAGAGGCCTAGTGCATGACATTTTTGCACAGAGCAGGTGTCCCTCAGCCTGACTACCATCTCCAATCTGGAACCCCTCAGGGAATGTCCAAAGACTGCCTAAACCGGCAATCAGACACCCCTCTCACAATCCAGGACCACTGACTCCTAACCACTCACCTGCCTGCCTGCCTAATTCTCCCAACTGCCCTCCCCTGCCATCCTGGTTGCCCCCAACTTCCCTCCCCACAGGCCTGGTTGTGCCCCCAACTACCCTCCCCTGTCAGCCTGATCTCACCCCTAACTGTTTCTCCTGCCAGCCTAATCTCACCCCTAACTGCCTCTTCCTCGGGTCCCCACCACCATGGCTTTGTCAGGAAGGAAGTTGGACATCCGGAAGATGGCCAGTTGACCAGGTCTAATCAGCATATTACCCTCTCATTAGTATAGATATTTATAAAAATATTCAAAAAATCATGTCCATGTTGTCAACTTGTTATTAGAATTTTGCATTTTAAATCACATTATAACATGAATAATATCCTGGCTAGAAAATTATGATATGGATCTAGGAAATTCCCCAATTTTGTTAAATAGCAGCTTGGGCACTTGAAAGGAACATAAGATTTGGAATCAGATAGATTTATATCTTGGTTTCACTTCCTTCTAGCTGAGTACTGAATACTAGTAGATTAATGAATTTCTTGAACCTTTATTTTCTCATTTATTAAATAGGTATAATAGGGCTAACATAAATGTTATGATTATTCAACTCTAGAAAATAATTTATGTAGAATGCTTGATATACTGTTGGCATTAAGCAAGTGTTTCTTACCTTGCCCTTCAATTAAACGAACACTTAATAATACTCATTAAATTCTAGACATTACATTAGTTGCTAAAAATGTGTTATATTTACATTGTCTAGAACAAATTTTTCTACAAACACATCATTTCCTACATTAAAATGGGCTGAAATGCTAGGCCTAACTGAGGGTAATTTAGCTCTATGCCCAGCACTTGAAATTCCCCAGTCTATCTTTAAAAGTCCAAGCAATCCTAATTATTATTACCCCCACTTTATAGATAAGGAAATTGAGGCTTAATTAAAATAAACAATTTGTCAATGGTTACAACTACTGGTAAGGGAAGAGTAAGGATGTGAAACTATGTTGTTTCTTTGGTTCTTAAAATCTATATTATTCATCTAAGAAAATTGATTCTCAAATATTGGGAAGAAATAGGAACTTATTTCATATCCTCAAAATTATGTTTTAGATTTTGAAATTTTAAAATATCACAGAGTACATATATTAGTATAGAAAATAGTACTACTGTGGTCCTCATATGGGGATAGTGTTAGTCCTCAGAATGATTGGGCTTGCATCTTAGCTCGCAATTTCAATAGTCCCCTTTATTCAACAATGGGTGTTTGGGTTCAGTTATCACTGTATATTTTTAGTATTTAACATTCTAAAATCCATACGGGCATTTTTAATTTTCTCCATAAATCCTTTCTGTCGCTCACATGTTACCAACACCCTGAGCTACCCCAAATGTTCATATATATGTATATATCTAGATATATAGAGTTAAGTAATCATGTGTTCTGTACAAAATACCATATCTATCAGAGTTTAATTTCTTTGTTTAAAAGCTAATTAAATCAATGTTTTGCAAAGAGTATTCTCAAAAACATAAATCTTGAGAAATGTTCAATGAAAAACAAACAAACAAATAAACAAAAATACATTTAAAACAAATTTGGTCACAAAAAAATTGGGATGCCATGCATACTGTAACAATCTTTGGAAATTCAGTATTATGCATTATCATATTAAAACTGAGATAATCAAGAGTTTTTTTTAAAAAAAATCTCTGAGTGATACATCCCATAAGGGGTTAATTTCCAAAATACATAACTTAACAAAATGGAGACAAACAATCCATTAAAAAAAATTGGAAAAGTACCTAAATAGATAGTTCTTCAAAGTGAACATACAGAAAGCCAAGAGATATATGGAAAAATGTAGTCACTAATCATCCAAGAGATGCAAATTGAAAGGATAATGCGGTATCACCTCACACCTGCCAGAATGGCTATCATCAACAAATCAACAAATGACAAGTATTGGCAAGGATGTGGAGAAAAAGGAGCCCTAATGCACTGCTGGTGGGAATGCATACTAGTGCAGCCATTATGTAAAGGAGTATGGAGTTTCCTCAAAAAATTAAAAATGGAACTCCCATTTGACCCAGTGATAACACTTCTAGAAATATATCCTAATAAACTTAAAATGCCAATCAGAAAAAATTCATGCACCCCTATGATCATAGCAGAACATTTTACAATAGCTAAGATTTGCAAACAGCCTAAGTGTCCATCAGCAGATCAGTGGATAAAAAAGCTGTGGTACATTTACAAAATGGAATACTACCCTGCATTAAAAAAAGGGAATTCTTAACCATTTGAAACATCATATATGGGCCTGGAGAGTATTTTGCTAAGCAAAATAATCCAGAGAAAGTTAAGCATCATATGATCTCACTCATATGTGGAATCTAATGAACAAAATATACTGATGAGCAAAGTAGATCCAGAGATAGAGAAGCCTGGAACAGACTCGGGAATTTCAAAGGGAAGGTGGAGGTAGGTGGGTGGGGAGTGATTAATTGTGAAACTTAAATGCATATATGCATAGCCTATGGGCACAGACAACAGAGTGGTGAAGGCCTGGGAGGGGCTAGTGTGGGGTGGGGGATGGGATGAAAGGGTCAATGGGGAAAAAAACAAAAGGGAAATTTGCAATACTTTCAATATGAAGATAATTTTTTAAAATCTTTAGAATTTTTTAAACCCAGAATTTCCCAAACTAATTTGACCATTGAACTGTATGTGCGTGTGCGTGTTAGTGTATGTGTGTGTGTGTGTGTGTGTGTGTGTTAAAGATCTATATCAAAGTTATTCTTGTACTACTCATTTATTTTTGTCAAAAGTTTTTTCTTTTCCATTAAATAATTATCTTTATTTTCTAGTGCATGCTAAATTCTACTTACAGAGTTGGAGATTTATTTAATTTGAATATAGCTTTATTATTGGTTAGTAAAAAACATGTTTTTTCTAATTTTAAGGGCCTGTTCTTAGAAATAATTTGATTTTTTTCATCTGTATGACACTTTACCTACTATGTCAATTAATACTACATTCATCAAAATAACAAATCTTTTATAGACTTGTGAAATGGTAGCAGTGCTATGATTTCAGGTAAACTTCTTCCCAGGGATGAATCTATTAGACTGATTTAAATTAGCAAAAACAAAATTTCAAAATCTCTGGACCTTGATTAAAGGGCCTACAATCAATTGAGAAGGAAGCACTTTGTAAAAGTCTACAGAAAGTTGATAAGACAAGTGGGAGGTGGTGGCATTCAACCTAGGGACCACACCCATGCCCCCAAAAGTCTACAGTGTAAAACACTGTTTTAGCAGGCTTGTCAAATGCATGGAAGGTCCAATTTCCCCAGATCCCTGGAGCAGAAGAGCTATTCTCAGTTACTTCAACAGTGTATGAACATCAGCAGATCACATTTTTCCAACTCTGTTCTATAGAAAGCATCTACCTATCAAGCAGCTCCTCTTATCACACCCTAAACTCCTGATACACAGGGAGTGTCTGGACAGGGCATCTGGTAATGTATTCAGTCCTCCTTTCCTTCACAGCATAGTGTTGTGGGAGACATGCTCTATTGGACTTGGCACTAGAGTGGAAGCTCTCATCTCTTTTAGGTTCCTGGGGTGTAAGAACTAATTTCTCTTTCTTCTTATTATTATAAGAGCACTAATGCCATCATAAAAAAATCCTCATGACTTCATCTAAATCTAATTTTTCCCAAAGACCCCACCTCCAAATACCATCACATTGATGGTTTTAGAGCTTTAACATATTAATTTGGGACTACACAATACAGTCCGTAGCAAACAAACATTGAAATAATTTATTGCCTGTAAACTTGTAATACAGGAAACACTAGAAGGAAATGACAACAGGCTGAAAGTAAATGACAACACACAGTTATTCAAATCTATATAAAATATTATGATAGGTAATTATATAGAAAAGATAAGAGTGTAAAATGTCATGTTTATTCTCCTTTCTTAAAAAGCAATTGTATAAACAGTAGTTATAAAATTGTATTTTGAAGTCTGTAACATAGAAATTATTTAGAAAAGTAATTTGATAAACAACATTAAAGATGAGATGAGGCCAAAGCTATACTGAAGTAAGGAAATAACATCACATGATAATGTGAATCCACAGGAAAAAAAATAAAGAAAACTAGAAATGATAAACTAGATGCTAAATATAAAAACTCTAAAATATAACTTATTATTTTTATTTTCTCTGCTTTTAAAAACTATATAAAATTGTGTCAATCAATAATTATATTTTGGGGTGGGTAACTTACATAGATATTATCATTAACTGCATTAAAAAGGAAAAAGAGGGAGTAGAGCTATATAGGAATAAAATCCCCATATCTCACTGTAATTAAGTGAGTATAGATCTGAATTAGATTTTGAAAAGTTAAAATGCACACTGTAAACTTTATAGCAACCACTAAGAAAAGGACTCAAAATATACTAAAAACATTAACATAATTTAAATGCTACCTTAGAAATCATTCTCTTAATAAAGAAGAAGACATCAAAGAAAGAACAGAGTAACAAATATCATGAGAAATATTAAATATAAAAATAAAATAGCAGGCCTAAATCCAACCATATCAATAATAATTTTCAATATGAATGGATTAAATTAATTTTTTAATTAAAACTTGGCTCTAAGGGTGTGGGGGAGAGAAAATGGCTGCAGAATAGACAGACATGTTCCCAGCCTTGTCCTGGAGCAGATAGAAGGATCACCTGAGAGTAGCTCGCGGAGTATTTGTTGGCAAGCTAAGGGATAGCAGAACTCTAAGAGAAGGGAAAAGACTGCTAGATGGGGTTCCCGGACCAGGCAGCCTGCACTGTGGCTGAGACCTCCCCTGGAGCTATGGGCTCAGATGGAAAACTACTCCATCTTGCAAGGGAAAGTGGATCTTATCTGAGGCGTGAAAACCCACAACTGTGGAGACCACCGAACAGCTGTGAGTCCCCAATCCCAATCAGCACAAACACGTGGATTCAAAGGAGCTCTTAACTCCATCATGGAAAGGTCAGATTTTGCAAGGGATAAGGTGAGGTATCTGGGTCCCTGTGGCAGGAAAGAGAAACGTGCACACCGCAGGACCCTGAGGACCGTGGAAGTCTGTGCCCACAAAAGTCCCTGGTTGTTGGGTCTGGCATGATCCATGAATGTGAAAAATGGTCTTCAAAGTTGCTAACAGAAGGGATCTCTAAAAAGCAACCCATTCTGATCTGACACAGAGGAGGGAGAGCATAAGAATTTGAAAGGTGTGCAGTCTGCTTAAACTTGCGCATAGACCCATCATTTACACACCTGGGCTTTTTCCTCTTCATTCCCTTGCATCTATTTACTAAGCAAGGACCACCCAGTTTGGCATACTCTGGGAGACTGCAGGGGGGAGTTGATTTTCTGGAAACTGGGGATCAGGAGAGACAATCTGGGAGCCAGTTCGAAGGCAGCCTACCTCCACAAATCTGTATTGAGTGCCATAGAGAAAGAAGGCTAGAGCAGCCAAAGATACTGGGAAGTCAATCCAGAAACAATGCCACCTAGGGGCTGAATTACAAACAGACTTTTTTATTTTATTATTTAATCAAAAATAAAGGAATACAAAAAATTAAGACAGCACCTACTTAAAAATAAGGACTGCCTTACAACATTGAGGAGCACTGTAACACAGGGTAAAGAATAAATATGGCTACAAATAAAAACCTATCAATAATAACTTTAAATGTAAATGGATTAAATGCCCCAAACAAAACATATTGGGTAATGGACTGGATAAGAAAACATGACCCATGTATCTACTGTCTACAAGAAACCCACCTGAGAAAAAAAAGACACACACAGACTGAGGATGAAGGGATAAAAAAAGATTTTTCAGTCTAATGGAAATGGAAAAAAAAAAAAAAAGCTGGGGTAGCAATACTTATATCTGACAAATTAGATCTCAAAGTAAAAGACATAATAGGAATAAGGAAGACCACTTCATAATATTAAAGAGAGCAGTCCAACAAGAAAAAATAATTCTGGTAAACATATACACACCTAAAACAGCAGCACCTACATACATACAAAAAAAAAAAACAACACAAATTCCTGTTCAATATGAAGGGCAAGATTGACAGCAATAGAATCATAGTAGGAAAATTTAATACCTCACTATCACCTTTGGACACATCTTCTAAACAAAAAAATCAGCAAAGAAACATCAATCCTAAATAACTCATTAGACCAGACGGAATTAATTGACATCTTCAAAACATTTCACCACAAAATCACAGAATATACACTCTTCTCAAGTGCACATGGGTCATTTTGAAAGATAGATCACACGCTGGGACATAGGCAAAGTCTCTTCAAATTCAAGAAGATAGAAGTCATATCAAGCATCTTCTCAAATAATAGTGGCATAAAACTGAAAATCAACTACAATAAAAATAATCCAAAAAAATCAAACACATGGAGACTAAACAGCATGCTATTAAATAAGGACTGGGTTACCAGAGAAATCAATGAAGAAATTAAAAACATCCTGCAAACAAATGACAATGAAAACACAACAATCCAAAATCTATGGGACACTGCAAAAGCAGTTTTAAGAGGGAAATTCATATCCCTACAAGCCTATTGCAAAAAACAAGAAAAAATGGTAACAAATTATCTAACTCTACAACTCAAAGAGTTAGAAAAAGAGCAACAAGAAAAGCCCAGTGTAAGCAGAAGGAAGGAAATAATAAAAATCAGAGCAGAGATAAACGACATAGAGACCAAAGAAATAATACATAAGATCAACAAAACCAAGAGCTGGTTCTTTGAAAGGATAAACAAGATTGATGAACCTCGTCAGGCTTACCAAGAAGAAAAGAGAGAGGACCCAAATAAACAAAATCAGAAATGAAAGAGGTGAAATAACAACAGACCCCGCCAAAATACAAAGGATTGTTACAAAATACTACAAAGAACTTTATTCCAACAAACTGGACACCTTGAGGAAATGGACATATTCGTAGAAAAATATAACCTTTCAAAACTCAATCAGGAAAAATCTAAACAGGCCAGTAATTATGAAAGAAATTGAAGCAGTCATCAAAAAGCTTCTTGCCAACAAAAGCCAGGGACCAGAGGGCTTCACAGTGGAGTTTTACCAAACATTCAAGGAACAACTAAAACATATACTTCTCAGACTATTACAAAAAATTCAAGAGGAAGGAACACTTCCAAACTCCTCCTATGAAGCCAGCATCACCCTAATACCAAAACCAGATAAAGACAACACAATGAAAGAGTATTACAGGCCAATATCCCTCATGAACATAGATGTCAAAATCCTCAACAAAATTCTAGCAAATTGGCTCCAGCAGTACATCAGAAAGATCATACACCATGAGGAAATAGGATTTATCCTGGGAATGCAAGGATGGTACAATATCCACAAATCAATAAACGTGATACATCACAGAAACAACTTTAGAGATAAAAATCACATAGGCATATCAATTGATGCAGAAGAATGCATTTGATAAAATCCAATATCCTTTCTCTATAAAAACTCTCAGCAAGGTAGGAATAGAAGGATCATACCTGAACATAATTATATATATATATATATATATATATATATATATATATATATATATATGATAAACCCACAGCAAACTTCATACTCAATGGGCGAAAAATAAAACCATTCCCTCTAAGAACAGGAAAAAGACAGAGATGCCCACTCTCACCATTCCTGTTTGACATTGTACTGGTGGTATTAGCCATTGCAATTAGACAAGAAGAAGAAATAAAAGGCATCCAAATTGGAAAAGAAGAAGTAAAGTTGTCCTTATTTGCAGATGATATGATATTGTACAATACATAAAAAACCCAAAGACTCCATCAAAAAACTAATAGACTTAATAAATGAATTAGTCAATGTAGCAGGATACAAACTTAACACCAAGAAATTTATGGCCTTTCTATACACCAATTGTGAACTTACAGAAACAGACACTAAAAAAACAATCCCATTTACTATCACACCAAAAAAATTAAGATACCTAGGAATAAGCTTAACTAAGGAGGTAAAAGACCTATACGCAGAAAACTACAGGACACTGAAAGAGAGATAGAGGAAGATGTAAATGCATGGAAGCACATACCATGTTCGTGGTTTGGTAGAATCAACATTATTAAAATGTCCATACTTCCCAAAGCAATCTATAGGTTCAATGCACTCTCCATTAAAATACTAACGGCATATTTCACAGACCTAAAAAGAACTGTCCTAAAATTCATCTGAAATAAAAAAGACCCTGAATACCCAAAGCAATCCTGAGAAAAAAGAATAAAGTAGGCGGGATCTCAATACCAGATTTCAAGGTGTATTACAAAGTCATTGTTCTCAAAAAAGCCTGGTACTGGCACAAGAACAGATACATAGATCAATGGAATAGAATAGAGAATCCAGATATCGACCCAAACCACCATACTCAATTAATATTTGACAAAGGAGGCATGAATATACAATGAAGTCAACACAGTCTCTTCAATAAATGGTGTTGGGAAAATTGAACAGATACATGCAAAAAAATGAAACTAGATCACCAACTTACATCATACACAATAATAAACTCAAAATGGATACAGGACTTAAACATAAGACGGGAAACCATAAAAATACTAGAGGCATCCACAGGCAGCAAAATCTCAGACATATTCTGACAGAACTTCTTCACTGATATTGCCCCTCGTGCAATGGAAGCTAAAGAGAAAATAAACAAATGGGACTACATCAAAATAAAAAGCTTTTGCACAGCAAAATAAACCATTAACAAAACAACAAGAAAGCTCACTGTATGGGAGAACATATTTGCAAATGTTATCACTGATAAAGTTTTAATCTCCAACATCTACAGACAGCTTATACAACTTAATAAAAGGAAGATAAATGAGCTAATTAAATGGGCAATGGACCTAAATAGAATATTTTCAAAAGAAGACAGAAGGAAGGCTAAGAGACACACGAAAACATACTCAGAGTCACTAATTATCTGAGAGATGCAAATCAAAATGATGATGTGGTACCATCTCACACCTGTCAGAATGGCTATCAAAAACAAATCAACAAATGACAAGTGTTAGTGAGAATATGGAGAAAAAGGAACCCTCATGCACCGCTGGTGGGAATGCTGACTGGTGCAGACACTGTGGAGAACAGTATGGAGTTTCCTAAAAAAAACTGAAAATGGAACTCCCTTTTGACCCAGTAATCCCACTCCTAGGAATATATCCTAAGAAACTAGAAACACAAATCAAAAAGGATATATGCATCCCTATGTTCATAGCAGCACAATTTACAATAGCTAAGATTTGGAAACAGCCTATGTGCCCGTCAGCAGATAATTGGATTAAAAAAACTATGGTGAGTCTATACAACGGAATACTATGCTGCCATAAAAAAGAAGGAATTCTTATCATTTTCAGCAACCTGGATGGAAATGGAGAACATTATGCTGAGTGAAATAAGCCAGTCAATGAAAGAAAAGCACCACATGATCTCACTCATTTATCAATAATAAAGAACATTATAAACTGATGTACAAAAAGATAGATACAGAGACAGTAAGCAATAAACAGACTGTCAAATTACAGTGGGAAGTGTAGGGACATATGGGGGAGATAAGATATGGACTGAAGGACTTGTATCCATGCATATAAGCATAACCAATGGACACAAAACTCTGGGGGGAGAGAGCATGTATGGGTGTGGGCGGGGCAATGGTAAGATATGTACACATATAATACCTTAATTTAAAAAAATGAATAAAAAATAATAAAAAACATAAAAATTGGTTCTAAGCCTGTTTACAAAAGAAAACCTAACTATATAAATCCTGCAGGAGATTTGTTTTAGATTTAAAAATACAAATGAACTGAAAGCAAAAGAATGGAAAAGATTAACCATGCAAGCAGTAACTATAACAGAGCTTGAGTAGGTACACTACAAAAAAAAAGTACATTAATTTTGGGCATAGTATACAAATAAAGCATTGTTAAGGAACTCCATTACCTATCTATACTAATAAAAGGGAAACATGCAAATTGACCATCTCTCCACTATGTCCTCCAGCCAATCAGAAGTGAGTATGCAAATTAATCCAGCAAAGATGGTGGCAGCCATGGAGCTGGAGTGAACAAGTGTCTTGGGTTTTTTCTGGCAACAAAGTAAGCCAAGCTTCCAGCCTGCTCAGGCCATCACTCAAATAGGGGCTGGTGGCCTGGATCGCCGGGAAAAACCCAGGTTTCCAGCCTGCCTTGGCCTCTGGTCAACGAAGGGCTGGGAGCCTGGGTCATCAGGGGGCATAGCCAACCTGAAAATGGACTTTAGCCCCTTACACAGACTTGCCACACCCTCATGGAGTGAGTGTCAGTACTGGGGCGGGGGGGGGGGCTTGGACAGCCTGCAAACAGACATTGGCCCCTCACCCAGGTTGCCCCATGCCCAAAGAGAACCCCCACCCTTATCTGGGACACCCCTCAGAGCAAACCAGCTGGCCCCCACCCGTGTACCAGGCCTCTATATATACTAATAATAGGGTAACATGCTAATTATACTTAGAGATCTTACAGGAGACCTTTCAGACATTATTTTGGAGAAAGCCATGGTGGTGGGGCCAAGGTAAAGGTGGTTAGAGGCCAGGAGGGGAGGGCAGTTGTGGGTGATCAGGTTGGTGGGAGGGCCATTGTGGGTGATCAAGCCAGCAGGGGGTGGGGCTGTTGGGGGTGAGTAGACCATCAGTGGGAGTCAGTTGGGGATGATCAGGACAGTGTGTGGGGGGGTGAGTTTAGGGTGAGCAGGCCAGCAGGGTGGCAGAGGAGAGCAGACCAGTGGGAAAGGCAGGTGGGGGTGAGCAGGCCAGTAGTGGGTGCAGTTGGGGTCAAGCAAACTGGCACAGGGGCAATTGGGGGTGATCAAGCTGGCAGCGGGAGCCAGTAGGGAAAGAGCAGGCCAGTGAGCAGAGTAGTTAAGGGCAATCAGGCAGGCAGGCAGGTGAGCTGTTAAGAGCCAGCAGTCCTAGATTGCGAGAGGGGAGTCCAACTGCTGGTTTAAGCCTGTCCCCTGTAAACCAGCAATTGGACATCCTTCAAGGGGTTCCAGATCAGAGAGGGTTCAAGCCGGGCTGAGGGATACTTCCCTCGTGCATGAATTTTGTGCACCAGGCCACTAGTAATACATATAAGATTTAATGAAACTTCTATTTAGAAACAAGATCAAGGGAGAATAAGTGAGACTTGGTTAATTCCTTATTTTACTTTCTTACCACTACTGTGAGTGAATCTAAAACATTTCTATTCATTCTAAAAATCGGTACCATCACTGGCTTTTCATCCCTTTATATGGACAGCCAGGTTGTTTCTACATGATTTTCAGTGAAGTACATCTCTCTTAGCAAAGACATAACTCTTTCTTGCATGTTACAAAAATAAATAGATTGAACTGCATCAAAATGAAAAATATTTGTGATGTAAATAATACTACTGAAATGTGCTCTTAAACTTCCTTTATTTTTTTCAGGTGTTGTTCTTCTAGGAGATGAACAAGACGACATTGATTTATTTGTCCTCTGATTCTGGGTTTCCCCAGCCATCTGATTTTGTGGTGAATGTAGAACTTGACTTTCTAATATACCTGAAATTCTGTAGTTAGAATCCTTCTATTTTCATGACCAGATTTTTTTTTTTAAGTATAATTCCAGGCACTATCACATACCTACTTAATCAGCATCTGTAGTAATAGAGCTCAATATATATAACTGATGTTTATCAATATTTTTTTAAATGGACTTAGCTGAGTTTAAATATGCTGTTTGGGGTTTCTCTGGTGATGTATTCAAGAGAAATTCCATAAAACCTTTCTTCTAGCTAGTTTGGAATAATTGATAGAGCTCTCCAGGAATTTGCAACTTACTTTTATATGGGGCCAGAAATATCATCCCTCCCCCTGTCAGCAATTCTAATATGTGTTGTTTTATAAATTTATGGCCTCTAGTTTGCTAGTGAATTTCTTTTTGTTTTGTTTTGTTTTGTTTTGTTTTGTTTTACTCCAAAGACACATTTTCCATTGTTCTCTGTTTAACATATTGTAATATTGTTACATTGGTCTCTGAAAGTTTCCCTTCTTTATAATAAATTGAACTCTTTTTGTATACGTTTTATTTTCAACTTACTCATTTAATCAGCCATTTTCAATATACAAGAATATGTTCCAATTGTTTTTGAAATTTTGGCTTTGTTTTTATTTTCCCAAGAGTGAGAAATCTCCCTAGATTTTAGCAAATGGAAACAAGTTGATATTTTTTGTTAACATTAACATAAGAGTATAGTATAGTATAGTATAGTATAGTATAGTATAGTATAGTAAGTGTAAACTTATCTATTGATATACTGTATATATAATAGAGAAATATGCTAATTAACTGGGATCCCGTAATGGGTCAACCAGATTGAGGTTGCACGCACAGCTTTGGGGTCAGGGGTTCAGGGGCCTCTATGCACCTGCACTGGGGGAGGGCCTGATCAGCAGTGGCTATAGCTAATTCAAGGGCCAGAGACTCTGGAAGCCAAGGCCAGACCAGTGACTCGATGTGGGAGGCACCGCATGATTTCAAATGCTTGCTGGACTCTTAGTAGGTATAAATAAAGTTATATAGACAATTGTGCATCTTTTTATAACTATACATATAGTGCCAATTTTAGTCACTATATGTTAAACTTTAAATTTTTTTTATCCTCTTTGGCTGGTGTGGCTCAGTGTTTGAGTGTTGATTTGTGAACCAGGAGATTATGGTTTGATTCCTGGGTTGTGAGCTCCATCCCCAGTAGGGGGTATGCAGGAGACAGCCAAGCACTGATTTTCTTTTATTGTTGATGTTTCAATTTCTCGCTCCCTCTCCCTTCCTCTCTGAAATCAATTTAAAATGTAATTCTTTTGTACAAATTACAGAGGGTCATTTAAATAATAAAACATCTGAACTAAGTTTATTTCTGAAGTCTCTAAAAAATTATATGACTATAATAAACTACATAATTATCAAGTTGATACTTAAATAATTTACCTTAAAATTATGCCATATATATCTCAATACTGTCATAATATTGATAAACAAGTTACTGAATTAAAAGACTATCCACTTTCCCTCCATGTATAATTATGAATAATGAAAAATAAAATAATTCCTATGAGACCTTTCTATATGTAACTGATAGAAGTGATAAAACTTCTCATATAAATTATTAGCATGATTATCAACATATTTCTTAATTATTCCCTTCAGGGTTGCATTCATTAAATTTTCCCAGTAGTGGCCTGGTTTGTGTGGCTCAATTGGTTGGAGTGTTTTCCCATGTGCTGAGAAGTCGTAGGTGTCATTACCAATCAGGGCACATACTCAGGTTGCCAGGCCGATCTCAGATTGAGGTGCCTATGGGTGCCTATTAATGTTTCTCTCTTTCTATCTCTCCTTCTCCCTTCCTTGCTCTCTAAACTTAATAAAATCTTATCCTCAGTTGAAGATTTTTTTTTAAGTTTTAAAAAATTTCCCAGTAGTTCACTGAAATTAAGCTATAGTATTTAATTGCTTAATCTCAACTGAATTTATATCACATTTCAAAGGAAATCTGTGTCTTTGTTAAGCTTATTTTTAAAGTTTCCAATAAACAATTATGCCCAGCAAATCCTTGCCTAATAATGAAGTGTCAACAGAGAAGCTAGTAATGCAAGCCAGCCAATAGGTGAAGAGTTCACAAGCATTCTTTTTTTGGTATCTGCTCTTTCTTATTTAATGGTATGTCTAGAAACACAAGTCATCAATTGCTATCATTCTCATACTAGGAAAAGCTTATCAGAAGACTTTATCTGATCATGTTCATTCTTAGATGACTTGCAATACAGTATCTCAATGACAATCTTTGCCCTTGGTGAGTAGTCTCAAGAGCACAAGTCGGATGACCACTGCACAATATTACTATGACTTACATACTTGTCTCAGATCAGACCCTCTTTTAGACAGTCTCAGTAGTTCTCCCGTATGTGCGTGACTCCTGATACTCCTTCTGACTTTTTTTAAGCAGTAGTTTAAAGTTTTTATACATCTCTGTTTCCCTGGAGATTCCATACTTGTATATGTAATAGCAGGCTTTTTTCAGGGCTTTTCCAGGTTGTTATACTGTACTCTCCCAGATAAATTGTTAACCCTGATGAAAATTATCTTGTTGCTCTTGCCATAATAAATCAGAGTTTATTAGAGAAACATGATTGTGTAACACTGCAGTAGCATGCTCTTAGCTTCTCTGAACTACTCCAGACTTTGGAGGGAATGTGAGTCTTCTCCCACTCTCCACATGTTTTCTCAAGATAGAATTGTCAAGTCTCTCAAAAGCTTATTTTCTGAGGAACATCAGGTAAGAGCTCTCTCCCTTGTTATGTCCAAGTAGTGTAGCAAAGTATCCAATTTCTTCTCAGAAAGAACCCCATCTTCCATAGTATACATTAACACAAAGGCAATTTTTAATCCTGAAAAAATCATGAATCTTACAAAAATTCATTTAACAGCTCCAATGAGCTAAATGAGCAATGGCATAATTAAGCAGCTCTGAGTCTTCAACTGTTTCTGGAAATATTTTTTTCATATACACCAAAGTATATTTTTGCTTTTCAAATTCAGTCAATAATATATTTACCCCTTATATATTATAATATATAGGGTGAAGCCAATTAGAATTTAATTTACCCATAAATTATATAGGGTAAAGTCAACTAGAACTTTAATTTACCCATAAATACTTTTTGAATTTTTATAAGAACTTATTCTGTACTTGTTTTCTTATTATGTGGCTAAGTTATAAACAAGAAAAACAATGAAAACAAAGAATCAACAACAAAAGAAACTTCAGAGTCAGTATTACATTTTGGGATTAACAACATCTTTAAATCTAATCCTAGAAAATTACTGTTGATATTAATATGATGTCTTCAATTATTGAGTTAACATTAAATTATGTTCATTAGAATATATTTACCAAGAGGGAAATTTGTTTAACTAATTTAGAAACAAAGAGTGAAGTATAAAGAACTATGGTTAAACTCACAGATTCTGTTAACCAGAACAGTCCAATCATTAACATTTGTATTTCTTGAAATATCACTCTATCTCTTAAAAATCAGACATCACTTCATCTTATTAATGGAAAGCATTAGACATTTCCTTAAATTTGGTTGATATATCTTATTTCTGTAGTAATAAATAGGGGGAAGTATTGATATACTGTGAGTGAAAGGACAGGTGACCCAATAAAGACACAAGCCAAAATAGCTTGAGAAGTAAACCTCTATTTATCTAAGGGCCCAGGCATTTATCTAGTTCAGCTGAGAAATTTCTTGAACAAAGTAGCAGAATTTCATAATTTTAACTTTGTTTTATATAGAATATATTTCCTGTTTCTATAGATTTTCCTGGGAAAAAAAGTGAATACATTTCAGTAGAATAGACAGTTGAAATGCTCTGTTTCTTTGACCTTTAAAATATTTTCAACTATGAACAGCTGGCTACTCTGCCCCTTTCCCAGAGGCTGCTTAGGCTGTAAACAGGAGGCAAAGTAGAAATGCAGCCAATCTAATTATGGAATATTGAAAAGGTCAAAGCATTGCCCTTGGCTACAAAATAGTAAGATCTTCATTTAAAAGAATGCCAAATGTCCTAGACAGTAAATGGAAGAGCAGCAGCTTATATATCTTATGGAATTTGTATTTGCAAGCTTAATCCCATACATAAATTTTTGATCTACCAAACATGCTAGAATGTTATTCAAAATTTAAAAAAAAACAACCCCACAGTAATATGAATTGTGGTAGTATCTTTTCACATTAAGGAAAATGTATCTTATATGTAGCATACTGTGTCAATTATCAATAGGTTTTAATAAGAGATGTAGAATCACTAAGTATTAAAAAATAAGGGATTTACTACAGATGTTAGTTCTTAATTGTAGAAATTGTAGAAACTTATAAAAAAAATATCTGTGGAAGGCTGAAGCTTCTGTATCTGGTGCTATGCCTGAAGTTACTGTAATCAGTAGGGCCAAGAGTTGGGAAGAAAGCCTGGAAGTAAAAAAGGAAAGAGTAAGAGCAAATTGGGATCCAGAATCCCTATCACCCAACAACACAGGTAAGATAAAGAATGAGTTTATGCCCTGGCCATGGAGCTATATACATTCCTGGATCAGGTCTTGCAGAATTTGAAAGTGAAGACTAGTAGATGTTGGAGAGCTATGGAAGCAGCTGCAGCCTGGTACCAACTAAGTAACCCATTCCTACCCTCCACATTACTCCTTTGCAAACTCAAATCCAGAACTATATTTAGATTAATAATGGTGACAAACTGCAAAATCACCACATCCCATCAGCAGAAGCATCTTATAAGGGGGCTGAGATGTGTAAAAGAACTATGTGGTATGTTGTACAATATGAGAGACTTGGGAGTTTATACGGATGTCTCTGGAATTATCTAAATTCTAGCTTCTCATATGTAGGACAATTAAGAGTTAGATACATCGTATTTGGAAGAAAAATTTAAAAGGTTTTCTATAAGGAAGTTAAGCAATTAAGCTGATGTGAAAAGTTTTCTTTCTTTTCTGAAGAGAAGTTTAAAAAAAATTCAAAGATGGGTTAAATCTACTAATTTTGCCTGCTGCATCTTTTAAGAAACCTCATGGCCAATTCTATGCTAATAAATAATCATGGGATTTGCATGTGCTGAGAAATACACTTACCAGAAGAAAACAGACATATTTAGAGCAGATTCTCTAAGCTATAAAGTTGGAAACCGCCAGTGACCAATCAAGTTGTCATTCAGTTGAATTTCTGAACAGATTTTTCTTTTTGGATTAGACCTAGAGTGGTCTTTTTAAAATTTTATAGTATAATGTTTTAATTTCAGCAAATTGTTAAAATTTCAAATCTAACCGAGGAGATATTTTTTATAATTGGTTCCAGTTGTCTTATTTCTGAGTTCAATTTAGTAATTAGCATGTACTTCTAAAAATATCAGAAATTTCATAAAAAGCCCTTGTGGATTTTATTCCCTATATTAGCTCCAGGAATAATATGGTCCTTTTGTGTTAAGTACCATGGGAATAGGTTAGAAATGATTGTTCTGGCTTGTTTCCCTTGAGCCATTTCCATGTGATTTTGAACTTTACAGCAATGTTCATAAAAAATAGAGCATAGCCCATAGCAACACAGTGGGTGATCAATTCATTAAAATGAATTACATTGGACTGCTTGGGAACTGAAGGAAAGTAGGCTGTAGTTCCTTTTATTTCAATGCCCCTCAAACCCTCCAACAACCACTGTAATAAGTAAGTACAGAATTCTCCAGCAAACTCCAGAGTTTCCTTCTATGTTGCATCAATTATTTAGCCCAAAATATTAGAGATATATTTCTATTTAAGAAATCATTCCTCTGTCTGTTATTTGCTATCTTTACTTAAAATATTTAATGCAGATTAATGGACATGTGACAGGCTTATACTTCATGCTTAGCATCTTATGACCAGGTTATACAAACTTTAGTCTGCACCATATTATTATTGCATAAAATAAATGAAATGATGGCATATTTCACAAAACTAGAATAAATATTCCAAACAATTATGGAACCAAAAAAGACCCCAAATAGCAACAATGATCTTGAGAAAGAAGAACAATGTTGGAGGAATCATGCTAGCAGATAATAAACAATACTACAAGGCAATAGTAATCAAAATAGCATGGTACTGGCATAAAAACAGACATATACTAATGGAACAAAATAGAGAATCCAGAAACAAATCCACACTTTTATGGTCAATTACTATTTGACAAAGGAGGTAAGAACATACAATGAGGTAAGGTAGCCTTACCTCATACAATGAGGTAAGGTTAGGGTTAGAGTTAGGGTTAAGGTTAGGGTTAGGATTAAATGATACTGGGAAAATTGGACAGACATGTGCAAAAAATGAAACTAGACCATTTTCTTACACCATACACAAGAATAACACAAAATGGTTTAAAGACTTAAATATAAAACTTGAAACTATAAAATCCTAGGAGAGATCATAGGCAATAAAATCTCAGACATTTCTCTTAGCAATGTTTTGTCTGATATATCTCCTTGGGCAAGTGAAACAAATGAAAAATAAATGAATGGGACAAAACAAATTAAAATGCTTTTACACAGCAAAGATATGCGTCAATAACATAAAAAGGAAAACCCACTGAATGGGAGAACATATTTGCCAATACATCTGATTCTGGGTTAATATCTACAATTTATAAAGAACGTATACAACTCAACATCAAAAAATAAACAAAACCTCGTTAAATTGGGCAAAGGACCTAAATAGACACTTCTTCAAAGAAGACATAGAGATGGTAAATAGGCATATGAAAATATGCTCGCCCTATCTGGTTTGGCTCAGTGGATAGAGCATCAGCCTGTGGACTGAAGGGTCTCAGGTTTGATTCCGGGTCAATGGCACATGCCCAGGTTGTTGGCTCAATCCTCAGTAGGGAGGGTGCAAGAGGCAGCCAATCAATGATTCTCTCTCATCATTGATGTTTCTATCTCTCTCTGCCTCTCCTTTTCTCACTGAAATCAATAAAAATATATTTTAAAATATGCTCAAAGTCACTAATCATCACAGAAATGCAAATTAAAATCACGAGATATCAACTCACACGTTTCAGGATGGTAAAATCAATAAATCAACAAGTAAGTGTTGTCAAGGATGTAGAGAAAAAGGAACCCTTGTGCAGAATTGGTGAGAATGCAGATTGGTTTGGCCACTGTGGAAAGCCGTATGGAGTTACAATAAATAAATAAATAAATAAATAAATAAATAAATAAATAAATAAATAATTAAACAAACAAACAAACGAACAAATGGAACTGCCTTATGACTCAACATTTCAACTTCTGAGAATTTATCAGAAGAAACCTAAAATACTGATTCAAAAGAATATATGCACCCATATGTTCATTGCAGTCTTATTTATAGCAACCAATATTGGGAAGCAGTTCAAGTATCCATCAGCAGATGAGTGGATAAAAAAGCAGTGGTACATTTACACAATGGAATACTGCTCAGCCATAAAAAAGGAAATTTTACCTTTTGAAAGAGTATGGATGGACTTGGAGAGCATATTCTAAGTGAAATAAGCCTTTCAGAGAAAGACAAGTACCATATGATTTCACTCATATGTAGAATCTAATGAACAAAATTAACTAATAAGCAAAATAGATACAGGTTCTTAGAAAGACAGGAGGCTGACAGTTCTGGGGGTGGGGTAGGTCGGGGGTGGAGAGAAAAAATTATAAAAGAGAATAAAAGAGAAAGAATTAATGGACACAAACAGTGTGGCCATTGCAGGGGGGATGGGGTTTGGGAGGTGGAGCATGGTACAAGATGGATAAATGGTGATGGATAGAGAATACACTTGTGGAACAATGCAGTGTACAGATGATGTGTTGTAGAACTGTACACATGAAACCTGAATAATTTTGTTAACAAATGTTACGCCTATAAATTCAATAAAAAAGGGAAAAATAAAATAAATGAAATTACACTGAGTGGCCAGATTATTATGATCTCTGAATGCATAATAATCTGGCCATTCAGTGAGTGTATGTATATTAGAAGCCTGGTTCATGAATTCATGCATGGGTGGGGTCCGGCTAACCAGGTCAGGGGGAGGGAACATGGGTGGTTGGCAGGCCTGCCTGCTGGTTGAACTCCTGGTTGAGGGGACAATTTGCATATTAGCCTTTTATTATATACTGAGTGGCCAGATTATTATGTGCTAAGAGATCATAATAATTTGGCCACTCAGTATATTTTATAATATTCTGATGTAGGACCTAGGATTATTCATGGTTTAAGCATGTGGACATAAATTCTCTAAAGAGATATGAGTAGCCTCAACTATGATGTATAAGAGATAACAAATACAACCTGTCTAAGAGATGGGTTATCTTTAGAATTATATATAAATACATAATTTACTTAAGATCTATCTTGGCATGTACATGCAATTTATAGGGTTTTACCTCTTCATACTAAAACTATGTATGTGTTTATGTCTGTGTGTATACTGGCATGATTTTTTACATTCTGTGAATAAACTTGAAAGATCCCTATTTATTTTTATAGTTTTAATAAAATAATTCTTGGATGAATATTACTCTCAATTATTTTATTCATACTGTAGTATTTTAATAAGTTCTTTATCCATACAACTATAAATGAATTTCTTAGACAAGGCTAAACTTTGTTCTATGTTCACTGTCTGCAAACACAAAACATAAAAAAAATTAAAAACAAACAATAAAATGAGCATTATAAATATAAGTTGACACCAACTTTTTTAGTTTTACATTTTCTAGCATCCATTTCTATGTTTTTTATTTTACTATTTTTTTCTCAGTAGTTCAATGACTCACCACTTTTTGAGCACTTACATTCACTTGAATGGACACAGTGGCTAGTGCCCTTTTGGTATTTGTTCCTTCTCTTACTCACTAATTGATAGGTATGTACTTTTTGTTTTTTAAAAGTGATTTTTAAAAAATGACCTTTTTACAACTCAAAAGAGTAGTGATAATTTCAAGTATAGAAGTCAAAGTTCTCTGAATATTATAAATCTATTGTGAGTTATTATTATTAATTTTTTTTACTTATTTGCCTAAGAGATATAACCAAAAGAATTATATATGGTCATTTAGGCTTTGAGCAGAAAAGTAATAGACCAGCTGACTATAAAACAAAAAAACAAACAAACAAAAAAAAAAACAGGAACTGTTTGACCTAACTTCATAAGAGCTGTGAAAAACAGTTGAAGGTCTACAGCAATCAAAACCAAGCAAATACCCAATTTTAAAAGGTCATATTCAAAACAGTAGGAAATTTCATGGCATATTAAATTGCTTTTGCCCCACTTCCTTTCTGGCACAGGTGGTTTTGGTCTGAAGGAGGCAGCTGTCCAGTTCCAAATTTCCCTCCTGGCAGATACTATTTTCAATTTTCTATGCTCTCTGAAACAAAGGACTCTGCTGGAAAGACTGATTTCTGTCATTCCTAAGTCATTGTTTAGGTCAGGAAAAGTAGTGGCCACTGCTCATAAAAATGGCAAAGGCTATAAAAAACCCCAGATACCTGGGACTAGATTTTATTGTGGAATCATAAAATAAACCTTTAAAGATCCTGACAAGAAGCTGGAGTGAGATTTTTTGAAATTATTTTTTAACTGATTCATTCAAAAGCAGTCATGTATATAAGGGAATGGAGAAAAACAAAAGCAGGACAGAGCATGCTGCATGCTAAAAAATACACCTAAGAAGACTTAAGCTTTTACCTCAGGCTCATCCTTTGGCTCAGAGGAAGCCCAGCTAATCACAGATACTATCTGCAAAGACTAAGAGGGGTGTCTGTTTTTTCAAATATCCATTTAAAAAATATATTTTTTATTGATTTTTTACAGAGAGGAAGAGAGAAGAATAGAGAGTTAGAAACATCGATGAGAGAGAATCATCAGTCACATGCCTCTCGCACCACCCCCCCCACTGGGAATGTGCCCACAACCCAGGCACATGCCCTTGACCGGAATTGAATCTGGAACCATTCAATCCTCAGGCCAATGCTCTATCCACTGAGCCAAACCAATTTTGGCCAAATACCCATTTTTTAACAAAATGCTAGGTATAAAAAGAAACAGAAAATCATAGTCTATTTAAAGGGGGTGGGGGGGGGTGGCAGAAACTATACCTGAGGAAGCACAGACATTAGACTTAGTAGGTAAAGACATTAAAATACATTTTTTAAAATATGCTCACAGAGCTAATGAAATCAAGAAGAAAGAATTTAAAAATCAGAAATGATATATAAAAATGAGAATATATATAAAAGGATAGATATTAAGAGAAACCAAATGGAAATTATGGAAATAAAATAACTAAATTGAAAAAGTTAATAGATGGGCTTAAGAGTAGGTTTTAGTAAACAGACACAGAATTGATAAACTTAACATAGAGTAATTAAAATTATCATGTCTGAGGAGATGATAAAGAGTAAAGAAAAATGACAGATCCTAAGGACCAATATATACATTAAAGCCCTCCTAGAAGAAGAAAAACCGAAAGGGACAGAGAGAAATTTTGAAGAAGAATTGGCCAAAAAGTTCCCATATTTGAGTAAAGCTATGAATCAACAAATCCAAATTTAATTATGTATAAGCAGGATAATTCCAAAGAGAATCACACCAAGACACATTATAATGAAACTGTCAAAAGCCAAGACAAAGGGAGAATCTTGATAGTAGAAGAGAAAAAATGATGTATTACATACAAATCCTCAATAAAATTACTATCAGCAAAAACCTGGAAGGCCAAAAGGCAGTAAGATAATATATTTAAAGAGTATGTGGGTGGGTGGCAAGATTGTCATCAGAGAAATCTATATCTGACAAAACTGTCCTTCAGAAATGAGAGAGAAATTAAGACATTCCCAGTTATACAAAATTCAAGGGAAAAGATTACAACCAGTCTTGCCCTAAAATAAGTGCTTTAAGGGAATCTTTCAAATTGAAATGAACACTGGACAGTAACTCTAAGCCATATGGAAATACAACTCTCAGTGGTAAAACTAAATACATGGGAAATATAAAAACTGATATTATTGTACTTTAGTTTGTAACTTTAATTTTGATTTTCTATCAGATCTGAGACAAAGATATAAATATAATTATAGAACTACGATAATAATAACAAAGTGTAAAGATGCAATGTGTCACATCAATGACATAAAGTGATGAGGAATGCTTTATATGAGTAGAGATTTTGTATGTAACTGAAGTTAACTTGGTATTAATTCAAATTTGGTTGCTGTATCTTTAAATTATTTGTAATCTCAATGTTAAGCATAAAGAATTTATCTGCAGAATGTACATACAAAAATGAGGAGAGAATCTAAATGTCTAACTACAAAATCAATAAACACTTGAATAAGCAGTAATAGAAGAAATGAAGGGCAAAGAAACCAAGACATATAGAAAACAAATGATAAAGGTAAGGACTTCTTTATCAGTATTTTCTTTAAATGTAAGTGGATTAATGAAAATGAATGTAAATGAAAAAACAGATTAGTAATGGATAAAAAAATCATGAGTCAATTATATGTGGTTCATAAAAGAATTACTTTAAATTTAAAGATACAAATAAGTTGAGTAAAAGTATAGAAGTTATCCTATGCAAATAGTAGCCAAAAGAAGGTCGGGATGGGTACTAATATCAAACAATATAGATTGCATATCAAAAACTGTTACAAGGAGAGAATAAAATAAATATTTGAGTGAAGATTAATAGAGAACAGTAAAGCAATACATAAAAGTCAATGAAACCAAAAGTTGTTTGATTGCAAAGATCAACAAAACTGACAAACCTTTAGCTAGGTTAATTAAGAGGAAAAGAGAAGACTCAAATAACTAAAATCAGAAATGAAGTTGGGAACAAAATCACCCCCCCTTTTTTTTTAAGAACAGTATGCATGCTCGTATGTCAACAAATTGGGTAAATTAGATAAAATGGACACATTCTTAGAAATACACAATCTACCAAGATAGGATCATTAAGAAATATTAATTCTGAGAAGTCTGTTGGTTTGATTTATATTCTCTGATTGCAAGAGTGATGGCACAAAAGCCTATTTTTAGCTAGTGAAATTAATGTTTACCAAGCAAATGCAGCTCTCCTTCTCTCCATCTTCTCTGTCCCCTGCCAGATCTCTTTCCTCTCCTCTCTCTTGTGTGCTTTCTCTTATCTTTCCCAATCTCCTGCTAACTAGACCCAGGTCTTCCTCAGTAGCCCTATGTAGGAGACCTCTCTGCTGCCATAGGAGCAGAGTGCTGGCCACAGCTGGCCATGTCACCTTCTTTTCTCTAATGGGGTCTATTCCCCAAAGCGCTACATCCCCAGCTTTAGAAACAGATGGGCTCTCCTGGAAAAAAACATTCTCTGCAAAGTCCCAAAGGCAGGGGAAACCAGGACTAAGCATCAGAGACCTATTTTAAAGAACATAATTCTTCTGAGAGGAATCCTGTGCACATCCAGGCCCCAGGAGCTCAATGGATGTCTCCTGCCCAGATCATGGCTCTGGATCTGTCATGTGAACATTGTCTCTAAGCTGTTTCTCAGACCAATGCTCCCATCTGACATATCCATCTTCCTTCCAACTCTCCATTCCCTCTCTGCCCATATCCTACCTAATAAAAGAGTAATATGCAAATTAACCATCACTCTGCTATACCCACAATCCATGCCCACCTGCCACACCCAGCAGCCAATCAGAGGGAGTATGCAAATAAACCCAACCAAGATGTCTATAGCCACAGAGAACAGGAAGGAGGCTTGGGGTTCCCAGGCAATGGGGGAAGCCAAGCTTTCCACCTGCCCTTGCCAGCCTAGGCCTCCACTCAAGGCTACAAAGTTTCAATTATAGAAGGTAAACAAATCCAAACGGAAATGGCGGCAGCCACAGAGCTGGAAAGAGCGGGAGGCTAGAGTTGCCCTGGCAATGGAAGAAGTAAAGCTTTCTACAAACCCTGGCTGGCCCAGGCCTCTGCTTAAGGCTACAAAGTTTCAGTTATAAAAGGATAATAAGCTCCAACAGAAATGGCTGCCAGCCACTGAGCAAGCAGGAGGCTTGGCTCTGCTCCAGGCTACAAAGTTTCAATTGTAGAAGGTAAATAAATTTCAGATACCAGGGCCTCTGCTTGGTTCGCCAGGGGATGTGGCTGGCCTGCAGACCACCACAGGCCCCTCACCCAAGCTGCCCCATGCCCCAAGGGAACCCCCACCCTAATCTGGGACACCCTTCAGGGCAAACCACATGGCCCTCACCCATGCACCAGACTTATATCCTATCTAATAAAAGAGTAATATGAAGATTTACCATCACTCCAACACACAATATGGCTACCCCCATGTGATCAAAGATCCTGCCCCCATGTGGACACAAGATGACCACCAGCAGATTGCCAGCAGGAGATGGCAGTTGGGAGGCACCAAGCCTGCAAGGGAGGGCAGTTTGAGGCAATCAACCCTTCAGGGGAGGGCAGTTAGGGGTGACCAGGTTGGCAGAGGAGGGAAGTTGGGGGCAAAGAGGTTGGCAAGGGAGCAGTTAGGCATCAATCAGGCTGGCAGCAGAGTGGTTAGGGGGTGATCAGGCTGGCAGGCAGAAGCGGTTAGGGGCAATCAGGAAGGCAGGCAGTAGAGCAGTTGGGAGCCAGCAGTCCTGGATTGTGAGAGGGATGTCTGATGGGCACATGTCGGACATCCCTTGAGGGGTCCCAGATTGGAGAGGGTGTAGGCTGGCCTGTGGAACACCCCCCTTCTGTGCACGAATTTTGTGCACTGCACCTCTAGTCCTATATAATAAAACCCTAATATGCAAATCAGAACAACTGGTTGCTATGATGTACACTGACCACCAGGGGGCAGATTCTTAGGGGTAGTAACCACAGGGAGAGTACCACTCAGCCAGAAGCTGGGTTCCTGGCTGACAAGTACAGTGGTGGTGGTAGAAGTCTCTCCGACTTCCACTGCAGGCTGCTGGTAAGGAGCCAGGGGTCCTGGATTGCAAGAACCCCAGACTGCTAAAGGGATGTCTGAGGTCACAGACTGCAAGAGGGTGCAGGCTGGGCTGAGGGACACCACCCCCAGTGCACGAATGTTATTCACCAGGCCTCTAGTTCTGAATAAAACCTTTGAACTTCTGTACCCTATAATCATCTTAGGCCTCTCTAAGGCAATTGGTGGGCTAAAAAGGTGAGGTGGGTAACCTGAGTTGAGGAGCATATACAGTTCTGGTCTTGGCTTGCCAATTCATTGTGTTACTTTGGGCAAAATTTTAATCTCTCAAACCTGGATTTCCTCATGTTTAGCAGATAATCATGATATCTTACTCATAGGGCGATTGTGAAGATTTAATGAGGTAATGGAGATATCATGCTTACATCATGCTTGTCACATAGTAAGTGCTTAAAAAATATTAACCACTAAAAAAAGAAATATAGCCCAGCTGGTGTGGCTCAATGGTTGAGCATAGACCCATGAACCAGGAAGTTATGGTTTTATTCCTGGTCAAGGACCATGCCCCAGTTGCAGGATCAATTCCCATGGGGTCTTGGCTGTGATTTGGTGGGGTGTCACTCCGGGGTGGTGGCAGGGCCTGTGTCCCACTTGGGGTATACTGAATGTTGCTTTGTAGGCTCTACGTCCATGATGTGTATTGTTAAATGGCCTGTTGCTAGGGAGAGGAAGCTGGGCTTTGCTACATAATAATATCATCACTCTGTGTTCACAGCCACCATTTCTGGGCTGGGCTGGGCTTTGTGCTGCATTTTGCATCATGGGGTGTCAGCATTGGCTGTGATTTGGTGAACTGTCACTCTGGGGTGGAGGTAGGTCTGGTGTACCACTTGGGGGGAGCCAAGTATTGCTTTGTTGGCACCAGGTCCATGGTGCCATTTTTCTGTAAATGGCCTGTGTGCATCATGGCAGCTCCTGCATTGAGCATCTGCCCAATGGTGGTCAGTGTGCATCATAGCAATCAATCAGATGGTGGGCAGTTTAGCATATTAGCCTTTTATATATATAGATATAGTGTCACCACAAATGTGACAGCTAAAAATGCATACAGATTCAGGAATTCTGAATTGCCAATTCAAATACCATATGATTTTCTGAATAATGAGAAGGTCTTAAAAAGTTCTAAACAAACACATGTGCATTATTCCTTCAATCATTCCTTAATTTATATGCTAGCAGACACATGGGCATTATTCCTTCAATCATTCCTTAATTTATATGCTAGCAGCATTGTTTTTAAAATGTCTTTATTAAAATCAATCAAAATAACTTGTGGGTATCATGGAATTGGGTTCTAGGCCTACATAGTTTTCTAGGCTCAAATATTCATTTAGATCACATAACATCATTTACATGAATGTCTAACAGGACACAGGGCCATCTTCTGTGGTTCCTGATCATTGCATCTCTGGCTCCTGCTCACTAAATGCTAATAGAGCTCACTTCCCACAATTGTCAAAGGGACAAAATTGTCCTATCGAATTTCCAAAATGATTTCTAGGGGTCAGTATCAGTTCTTTTGAGAACTACTGATCTCAAATATTCTCTCCCTCTTTGTACTCTCTCTCCTGAGAATGAATCATAAAGGGTATTACAGCTAAAAAAGATATTATCTCTCAGCCAATCAAATGTTCTAATAAAAATTCCATTAGCATAATCATAAAATAAATTCAAAATAAAGTTTTGAAACAAAAGTTTTATGGTTTACAGGTCAGAATGTGAAGAGCACACCTTTTCCCCCAGCTGAAAGCACCAAATCCAGTCTCACTAGGACATTCCATGAAAGTATTTCTTTGCCATCACAGACCCAGCCTAGGTTAAAAGCCAAATACACTATTAATATAGAGCAAAATTGCCGAAACCGATTTGGCTCAGCAGTAGAGCGTTGGTCTGCAGACTGAAAGGTCCCAGGGCATGTACATTGGTTGTGGGCATATCCTCCGTAGGGGGTGTGCAAGAGGCAGCTGGTCGATGTTTCTCTCTCATTGACGTTTCTAGGTCTCTATCTCTCTCCCTTCCTCTCTGTAAAAAATCAATAAAAATATATTTAAAAAAATATAGAGCAAAATTACTTGCATTTTTCTAGGGATTTATAAATTATTTATTTTCTAATCATAAACAATAAGAAAAGCACCTTAGGTGAGTGGTACTAACAATATTTTGACTGATTCATATGCTATAGAGATGCAAATTAATTTTATTTTTAAAATTTCTGAATTGGAGAGGGGGAAAAGTCTCTAACCTTATATGCTAAATATCAGATATAAAAGTCTAACATCATAAAAACTTGTAGAATAATTTAACATGCTAAATTAAAATCTCTTAAGTTTGCTTGTACTCCTAGTTATTAATTTTTAATGAGTTAGAAACAATATAGATAGTTCTGCAAAGTGCCTATCTAAGGGATTGATTATATTAAGATAAATGATTATCTTGAAAAAATAAAAAAGGATTCCAAAGGAAGACTTTCTTTTTAAAAGCAATCTTTATCTCTTTTTTTCTTCATATTATCTTGGATTGAAACACTCAAATGTTCTACTTTATGTAAGTGTTAGGATTTAGGTAGATTACAATTTGAGACATATTTCTAAGAGATGCCATTTTCAGTGTACTAAATACTGACATATTAATAGCAAGTCACAGATGACATTTGATCTAGTTGACCTAGCTATTATTTTTCTGACTCAAGCTAGAAACTTCATGGCCACCATCCTCACTCCTGCCCTTATATATTGACCTTATTTTATAAAATTTTAAAGACATGCTAAGTTACCATCTGTCCTTCAGGATGACCTTGGATGACTAGCATGAAAATTTCATTAATAGAACGATAGGATTGATAAGTGGGGGGTTTATTTGGGTAGAAATAAAAGGCATTTTCTTTTAGAACCAATGTACAATACTGAAATTTTCACACAGTGCTATCCAATACACAGGGGAATTGCAAAACTAATGCTTGTGATGAAAATCAAAGCTAGAAGACAAAAGCACAGACATGATAGTTGGACCACAGATATAACAAAGATGCTGAAAGAGAGAGTATTATAGATAAAAATATATTATCTCCTTTGAATACAATAAAAAGAATAGTTGTATAATTTGGGCTCATCTAATTTTTAAGAAGATATAAATTATCTGGGAAATTATTTGTGAATAGTAAAGCAAATATTTAAACAATAGAGTTAAATTCTCTGAGGAAATTTAATATAGAAACTAAATCGTTTTGTTCTAGAGAAGATGTGGCATTCCATTTCAATCAAATTGAATAGTTATTATGAGAGCCATGCTGATCTATTTTTTTTGTATACTATTTATGTTCAAAGATACCTGAAAAATATGAATGAGCTAAAATCAAAATTATTTAGACACAAACATGCCTCAAAATCACTATGATAAAATATAAGAAACAATAAATAACAGAGTCCATTAAATCTGTTTATTAGAGGGCATCATAAAGAAAATATAATGATCTGCTTTGAGTGGTTAAAATCAAGTTCCCATTACTAATTATGATCCATTCTATATAAAATGTTCCATAATTATTTCTTCTCTCTCCCTCTATATAATTACACTGTCAATATTTATGTAATGTATTTTATTGACTTCAGAGAGGAAGGGAGAGAGATAGAGAGATAGAAACATCAATGATGAGAGAGAATCATTGATCAGCTGCCTCCTGCATGCCCCAGACTGGGCATAGATAGAGCCTGTGACCTCTTGTTTTATATTGTAGGTTGATGCTCAACCATTAAGCCACACAAGTTAGGCTACCTCCTCACTAATTTTGATAATAATAGTATTTCCATATACAAAAAAAATATGTCTTCACACAGGGTTTTATCTACCCTGTTTCCCCGAAAATAAGACAGTGTCTTATATTAATTTTTTCTCCCAAAGTTGTACTAGGTCTTATTTTCAGGGGATGTCTTATTTTCGGGGAAACACGGTAGTATGCATATCATACCTCTATAGGATTCTGATATAGAATTCAAAATCTGCTTTATCATGGCAGATTAGAAACAAAAGATGGGTTGACAAAGAAATTATGACTTGCATTTACTAGTTATGCAAATTTCCAGTTAATGAAAAATAACTTAAATACGTTTGAATATACAAAAGTTTATTTTTTAAGGGGTCAGTGTTTCCATGATGGTTTATCAAAGTCTGATGCTTTGTCCTAATACACTTAAATATGTTTCTTGAATACTTGACTTGAATATTCAATTTAGATTAGGCAGTTTATTACTACACATGAAATAGTTACCAACAGAATAGAAATGTGTATTGGAAACCTAGCAAAGGTAGAAAAGTGGGATAAACCATTTTCAAATAGAGCTGCTATATTTTAACAAAAAGCATAATAAAGCTTCACAAACTGGGGCCTAGTTTAGCTTGGCAGCTTATAACATTTAGGTCACCTTTAAGTTACCTGTAGGACAGCACCAGTCCTGCTTTGCTATGCACAGATTCAATGACATAATGTAGCAGAGTTCTGTTTTTATTTCCAAATACGCAATAGAAAATTTACTCCTGCCTTCAGCGATAATTTAATGAAGATTTAACTCTAATTTGCTGCTTTTTCTCTACAATAAAGAAGACAAAACCACTTTTTTTGCTACTTTTTTTTCTTACAGCGTGAATTACCAGCAATTAATTAACATGAATTAGTAAACTATTCTTGAGCTTACTAATATATGTTAATACCTCAAAAAGATAATTAAAGTTCTGGCCAGTATGGCTCAGTTGGTTGAGTATCATCCCATGCACCAAAACGTCACCAGTTCAATTTCCCAGTCAGGGCACACACCCAGGTTTCAGGTTCTATTCCTGGTCTGGAATGATACAGGAGGCAACCAATCCATGTTTCTCTCTCATATCAATGTGTATCTTTCACATTAATCTCTTTCTCTCTCTCTCTCTCTCTCTCTCTCTCTCTCTCTCTCTCTCTCTCTCTCTCTCTCTCTCTCTCTCTCTCCTTTCCTCTGTATCTACATTTTTAAAAAAGATAATTAAATTTCAAACTAGGAATAAACCTTCTTGAAAAGAGAACTTCAAGCATGAACTACACATCCTTTAAAAATGTCTTAAAACTGTCTTTGGGGAGGAGGAGCACAGGCTGGAGGGGGGTAATTGAGGGAAAAGGGGGGACATATGTAATACCTTCAATAATAAATATTTAAAAAAAAAAACTATAAATTAATGTGAAGCTTTCTAAGATCTGTTTGTTTTTATTTTTTTTAAAAGATGAACCAAAATCTATCCAATTAGAATGAAAAAATTGACTTTTTCTTTGAAATGAGCTTTGTCATATGAACATTCTAAGTTGCATCTTTTGACATAATGAAGATATTGTTTTCCCTCCAAGAATAGGTCTATATCAATACCCAACTAAGAGCCATTTGAACATGACTTTTGTGATTATAGCCATAAACAAAATGAATCTCAGAATATTTAACAATGTATAAACGAATAATAGCCTGAGCTTATTTAATTATACTATAATAGTATTTAATTATACTATTCAGAGTACCTTAAAGAAAAAATAAGGCCAACTGAGAAGGCCATTTACTAAGTTCAGACATGTCTATAACCTGCAAAGGAATTACTGAGATTTATGGGAGGTGACATTTTATGGGGAGGATGCATTTGGGAATAAATTTGTACTAAAAAATACAGTGCTAGTTCTATTGAATTCATATATTTCAGTTAAATCAATAAAATTGCATTCAATTGAAAAGGTTTGAGAGATTACTCCCTGTAAACACTAAGGCAAATTCAATGTAAATGACATCATTTTATCATGCCAATGACATAGAAAGTCTGAAAATGCAGGTATTGACAGTCCCATTTGATTGAAACTGCACTTTTAGTGAATCCTAAGTGTACTGTAAAATAATTTTTGCTAAGATGATAGTGATAGTATTTATGTTCTTAGTCCATATATCCAGTGACGCATACTGAAATAAATTCATTTTTTGATAGTAAAAACTGTTCTCTTTATCTATATGGATTGACTCGATATCTTAAAATTTCCCTCAACATAAGGTTTATGCACATAAAGTCCATGACACCATGTGCAAGATATTTTAGTAATAAGACAATAGTTTTACTGTATAGTTTCTGCTTTGGCATATAGTAGAAACTCTATGGATGAAAATTTATATTGGTGTTAATATCTATTAAATTTTTAAAAGGAAAAGAATAGCACCTTTTCTTTTGAAAATGCTAGAGTGAGGAAGATTTGAAAAAGGGAGAACAGAGAAAAATAGCATTAATCTGCAAGTAAAGTTCAACCCCAAATTTAGTGGGAAAGTTGATATCCCAGGATTGTTAATATAATGCTGATGGACATCTAGAGTGATCATGGATAATAAATGTATTTTTTCAAAACTGTTCCCATATAGTATATGTACTTTCATACATATTTACATATTTCAGGTATTTTAGTCAAAGCAATAGGAGTACACTATATACTTTGTTACATAACTAAAATTTTAACTTATGTTTTTATATACAGGGTACCCCAAAAAATGTACACACAATTTAACAGCTTATATCTCAATTGATATTTCATTCTTTTCCATTCCAACCCATTGGAACTAATAATTATTAAAAGTATGTATATATTTTTTTGGGGACACCTTATATATGTAAATATCCATCATAGTTTTTAATGGTCCAATGACATTCAATTAAATGGATGTTCTGTAGTTTAACTCCCTAATGATGAGCATATAATTCATTTCTGTGTTTTGTTTTGTTTTTACAATGATAGACATTACATTAAATAATCTATAACTATACCTATACAGGGTATCTTAAAATGTACATACACTTTAATAGCTGATAGGTCAATTTTAAAAATGAAATGTATTTTAATAAACACTGCGTTTATGATTATTCAAAGTGTGTGTACACTTTTTTAGGACAGCCTATATTTATAATTCTAATACAAAACTTTTTACATATGGATATAAGCCAGTGATACTGCAAAACATCTTATAATAGACAGTAGAGCCTTCCCCCAAACAAAGAATTATATATCCAAAAATGTTAATAGTGCTGAGGTTGAGAAACCCTACTTTAGTCCCTCTATCCTTACTTTAAATGAATGCTCATATCCAGAAACATGAACTTTGCCTTCATCCTTTTCCAAATTATAGTAGCAATTCAGCATTTTCATGACCATTCCAGCAGCAGTCTTCAGTAAAATGTCCCAGACTTTTCTGTCCAATATAGTAATCACTGGACATATATGGCTATTAAACACTTGAAATATAGTTGATTCAAACTTATACGTTCTATAAGTGCAAAACAATCAGACTTTTAAAACTTAATATTAAAAATAAGTAAAACATATCACTAATAATTTTAAATGCTTATTGCATGTTAAAATTATAATATTTGGATATAGTGAGGAAAATTAAATATATATTAAATTAAATTTATCCATTTATTTTTACTTATTAAATATATCTACTCAGAAATATATAAAATTACATATATGGCTTACATTATATTTCAGTTGGACATTGCTGACATGTATAACTGCTCATCTTTATAATTCACTTCCATATAGTCTCCTAAGTGATTCAGATCCTCATGCCAATCAAGTAGCACGTTTAGATCTACTGGGAATCCTGTTTGGTTCAATCCCCTACAGCTGCTGTTTTAAAATCACAGACTACTGATTACCCCAAAAATATGACACTGGGTTATACAACTTTTCTTTTCTATCCAGAATTGTCCACATCCTATCCTAGTCATCAGAACAGATTACTAATGTCTCAATGATTAACTACTGTTTCCAGAGTACTCTTTTCACAAACACCATAAAAATTGCTATAGGAGTTTCTCTCTGAAGAAAGTTGTGGTTCTACCTTAGCAGGAGAAGCATAAAACTCTGGATGTTGTTCATAGTGACACAAGGCCATGATTTAAGAGACCTGAGGAAATATGAAGATTAATGAAGCAACGATAAAAAGAGTAAGTCTTCCTAAAGAAGTGATTTCAAGGTTATGACCTTATTTTCTCTGATAAAAGAGATGCTGGACTTGATAAAATGGAAGCAGCACTGGACTGAGAGTTAGATGACTGAATTCTAGTGTTGTGCTTGCCATGTACTAACTGTGTGACCTTGGGTGAACCATTTAACTTTCCTGTACATAAATTAACAAACCTTTAAAATAAGAAAAAAATCAAAGATTTTTGTTTGGACCATATGAGAAGGTATAGATCCAGAGACATAGAAGCATTGATCAGATCATAAAGCCTCAGAGGAAAGGTGGGGAGGGTGGGGGTAAGGGGAAGAGATCAACCAAAGGACTTGTATGCATGCATATAAGCCTAACCAATGGACACAGACACCAGGGGGGTGAGGGCATGAGTAAGGGTTGTGGTGGGGGCAATGGGGGAGGGATAAGTACACATATGTTATACCTTAATAAATCAAGAAAAAAATAAAGAAATTAAAATATAAAGTGATATATATATATATAAACATAAAGTTTATTATATACTATCTTTTCTAAATACATTGAATACGCATAGTGTATTTGAAAACATGTATGCCAAAGGTAACGAGTAGTTCCGAAATTTAACAATGACTCACATAACTCCAGTTGCTCTCTGAGTGATAGATATTAAGAACAATATGATGCAATGTGATCAGTAAATACCTATCAGAAGAATACTGATAAGCAAGGAGAAGTATGCCCTCAGAGCAGAAGTTGTTCTCAAGCATTTATGCTTCCTATGTGCTAATATGTCAGGTGAATAAAATCACCAATATCTTTATGCAACTAAGACACATGAATGGGAAAGAACAGAGTAGTTACAGATTCATTGATTCACTCCTTTATTCATTGAGTGAATTGACTTAACAGCAGTTATCTACTTTCAATGAAATAGTGGTTATAAATTCGTTGTTTTCAAAATAACTAGCTGTTTTGAAAGGTATTTTGAAATGATGAAAAATACTATTTATACCTAAATACTTGGCCCCCAACTAGGGTCACTTCTTACCATGTTGACAGTGTTACAATAGTTGCCTTGTATTTGGAAAAACTGCACTCCATGGTTCTGGGTAAAGGAGTCATGCTTTTATACTCAAAATATTTCAGAACAAAAAGGAGTCCTTATTTAACAGTTGGGCATATTTATTTCTTAAAGTACAATAATTAAATAGAAAATAAACTGTAGCAGAATTTAAAGACAAAGATTGTGTACTTGAAATAACTATGCTGTTATTTCTTTCCCATTGCATGTTTCTAAAGAAAATTTTCATTGGCTTTGACTTCCTTTTATTAGGATTGTTCTTTTCCCATTCCTGTGTCTTAGTTGCATAACGATATTGGTGATTATGTTCACCTGACATATTATCACATAAGAAGCATGAATTCTTGAGAACAACTTCTGCTCTGAGAGAATACTTCTCCTTTCTTATCACAGTCCTTCTGATAGGTATTTGCTGATTTCATTGTATCATACTATCCTTAATATATATCACCCAGAGAGCAAAAGTATTTGATACCATGAGACCTTCTGCTCAATATTAAAGAAATTGAAGCTACAAATTCATGCTATAGCAGGACATTTAAAAACAATTTTTAAGAAAATACATGATTTTAACAGAGTTACTTATCAATGATTGGCATCTTTGTTTGCTTGGGATACCATAACAAAATATATACTGGGTAGTTTAAACAACAGAAATTTATTTTCTCACACTTCTGGAGGCTAGAAGTCCAAGACCCAAGCACCAGCATGTATTTTTTGTTTTTGTTTTTTTTCTGCTAAGGGTTCTCTTCCTGCATTGTAGACTAGTATTTTCTCATGGTGTCCTCACATAGTAAGGATTCTCTTTTTATAATGGCACTAATCCCATCATGAGAGTCCTACTCTCCTTTCCTCATTTAAATCTAATTACTCCAGAAGAACAAAGATAACAGCATAGGTAAACATATGTTTAGGTTGCCTTCCACAATAACATCAAAATTACAACTAAAGTACATAACAACTATCATCCAGAACCTCAGGAAAGCTGGCTGAGTGAAAGTACTACAACTAGAAGTAAAGGAGAAAGTGCATTGAGATTAGAGGCATGGAACAGGCTGGGACCCAGGTGTGCCGATTTTTTAATTGGGAGGGAGATACAAGCTCCTGCGTGCTCTGAATTCTAGTGCTGGGCGAGACTCTGGGGGACCCAGACACATACAGGGAGAAATTGGACTGTGGCATAGGACAGGGATGTAGGGGCAGCTTTCTTCCAGATGGAGGTGCTCACAACAGAGGTACTCACAATGTCATCGTTCCTGTGCTGGGACATCCCTGGTGCAGGGCTGACTGGCAGCCATTGCTGTTTGCTCTGCCTTGAAGATTCCCTGAGACTCTGCCCCACCCAATTAAAAACCCCATGCAAGCTGTGGGCAGAAGTTTTTGCATATGAATGCCCTGTCCTTTCTCAGCCTAAAATCTGTCAAACTAGCTGCAGGAAGTTTTAGATTTAGATGAGATCATGAGAGTAGGACTCTCAGGATGGGATTAGTGCCCTTATAAAAAGAGAATCCCTAACAAGTGAGGACACAGTGCCCCAAAGCTATCAAAAGAAGGCCCAAGGCCACACCAGCACCAGCCTTCCTTGCTTCACAGCTGGGCCTCATCTATGAATTTCCAAACCCTATATAGGAGGAATATTCAGATCTCTCTGTAGCTCCTGCTGGGTGGCCCCAGGCAGTGGCTGACTTTCATCTACTTGGCGATCCAAGAGCCAATGTACCCAGTGGTCAATGTGAGACTAAAGCAGATTATAACTCTTTACATTCATAAGTGAACATTCAAGGAGCAGACTCAGTGAGTACCAAAGTCCCACTGAAGCAAGTCCTGCCCCATAAGGGTGCCTCCTGCACAGCAGCAATTCCACTGTAGACACAGCTGGTCCTCACCGCCAATTGGCCGGGAGATCAATTCCTCCCAGTAATACCAACTGTAATCAAAGTTCAACTACAACAAGACTGTGTACACATCCCACAAAGGGGTGCACCAAGAGTATCCACCTTAGTGGTTGGGGAGGCTGTGCCACTGGGCCCTATAGGACACCTACTATACAAGGCCACTCTATCAACACAAGGAGACTTAGCAGCACTACCCCATACATAGAAACAGACACAGGGAAGCAGCCAAAATGTGGAGACAAAGAAACATGTCACAAATGGAAGAAAGCAAACTACTGGATATAGAGTTCAAAACCACTTATAAGGTTTCTCAAAAATCTTCTAGAAACCTCTGAGGAACTTAGTGAGAACTTCAAAGATCTTAGTAAGAATGCAAAAAAAAAAAAAAAAAAAAAAAAAAAAAGAAAGGGACCAGTCAAAAACTAAGCATACACTGACTAAAATAAAGAATAATATACAGAAATACAACAGCAGACTAGAAGATCCCAAGAATCAAGTCAAAGATTTAAAATATGAAAAATAAAAAAACACCCAATCAGAAAAGAAAAAAGAATGCAAAAATATGAAGATAGTGTAAGGAGCCTCAGAAACAACTTCAACGGTACCAACATCTGAATTATGGGGGTGCCAGAAGAAGAGATATATTGAAAATGTATTTTAAGTATTAATGACAGAAAACTTCCCCTACCTGGTGAAGGAAATATACTTACAAGTCCAGGAAGTGCAGAGAACCCCAAACAAGAGGAATCTAAAGAGGACTACACCAAGACATAACATAATTAAAATGCCAAGGGCAAAAACAAAGAGAAAATATTAAAAGCAACAAGAGGAAAACAGTTAGTTACCTACAATGGAGTACCCATACAACTGTCAGGTGATTTCTCAACAGAAACTATGAAGGCCAGAAGGAGTTGGCAAGAAATATTCAAATTGATGAATAGCAAAAACCTACAATCACGATTACTATACCTGGAGAGAAGATGGATGCTGACAGGAAGACAGACTTCAAGATAGTGTGTGAGTGAGAAAACAAAGGGAGAGTGAGTGGTCATATGGGGAGTGTTTGTTGGTGAGTTGAGAGGCAGCTATACTCCAGAAGACTGTGGGAAAATGCAGACAGGGCTCTTATAACTGGGCAGCCCCCACTGCTGCTGGGTTCCCTTCCAGAGTGACCGGCTTGAATGCAGAGACCATGCCATCTTGAAGGGGAAAGTGGATGTTGTTGGGAACTTGAAAAGCCCGGGGAATCTATAACTACAGTACCCACCAAATAGCTGCGAACCTGAGAACACTGGTCCCCAATTGGAACAAACATGAGGTTTCAGAGAAGCTATACACTCTACCACAGTAAGGTCAGATTTCACCTGGGATAAGGTGAGTTCTGCAGTCCCTGCAGGAGAGAGAAATGTGAGCACTGCAGGAGCTGGAATAACAGGAAGTCTGCCCCTAGAAAAATTCATGGCAGTTGGGTCTGGCTTAATCCATGAATGTGGAAGGGGGTCCTCTAAGCTGCTAACATGAGGGAACTCTGAAAAGCAACCCATTTGGATCTGAAGCAAAAGGACAGCCTAAAATGTTTTAAAATGTGCAGGATGCTTAGACCCAAGGGAGAAAAAAAGACTGCACAGACTTGTGTGCAGCCCTGGAGTTCTCACAGTTATGCTGGCTCTTTTTCTTTTTCCTCTTTAAATCCTTGTTTCTGATTACTAAGACTAATACATAGGATCACCCAATTGGGGGAACCCTAAGAGAATGCAGGGGAAGGTTGTTTTTCTGGAACCTGGGGATCAGAGCAGGGAATAACCATCAGAGAACCAGCTTTGGGGCAACCCACTCCCACAAACAAATATTGAGTGTCACAGGGAAAGCAGGATCAAAGCACTGGCAAGAGAGGACCTATAGACCAGGAGGTCAATCCAGAAACACTGCCACCCAAGGGTTGATCACAAATTGACACTTGTGTAAACACAAATAAAGGAATACAAGAAATTAAGACATACTGCCTGCTTAAAAATCAGGACTGGCTTATAACCTTAGGAGCAGTGGAACACAGGGAACTGCAACATTGTCCTGACTAGGAAACAGGCGTGCCAAACAGAACAGTAGAGCAAGTGAGTGACCTTCACTACTGCACATTTTTATTTTAATTTTTTTAAATTTTACTTAAGAAACTAGTTTTTTTTCTTTTTCCCTCACTTGATTTTATATTTTTAATTATTACATTTTATTTTCAGTCAGTATTATTACTACTACTATTTTTATATTTTTACATGCCATTTTATTTTCTCTTTATTTTACTTTGAGATTAGTCTTCTACATTCTATTTTTATCTTTCCTTTAGCATCATTCTACTCTATCACAACTTTACCTTTATGCCATCACTCTCTTCCTAACCTTTCCCCTTTTGTATCCTGTTTATCTTAACCCTTTCCGGCTTTAGATTTTCCATATTCCTTCTTTTTACCCCCTGTTAAAATTTCACCCTGCTTATTTATCTAATTTCCAATCCACTGCTCTAAGTCCATACTCATCTCTCTCTTTTCTATCTTAACTATCCAAAAATTTTTTTGCTCTGTCCTTTTGTTGTTGTTTGCTTGATTGTTGACTATATTGATTTTTATGCTTTTTTGTGAGATTGTTTTGCTTATTTTTATGTTTATTTGTGTGTTTTTTCTTTGTTTTGTTTTTTTGCTTCTGTTTTCCATTGCCCTGCTTCATATTAGTTGTTGTTTGTAGTTTGTATTCATCTCCACTTACTTGTTGCTGGCATTTATTGTCATTAGTGGCTGATATTGTACATCAAATTCCAAATAAATATTGGAATTTTCTCCCCATATATATAGTTTGTTCTCCTCTTCTTTCTTATTCTCTTTCTTTTCTTGCTTACTTTTTTTTTCCTTTGCACAATTTCACTTTTGACCTCCTTTCTTTTCTTTTTCTCTTCTTCTTTATCTCCTCTCCTCTAATTTGTCTTTCTCTGGTGGTCACCTTTACTTGGGGTTATTAATATCATGAATACATTTCTGTTCAGTGCCTTGTGTTGTATTATAGTTTGTGCCTTTAAATCAACACAGGAGAGAGAGAACTACATAACCAGACACACAGAGAAGAGAGACCAATGGGAGAAAAAGAAATAGCCCACATATGAAAGAAAAACAGGCAAAACCAGAAAAAAAATAAACAAAATGGAGGCAAGAAACCTGTGAGAGAAAGAATTCAGAGAAATGGTCATAAGGTGGCTGAAAAGAAAGGAAGACAAATTCAACAATATGTGTAAGAACCAAGAGAAAATGAAGAACCAAGAGTAAATAAAAAATATCATTTCTATAAAGAAGTAAATAGAAAGCATCAAAAGTAGACTAGAAGAAGCATAGGACTGCATAATTTAGCTAGAAGTCAAGGTAGGAAAAAATACTGAAGCAGAGCAGCTTCTAGAAAAAAATTAAAAAGCAGGAGGAGAACCAAAGGTAACCTTGGGACAACACTAAATGAAACAACATCTGTATGATAGGAATTACAGAAGATAAGAAAACTGAGTAAGGGACAGAAAACCTGTTTGAAGAAATAATGACAGAAAATTTCCCTGATATAGGGAAGAAAAACCCCATACAAATCCAAGAAGCTCACAGAGTCCCAAAAAAATGAAACACATAAGACTGACACCAAGGCATATTATAATTAAATTGGCAAATACCAATGACAAAGAATCTTAAAAACAGCCAGAAAGAGACAGAAAGTTACCTACAAAGTAACCCCCATCAGACTAGCACTTGATTTCTCAACAGAAACTCATCAGGCTAGAAGGGAATGGAATGAAATATACAAATTCATGCAAATGAAGGGTCCAAATCCAAGAATACTCTACCCAGCAAGGCTGCCAATCAAAATTGAGGGTGAAATCAGGAGCTTCACAGACAAAAATGACTAAGGAAATTTATTACCACCAAACCAGCAATGAAAGCAATGCTAAAGCATCTGCTGTAAAAAATAAATAAATAAATAAATAAATAAATAAATAAATAAATAAATAAATAAATGGAGAAGGAACACAGGGTAAAGAATAAAATATATTTTAAAAAAAAGACAGGGTAATGGACTGGATAAGAAAACATGACCCATATATCTGCTGTCTACAAGAAACCCACTTCAGAAAAAAAAGACACACACAGACTGAGGATGAAGAGATGGAAAAAGGTTTTTCAGTCTAATAGAAATGAAAAAAAAAGCTGGGGTAGCAATACTTATATTTTACAAGTTAGATCTCAAAGTGAAGGCATAATAAGAAGTAAGGAAAGCCACTTCATAAGTCTAAAGGGAGCAATCCAATAAGAAGAAATAACTCTGTTAAACATATATACACCCAATAGAGCAGCACCTACATACATAAAAAATAACTGTTGGATATGAAGGGAGAGATTGACAGCAATAGAATCACAGTAGAAGACTTTAATACCCCACTATCACCTTTGGACACATTCTCTAAACAAAAAAAATCAGCAAAGAAACATCTATCTTAAATGACACATTAGAGTAGATGGAAAGAATTGATATCTTCAGGACATTTCACCCCAAGCCAAAGAATATGCATTATTCTCAAGTGCACATGGTTTATTTTCAAAGATAGACTATATATTGGGTTATAGGCAAAGTATTTTCAAATTCAAGAATATAGAAAAATATATCAAGCATCTTCTCAGATCACAGTGGCATAAAACTGGAAATTAACTACAATAAAAACAATCCCCCCCAAAAAAATCAAACACATGGAGACTAAACAGCATGCTATTAAACAAGGACTTGATTACCAGAGAGAACAAAGAAGAAATAAAAAACACCATAGCAAAAATGAAAACACAACAATCCAAAATCTATGGGACAGTGAAAGCAGTCTTGAGAGAGAAGTTTATAGCTCTAAAAGCCTAATGCAAAAAAAGCAAGAAACAATGGCAAGAAATTACCTAATCCTACAATTCAAAGAATTAGAAAGAGCACAACAAGACAAGCCCAGTGTAAGCAGAAGGAAGGAAATAATAAAGATTAGAGCAGAGATAAAGGATATAGAGACAAAAAATATCCACAAAAAAACAACAATGCAAAAGATCAACAAAACCAAGATTGATGAACCTCTAGCCAGGCTCACCAAGAAGAAAAGACAGTGGACCCAAATAAACAGACTCAGAAATGAAAGAGGATAAATAATGACAGACAACCCCCCCCCACCACACACAATACAAAGGATTGTTAAAAAATACTATGAACAACTCTATTCCAACAAACAGGACAACCTGGAGGAAATGGAAATATTCCTAGAAAAATACAAGCTCTCAAAATTCAAGCAGGATGAATCTAAAAATATCAATAGACCAGTAACTTGGGAAGAAATTGAAACAGTCATCAAGATTCCAGCAAACAAAAGCCCAGGGCAAGATGGCTTCACAGGAGAGTTTTACCAAACATTTAAGGAAGAACTAAAACCTATCCTCTTCAGACTATTCCAAAAAATTCAAGAGGAAGGGATACTTCCAAGCTCATTCTGTGAAGCCAGCATCACCCTAATACCAAAACCAGATAAAGACAACACAATGAAAGAGAATTAAAGGCCAATATCCCTCATGAACATAGATGCCAAAATTCTCAACAAAATTCTAGCAAATCATATTCAGCAGTACATCAGAAAGATCATACACCATGACCAAGTAAGATTTATCCCAGTGATACAAGGATGGTACAATATCCGCAAATCAATAAATGTGATACATCACATAAACAAATTGAGAGATAAAAATCACATAGTCATATCAATTGATGCATAAAAAGAATTTGACAAAATCAAACACCCTTTTTTGGTAAAAAACTCTCAACAAGGTGGGAATAGAAGGATCATTCCTCAACATAATAAAAGCTATATATGATAAACTCACAGCTAACATCATACTCAATAGGAAAAAACTAAAACCATTTCCCCTATGAACAGGAACAAGACAGGTATGCCCACTCTCACCACTCCTGTTTGACATAGTACTGAAAGTACCATTGTAATTAGATAAGAAAAATAAATACAAAGCATCAAAATTGGAAAAGAAGTAAAGCTGTCCTTATTTGCAGATGACCTGATATTGTACATAAAAACCTGAAAGACTCCATCAAAGAACTAATATACTTAATAAATGAATTCAGCAATGTAGCAGGATACAAAATTAATGCCAAGAAATATATGGCATTTCTATACACCAAAAGTGAACTTACAGAAACAGAAACTAAAAACGCAATCCCATTTAGCATCTAATCCCCAAAAATTAAGATACATAGGAATAAACTTAACTAAGGAAGTAAAAGACCTATACACACAAAACTGCAGAACACTGGAAAAGGAGATAGATAAAGAGGTAAACAGATGGAAGAACATACCATGTTCATGGATTAGTATAATCAGCATCATTAAAATGTCCATATTACTCAAAGCAATATATAGATTCAATGTACTCCCCATACCAATGACATATTTCACAGACCTAAAAATAAGGGTCCAAAAATTCATCTAGAATAAAAAAGACCCCAAATATCCACAGCAATCCTGAGAAAGAAGAACAAAGTAGGTAGTAAATTAATACCAGATTTCAAGCTGTATTACAAATATACTGTTCTCAAAACAGCCTGTTACTACCACAAGTACAGACATATAGAGCAATGGAATAGAATAGAGAATCCAGATATCAACCCAAACCACTATGCTCAATTAATATTTGATAATGGAGGCATGAACACACAGTGGAGTCAAGATAGTCTATTCAATAAATGGTATTGGGAAAATTGGACAGATACATGCTAAAAATGAAACTAGACCATCGACTTTTACCATATCAAAAATAAACTCAAAATGGATATAGGACTTTAACCTAATATGGGAAACAATAAAAATACTAGAAGAATCCAAGAGCAGCAAAATCTTAGACATATGCTGAGAAACATTCTTCACTGATATTGCTCCTAAAACAATGGAAACTAGAGAAAATAAACAAATGGGACCACATCAAAATAAAAAAGATTTTTCACAACTAAAGAAACCATCAACAAAACAACAAGAAAGCCCACTGCATGGGAGAACATATTTGCCAATGTTATCACTGATAAAGGTTTAATCTCTAACATCTACAAGCAACTAATACAACTTAATAAAAGATAAATAATCCAATAAAAAAATGGGCAACTGACATAAATAGAATATTTCCAAAACAAGACTAAAGCAAAGCCAAAGGACACATGAAAACATGCTCAAAGTCACTACTTATCTAAGACATGCAAATCAAAAGGACAATGAGGTACCATCTACACCTGTCAGAATGGCAATCATCAACAAATCAACAAATGACAAGTGCTGGAGAGGATGTGAGAAAAAGGAACCCTCATGCACTGCTGGTGGGAATGCAGACTGGTGCAGACACTGTGGAGAACAGTATGGAGTTTCCTCAAAAAACTGAAAATGAAACTGCCATTTGACCCAGTAATCACACTCCTAGGAATATGGCCTAAGAAACTGGAAATACCAATCAGAGAGGATATATGCACCCCTATGTTCATAGCAGCACAATTTACAATAGCTAAGATTTGGAAACCTCCTAGGTGCCCGTCAACAGATGATTGGATCAAAAAACCATGGTACATCTACACCACATGTGTCAAACACAAGGCCCGCGGGCCAAATCCAGCCCACCAGGCCTTGCAATGTGGCCCGCACCGCGCTGTCATCACTGCACTCCGCTGTCAGTTTATGACATTGTCAGTTTATGACTGTTCAGTAAACCATTCGGCCCACGATTTAGGCTGGATTTTAGATTTTGGCCCCTTCTCTGATTGAGTTCGACACCCCTAATCTACACAATGGAACACTATACTGCTCTAAAAAGGAAGGAATTCTTACCATTTTCAGCAGCATGGATGGACCTGGAGAGCATTATATTAAGAGAAATAAGCCAGGCAATGAAAGAAAAATACCACATGACCTCACTCACTTATAGAAAATAAGGAACATTATAACCTGATAAACAAAAAGATAGGTACAGAGTCAGTAAAGCAACGAACAGACTGTCAAATTACAATGGGAAAACAGAGGTGGGGGTGAAGATCAACTAAAGGACTTGTATGTATGCATATAAGCACAACCAATGGACACAAGAAAATGGAAGTGGGTGGGATGAGGGCATGCAACAAGGGTTAGGGGAGGCTGGGGGAAGGTCAAAGGGTAAAAAGGATATATATGTACTACTACATGTAATACTTTAAACAATAAAAATATTTTTAAAAAAAATATTACTCTACCTAGAAAACCTATCATTTAGAATTGAAGGTCAGATAAAGAGCTTCACATACAAGAAAAAGCTAAAGGAGTTAATCACAATTAAACCAGTATTATATGAAATGCTAAAGGGTATTTTTTAAGAAGAAGGATAAGAAGGAAAAGCTAAAGATTAAAAATTATGAAAAACAAAGTGACAACAAATGCATATCGATCAACAAGTGAATCTAAAAATCAAATAAAAAATCAGATGAACCGAATAAACTGGTGAATGTAATAAAATCAGGAAGGAAATGGAGTGGACTGACAATTCTCCTGGGGAAGGGACTGTGGTGGGTGCGGAAAGAGATTGGACAAAGATCTTGTATGCAAGTACTATTGATAGTATGCAGTACCTATGGAAGTTGACAGTGGGGTGGTGAGGGCCTAGGGTGGGGTGGGAATTTGCTGAAGGAGAACTATGGGAGAAAAGAGGGACATCTGTAATAAACTGAACAATAAAGATTAAAAAAAGATTTTCAGGGGAAAAACAAAAATAATAAATATACTAATTTTATATATAAAAAATAAAAAATAAATAAACCTACTTCACAAAGCTCCATCAAAAGTGGGATTAGGGTTTCAACATATGAATTTGGGGAGGGACACAATTCAGTAATATCAGTTGCTAAAAACTACAGCTTACCCTGATACTTTGAAATTGTAGCAGAACTGCAGCAAAATATGCAAACCTAGTGCTGTTTTAGCAGACAGTTACTACAAATTTCCTGTTGCTTATTGCATAGAGTTTTTTAAAAAAATATATTTTATTGATTTTATACAGAGAGGAAGGGGGAGAGAGAGAGAGAGTTAGAAACATCGATGAGAGAGAGTCAACGATCAGCTGCCTCTTGCACACCCCCTACTGGGGATATACCCGCAACCAAGGTACATGCCCTTGACCGGAATTGAACCCGGGACCTTTCAGTCCCCAAGCCGACGCTCTATCCATTGAGCCAAACCGGTCCCGGCTTATTGCATAGAGTTTTAATTTCTAATCTTCAACATACATATTCCCAATATGGTCTCCTATTAACTTCCATCATGTGCTCTGCCAACCAAGGTAGAAGTTCCTCTTGACTGACTCCTAAATATACTTCATACTCTTTTGCGTAGCCCATGCATTTATCATTCAACTCTGTTGCTTAAAATGATCTTCCTAATCTTTTTCCCATGTAATAATCATTATTAAGAAATTTGATACTAAGCAATTGCATTGAGTAAATGATATGCACAGGGATGACTTTAGTTAAGTACTTAACATGGATTATGTCCTTTAATCTTTGCAACAACTAAATGAGGCAGACATTCTTATGATTTGTATTTCACAGATAAGAAGCCTGAGACTAAAAATATTAAATACCTTGTTCACAGTTCCACCACTACACTCTCCATAATGGCAGAGAGTGGATTCAAGTACAGTTTTATCCCATTATAAAAGCTAAATTTTAACCTTTGTGCTATGCTTCTTGGAGGCAGCATTATCAAAATAATTTTGTTTTCATAATATGATTATTAAAAGATAGTGAATTGTTCCAAACAACAGATTCTACTGATGTTGATTCAGTGAGCTTATTATTTTTTTCAACAACTGAAAAACAGTAGCTATTAACTCCATAGAGAAAGAATATTTAAAGGTATCCATTCACCACAAACGAAATTTACCCAATAAGCATTTCATGACTATTTAGGTCCATTTTTAATAGAATATACTTGAAATTTGATAAAAATAGCTTCACATATTTTTTAAAATTCTTTATTGTTTAATGTATTACACATGTCTCCATTGACCTCTCTCTAGCCACTACCAACCCCCAGCACATTCCCTCACGGCCATAGTGTCTATGCACATTTGGTTGATATCTTAACCTTCCCATCCTCCCCTGCCTTCCCTCTGAGGTTTGGCAGTTTGATGCTTCTACATCTCTGGATCTATTTGTGTTCCTCAGTTTATGTTGTTCATTATATTCCACAAATGAGTGAGATCATGTGATATTTATCTTTCTCCGACTGGCTTATTTTGCTTAGCATAATACTCTCCATGTCTATCCATACTGTTGCAAATGTTAAGAATTCTTTCTTTTTTACAGCAGTGTAGTATTCCATTGTGTAGAGATACCACTGTGTGTGTTTTTTTAAATATTTTTATTGATTTCAGAGAGGAGATATAGAAACATCAATGATGAGAGGGAATCATTGATTGGTTGTCTCCTTCAGGTTGGACTGAGCCTGCAACCCAGCCATGTGCTCTTGACTGAAAACAAACCTGGGACCCTTCAGTCCACAAGCTGACTCTCTATTCACTGAGCTAAACCAGCTAGGGCTGTACCACTGTTTTTTTTTTATTCACTCATCTGCTGATGGGCACTTCACCTGTTTCCAAATCTTAGCTATTATAAATGAAATATAGGGGTGCATATGCACTTTCTGATTGGTATTTCTTATTTCTTGGGATATATTTCTAGAAGTGGGAACAGTGGGTCAAATGGGAGTTCCATTTTTAATTTTTTGAAGGAACTCCATTCTGTTTTCCACAACGGCTGTACCAGTCTGCATTCCCACCAGCAATGCACTAGGGTTCCTTTTACTCCACATCCTTGCCAGCACTTGTCATTTGTTGATTTGTTGATTTGTTGATGCTAGCCATTCTGACAGGTGTGATATGGTACCTCATTGTCATTTTTATTTGCATCTCTCAGATGATTAGTGACTTTGAGCATGTTTTCAAATGTTTCTTGGCCTTTCGTATGTCCACTTTCAAAAAAAATGTCTGTTTAGGTCCTTTCTCCATTTTTTAAATTGTTTAAAGTATTACATATAGTACTACATATGTCTCCTTTTTCCTCCATTGACCTACTCCCAGCCATCTTCAACCCCTTCCCCAGGCGCATGCACTCACGCCCCTAGTGTCTGTGTCCATTGGTTATGCATATAGGCATGCATAAAGCCATAGATATCTGAGTGTTAATTTTGTATCCTGCTCCATTGCAGAATTCATTTATTAAGTCTAGTAGTTTTTTATGTTGTCTTCAGGGTTTTCTATATACAATATTATGCCATTTGTGAATAATGACCATTTTACTTATTTTCCAATTTGGATGCATTTTATTTCTTTTTCTTATCTGATCACTATGGCTAGCATTTCCAGTACTATGTCTAACAGGAATGGTGAAAGTGGGCATCCCTGTCTTGTTCCTGTTCTCAGGGGAAATGGTTTTAGTTTTTGCCCATTTTGTATGATGTTGGCTGTAGGTTTGTCATATAATGCCAATAAGTGGACCTAACTCAGAGTTGCCTTCTTTAAAAGGCAATGATGGAGGAAAAATTTGAAGAATTTGGTAAGATATGGTGACAAAGGGAACTCACAGAACAGGAAGAGCAGTTGCTAAAGGCCCAGGAGAGGGTTTGGCACTTTCTTAGAACTGAGAAGCCTGATATGGCTAGAGTATAAATAGTTGCCAGGAACCATTTCCAGTATGTAATAATTACAAGAGTTTCACCAAAAGTTGGTGAAGCTTGGGGAGCTCAACGAAGGTTGAGTCTAATGTAGTTTACCTGTTGGAATTGCTAAACAGAACTTCCCCCAAACCTGAATAGGATTGTCTGCTGCCAAACAGCTCAGGGCATTTTATTGCCTCATGCTGGCCAAACACCTGAATAGCTATAGGATATTCCTCAAACTGACAATGCTTCTGTACCCTACCCTTTTAAAACATACACTTCGAAGTGTATGTCTCCATCTTACCTTAGGACAAGTTGTCTTAATAAATAGCACGGGGTCCTTAGACAAGTAGTCTTTCAGCTCCTTTAGCTGAAGATTCTCTGACCCCCAATACCTTTCAAAATTATCTTTCGTCTTTGGACTCCTTAATTATCTATATGCAGCCCCTTTCTCCAGAATGAAGAATGCTTTGTAACGCTGGGACAAGAACCCTGGCAATGGTATGCTTCATTCAAGCAAGAATGGAGCTTGTAAAGTGAAAATTTCTTCAGGAACCTAAGGACCGCGTTTTATATTTTAAGCTAAGACAAAGGGAAGACATTAAATTCTCTTTTAACCCATGAAAGAAAACCAATATATCCAGCTCTTTAAACATCTTTCATTCAACATTTATAGAAAATTGTTTAGATCCTATATGCTTTATTGAAAATAGAGGCTTATAATGTGGTTGTTTTCAAGATGCATGCTAATTTGAAAAAATGAAAACAAGTTGTTTTAATATTTTTAGCTTCAGAACAGTTTACTCATATGCAAAATAGAGGTAATAATGCCAATTTTACAATAAATACTCAAGAATAAAATGGAAAGAATTGTTTAGCACCAAGGATTAAGCAAGACTGAGTTCACCAGAGTAACATCTTCTGGTAGGGATGGGGGGTATAGAATTCAAGAACCCTCAAAACTGCTTTTGTGGCACCATTATACTATCTTTCTTATAGCATAAATTAGAGGCCCATTGTGCAAAATTCATGCACAGGGGTGTCCCTCTTGCAATATGGGACTGCTGTCTCCTAATCACTCACCTGCCTGCCTGCCTGATCGCCCCTAACCACCTCTGTCTTGGCCCCTACCTCCAGAGTTTCATACTTAAGGCCATCTAGAATGATGTCCGGAAAATCATTCCGCTGTCAGGTCTAATTAGCATATAATGCTTTTATTATTATAGAATTATTATACCGGTAGATGCTTTTATTATTATAGATCATTGTATCACTATCATTTTTATTGTTGACACTATTATAGATGTCTTGCACTTCCTCCCACTTTTCCTACCTCCCACTCAGCCCCCACCACTTCCTCCTCTGATCTTCACAACATTTGTTGTCTATGTCCGTGGGCTATGCATATATGTTCTTTGGCTAATCTATTCATATTTTTTTTTTTATCCGGACCTTCCAATCCCCCTCTCCTCTGACATCCATCATTCTGTTCCATGTATCCATACTTCTGGTTCAATTTTGTTCATCAGTTTATCTTGCACATTACATTCCATATATGAATGAGGTCATATACTATTGGTCTTACTTTCACTGGCTTATTTTTTTTTTAATTTAATAAATCTTTACTGTTCAGATTATTACAATTGTTTCTCTTTCTTCCCATAATAACTCCCTTCCACCCGGTTTCCACTCCACCCTCTGCCCTTACCTCCCCCTCACTGTCCTCATCCATAGGTGTACAATTTTTATCCAGTCTCTTTCAATACCCCCACAGCCCTTTCCCCCTGAGAAGTATCAATCCCCTCCCATCCTATGCACCTGATTATATTATATTCACCAATTTATTCTGTTCCTCAGATTTTTAATTCACTTGATTTTTAGATTCACTTATTGATAGATATGTATTTGTCGTTTATAATTTTTAATCTTTACTTTTTTCTTCTTCTTACTCTTCTTAAATAATACCTTTCAGCATTTCATATAATACTGGTTTGGTGGTGATTAATTTCTTTAGCTTTTTCTTATCTGTGAAGCTATTTATCTGACCTTCAATTCTGAATGATAGCTGTTCTGGGTAGAATAATCTTGGTTGTAGGTTCTTGCTATTCATCACTTTGAATATTTCTTGCCACTCCCATCTGGCCTGAATAGTTTCTGTTGAGAAATCAGCTGACAATCATATGGGTGCTCCCTTGTAGGTAACTAACTGTTTTTCTCTTGCTGCTTTTAATATTCTCTCTTTATCTTTTGTCCTTGGCATTTTCATTATAATGTGTCTTGGTGTGGTCATCTTTGGATTCCTTTTGTTTGGGGATCTGTGCACTTCCTTGGCTTGTAAGTCTATTTCTTTCACGAGTTGGAGGAAGTATTCTGTCATTATTTCTTCAAATATGTTTTCAGTATCTTGCTCTCTCTCTCTTCTTCTGGCACCCCCATAATTCCTGTGTTGGTACTCTTGAAATTGTCCCAGAGGCTTCTTACACTGTCTTCAACATTTTGGATTCATTTTTATTTTTGCTTTTCTGGTTGGGTGTTTTTTGCTTTTTTGTATTTCAAATCTTTGATTTGATTCTTGGGATCCTCTACTCTTCTGTTGGGTCTTTTTAATTTTTTATTTCAGTCAGTGTATGCTTAATTTCTAGTTGCTCCTTTTTCATATCCTCCAGGGTCTCGTTAAATTTATCAGCCTTTTCTAGGAAATTCTTGGAAAACCTTATAACTGTGGTTTTGAACTCTATATCCAGTCTTTTGTTTTCCTCCATTTCTTTCATTTGTGATCTTTTTGTTTGTCTCCACAATTTTGCTGCTTCCCTGAGTTGGTAGGGTGGCTTTGTGTGCTTTGTATCCTATATGATCCAATGGGTCGGCCTCCCAGTTACCGGAGGTGGACATTCTTGGTGCACCCTTTTGTGGACTGTGTGTATAGCCTTGTTGTAGTTAAGCCTTGATTGTTGTTGGTGTCACTGGGTGGAATTGACCTCCAGGCCCATTGGCTGTGAGAACTCACTGTGTCTATAACGGAAGAATTGCTGTGCTGGAGACATGCTTATGGGGCCAGACTTGTTTCAGTGGGGCTTTGGTGCTCACTGAGTCTGCCTCTTGAATGTGTCCCTTATGAGAGTAGTTGAAATCTGGTGTCATCTCACAAAGACCACTAGATACACTAGCTTCTTGATCTACAGTGGGGTGGAGGTCAGCTACTGTCTGAGGCCACCCAGCAGGAGCTACAATGAGAACTACAGTTTTCTCCTCTTTGCTTGGGGTTTGGATGTTTTGGTGCTATCTGAGTGGAGCTGCAATTTGTTTGGTTAAGCTGCAGGCCATTTATATGCAAAAGCCACTGCTTGGAGCTTGGGTGGGTTTGTAGATTGTGTGTGGCGGAGTATTGGGGCTTCACTAGGTTAAGGCTTGGCAAACAGCCATGGCTGCCAGTCAGCCTTCTCTGTGTTTCCACATTTCCAAGCCCATGTGCCCGCTCCCCAGTTCACTAAACATTGATTGCTGGGCACACCTCTGCAAGAAAGTCACCCTCATTTTACAATGCAATGGCCTCTCCAGAAACTGTATTTCAGAGTAATCAGGAGTTTGTCTCCCTTCAGGTTGAAAAGGAGCAGCACATCCAATTACCCACCACCAGCCCGATTTGCATGCCTCCTTACCTCAGCTTTTCAGCGCTTTTGCACGTCTGTCTCTATGTTCTATTCTCTTTCCTTCTAGTTGTAGAACTTCCACTCAGCCATCTTTCCCGTGGTTCTGGGTGATAGACGTTTTGTCTTTTAGTTGTAGTTTCTCATCACTGGCTTATTTCACTTAGCATAATAATCTCCAGGTCTATTCATGCTTTCATAAAAGGTAAGAGTTCTGTCATCTTTATAGCCGTATAGTATTCTATTGTGTAAATGCAACACAGCTTTTTAAATAACTCATCTACTTTTGGGCACTGGGCCTGTACACTGCTATGAACATAGCATATATTCTTTCTTATTGGTGTTTCAAGATTTTTAGGTATATTACTAGAAGTGGGCTCCCTGAGTCAAAAGGAGGTTCCATTTTTAATTTTTGAGGAAACTCCCTACAGTTTTCCACAGTGGATATACCAGTCTGCATTACCACCAACAGTACACTAGGGTTCTCTCTTCTCCACATCTAGCACTTGTCGCTTATTGATGGTAACCATTCTGGCAGGTGTGACATGATACTTCATTGCAGTTTTAATTTACATCTCTCTGATGATTAGTGATGAGCATTTTTCATGTGACCATTGGCCATCTCTATGTCTTCTTTGGAGATGTGACTAATCAAGTCTTATCCCCTTTTTAAATTAGGTTGTTTGTCTTCCTGTTGTTGATTTGTATAAGTTCATTGTATATTTTAGAAATTAAACCATTATCAGATGTGTCATTGGAAAATATGTTCTCCCTTACAGTGGGGTCCCTTTTTGTTTTGTTGATGGTTTCTTTTGCTTTGCAGAAGGTTTTAAGTTTGATATTTTTCAATTTGTTTATTTTCTCTTTCTCCTCTTGCCTAAAATATGTCTAAGATTTTACTGCCTATGTTTTCTTCTAGGAATTTTATAGTTTTGCAACTTACATTTAACTATTTTGTCCATTTTGAGTTTATTCTTGTGTGTGCTGTAAGTTAGTGGTTTAGTATCTTTATTTTGTTGCATGTACCGGTAGCTGTTCAATTTTTTCAACACCATTTATTGAAGAGACTGTTTTTACTCTGTTATATGTTTTTGCCTACATTGTCAAATGTCATTTGACAATAAAGGTATAGGATGACTTCTGGGCTTTTTGTTCTGTTCCACTGATCTATGTGCCTGCTCTTGTGACAGTACTGGGCTGTTTTTATTACTGTGGCTTTGAGTATAATTTTCTTTCATATAACATGATTCCTCCAATTTTTTCTTCTTTCTTAAGAACACTGTGGCTATTAGGGGTATATTATGGTTCCATATAAATTTTTGGAATATTTGTTCTAGATCTGAGAAAAATGCCATGGGTATTTTAATAGAAATTGTGTTGAATCCATAGAATACTTTAGGTAGAATGGCATTTTAATTATGTTAATTCTTCCAATCCTTAAACATGGTATATGTTTCTACTTGTTTGTATCTTCCTCTATTTCTATCTTCAATGTCCTATAGTTTTTTGAGTCAGGTATTTTACCTTCTTGTTTAAATTAATTTCTAAGTACCTTATTTTTTGTTGGGATAGTAAATGATATTTTTTTCTTAGTGTCCCTTTAATTTTGTTTTGCTTAATCCTTGCTCCAGGACACTTTCATTGACTTTTAGAGAGTGGGGAAGAAAGAGAGAGAGAAAGAGAGAGGGAGAGACATCATTTTGAGAGAGAAACATTAATTAGATGCCTCCCACATGTACTTCAACCAGGGCTGAGGATAGAACCTATAACCAGTGTACAGGATCCATACTCCTACCAAATGTTCAAGTGTTCTACACTGGCCAGGGCTTAGTTTTTTTTTTTTTTTTTTTTCCCTGAGAGTTCATTATATAAAAATTCCACCAATTTCTGGATATTAATTTTGTATCTTGCTACTTTGGTGAATCATTTATTAAATCTAATAGTTTTTTGGGGGGAGTCTTTAGATTTTTGTATGTATAATAAATATCATGTCATCTGTGAATAATGACAGTTTTACTGCCTCCTATCCAATTTGGATGCTTTTTGTCTCTTCTTGTCTCATCACTGTTGCTAGGACTTCCAGTACTATGTTGAATAAGAGTGATGAAAGCAGACATCCTTGTCTTGTTTGTGATCTTAAGGGAAATACTTTTAGTTTTTGCCCATTGAGTATGATGTTAGCTTGGGTTTGTTATATGTGGACTTTATTATGCTGAATATTCTAACTTTGTTGAGATTTTTGTTTTTGTTTTTTTTTTAATCACAAATAGGTGCTGGATTTTATAATTTCCCCCTTCATTTATTGATATAATCATGTTATTTTAAAAATATATTTTATTGATTTTTTTACAGAGAGGAAGGGAGAGGGATAGAGAGTTAGAAACATCGATGAGAGAGAAACATTGATTATCTTCCTCCTATACACCCCCTACTGGGGATGTGCCCACAACCCAGGTACATGCTCTTGACCAGAATCGAACCTGGGACCTTTCAGTCTGATGTTCTATCCATTGAGCCAAACCTGTTTTGGCTATGATTATCTGATTTTTATCCTTCATTTTGTTTAGTGGTGTATCATGTGTATTTATTTGTGGATATTATACCAACCTTGCATCTCCTGAATAAATCCCACTTGATCATGGTGCATGATATTTTATCTGATTTGCTAACACTTTGTTGAGGATTTTAGCTTATACAATATATTCATCAAGGATATTGGCTTTTAATTTTCTTTTTTTGTAGTGTATTTTTTACTACAAACTATCATTAGTTTCCCTTTAATTTGTGTTCTGCTTAATCCTCACTCAAGAATTGGCAGAGCAGAGATTAGATCCCAGTTTTGTTTAAGTCTAAATCCTATGCTTCCCCATGAGGAATCTTCCTGGAGAATCATTAGTTGCCAATTATTGAGAGTTACTGAAGATACATGATTCTGATGGTAACATGGTAAAAGCACTGTTTTATGAGGATGGTTTCATGTCTTGAAAGGAGAGAAGTGAGTCAAGATTAGAGGAAGATTTCTGTGTTGTGGAGACCAGAACCATACGTAGGATTTTAGGCATAGACACAAGCATATTCTAGTACCAGAGAACACAGCTAAATATTTAGGACTCTACACAAAGCTACTTTCTTCTTTCACAGCAGGAAAAATCTTAGCATATTTCTAAAGTGAATAATTTTCTATTTACAGCTGTTTGGTGTGGGCAGGTTTAGAAACTCAAGTCCTTACCTTTCCCAAGTCCTAGTGTTGCCATAAAATAAAACCCACCTTAAATAATAAAAATAGCAATTATTTAAAAACATTTTTTTATTTTCAGGTATTTAACTGATTTCAAAATATGCTTAATAAGAAATGTTTACTACATCTCTTTGAAATTGAACAAAACGTCAATTTCTTCCAGCAAGCAAAGAAAGGTGTCCTATCACAGAATATATTACTGAATAATAGACAAATATGTAAATTGATCATACCTCCGCTACACCCACAGCCAATCAGAGTGAGTATGCAAATTTGAAGGCCAAAGATGGCAGCTGCCCAGCTGCTCCAGGCACTGAGTGACCAGGTGGGGCAGGACACCTGCTATGAGAGGGAGGGCAGGAGGCAAAGGGATCTACAGGAGTGGAGTGCCACAGCCAAGAAAGACTACAGACTCCAGAGTCTGCAGCGAAAACTAAGAAGGCAGACACTAGCCTGCGTGAAGGCCTGGGTCCCGGATGCCAGAGGAAAACCAGTGCTGGAAGCCAAGGGAAGGAAAGCCTATTGCACGAATCTCTTCATGCAATGGACCTCTAGTACTTATATAAGATTTAAGTTTAATATCAGATTGTCCCTGGAAGACCCGTATTCACAACTGAGCACACATTGCTTATTTTATCTCAGTACTTGGTTCTGAATATATCATGAAGTGTAAATATCATATAATGCCATAAAATAAGTAGTTACTTCCCTAGTGAATTGAATTTTCAAAAGGATTTGTGGAAAATAGCCATCAATTTTCATTTCCTTCTGTTTCCCCTGTATACCAAACTTTTCCTATTTCAGAAAATATTTTGTCTCTAAGAATTTTTTTGTTATCAGTTTCTTTCACATTCTGGTTTTTGAGGTAATGGCTCATCTCTTATCACTGTGTACCACATATACTCTAATTGTTAAACACATACATAACTTATAAAAGTTTTAATCCATTTTATTTTCAGAGGAGCTAATCTCAGTCTCCATCTGATATATCTCAGAGAATTATCCAGTCAAGACTAGAAAATATAAAGCACTATAGAGGTAGGATCTGAAGTTTAGTCCTTATTTCAGAGCTTCTCAAATATGTGGCCTTGAGGAAGATACCATGTTTTATGTATCTGTGAAATGGAAATAATAATCCTATATAATAAAAACCTAATATGCAAATTGACCCTATAGTGAAACTGGTTGCTATGACATGCACTGACCACCAGGGGGCATATACTCAATGCAGGAGCTGCCCCCTAGTGGTCAGTGTGCTCCCACAGGCACTGCTCAGCCAGAAGCCAAGCTCATGGCTGGCGAGTGCAGCAGCTGTGGCGAGAGTCTCTCCCACCTCTGTGCCATCATTAAAGAGCAGCAAGCCAAGCAGTAAAGAGCAGTGAGCAGCTGGGCAGACATTCCCCAAGGGGTCCTAGACTGCAAGAGGGTGCAGGCCAGGCTGAGTGCCCTCCTCTTCCCCCGCCAGTGCACACATTTCATGCACTGGGCCTCTAGTAATAATAATAAAAATAATAATTTAACCTATAAAGGCTAAACTGGATATCTCAAAGAAAGATATATTTTGAGTCCTTTGAATCCATCTAGAGCATAAATAAGAAGTCAAATCAGTTTTCCATGAAATAGTATTTTCAGTAGTATCAAACTCAGCTTTAGGAGAGGGTGTCTCTTAAATAATGGAAGTACATGATTTCAGAGATAAATACACTATAACAAGAAATGCAAATGTTATTCTCCCTAGGGTTCAGGGAAGCCTAGGACTCTGAAGAAACACATTTTAAAAGGATGGGATTAGCCTTTTGTCACTTGATCCCATATTCTGCCAATTGCAAAAACAATCAGTTATGTTTAGAAAATGCTCATGGTTGGGATACCTAGGAACTGGCTTCTAAACCTATTTCCTGTCTAGATGATTTTGGGTGAATTTATTCCTTCTTTGAGGCTTACTTGGTTTTATCATCTGTGAAGTTATAAGTCCAAATTTTATTGTATGCATATGATTTACTAAGAAAAATATCTCCCTGCCATTGCAAAAGAATCTGATAGCCTAATTATACCCCTTCAAACTAAATTAGTTCCAAGCTGTCTCTTAAATGGTGTTTCATAGTCAAAGTGAAGGTCATATTATTACAGTGTCAGCTCTCAGTAAAATTACAAAATGGTTGATTTCTAATCTTTGTCATTTTTTCCCTCTTTTCAAGTGTCCTAATCCAATGGTCAACAAACTGTGGCTTGTGAGTCACATGAGGCTCATTGGCCCCTTGAGTGTGGCTCTTCCACAAAATATCACGTGTGAGTGTGCATGTACAGTGTGATTGAAACTTCGTGGCACATGTGCAGAAGTTGGTTCTTGGCCTGGGTGAGTTTATTTCAAAGAAGTTGCCTTAGAACACTCAATGGGCCAAAAAGCCACATGTGGCTTGCAAGCCACTGTCTGCCAACCACTGTCCTAACCTAACACAAACCTGATCTTCCTCTAGGTACCATACCAAATTACCAATATACATGGCCAATATACATGGTCTTTCCAGGATCTATATGGATATTTTAACCCATCTCAAAGCCTTTCAAGGCAGCCACTGATTCCATTCATTTCAGAGCTACATAGAACCATGTATGGTTTATTTCCTCAAATGACATTTCCTCAAAAGGCAAGGATGGAAATATGAGCTTATAGTGAAGACTCTACTTTGGATGAAAAACTTTCCTACAATATGCCTTGTCTCTTATCCTAAATGTTGACAAGAAGTGTTGAATAGAAAATACTAGTGAATGAGTAATTAAATAGTATTTATCTTTACCATGGTCTTGAGCACAGTAAAATAATATTACTTTTTAAAATATATATATTTTATTGATTTTCCACAGAGAGGAAGGAAGAGGGATAGAGACCTAGAAAAGTCAATGAGAGAGAAACATCGACCAGCCGCCTCCTGCACACCCCTCACCGGGGATGTGCCCGCAACCAATGTACATGCCCTTGACTGGAATCAACCTGGGACCTTTCAGTCCACAGACTGATGCTCTATCCACTAAGCCAAACTGGTTTTGGCTAATAATATTACTTTTTATAGTCAATAATTAACCAAAATGTTAAATAATTATGATGACACAAGTGTTGATGATATTGATGATGATGATGATGATGATGATGATGAATTGTCATATTCAGAAAGGAAGTCCAACTGAAGTATTGGGTGTTTCAGATTTTCTGAAACCCAAATGCTTTATTTCCACTATAAAAGTAAATTCATAAAATTTTCTTAAATAAAGGAGAAACCAAGATGGCGGCATAGGTAAATGCCTTAACTTGCTGCCCAGCATAACCACTTCAAAACTACAACTAAAAGACAAAACGGAAATCATCTAAAACCACAGGAAGACTGGCTGAGTGGAAATTCTACAACTAGAAAGAAAGGGAAAAGCACACTGAAACTCAGAAGAGGTGCGGAAGTAAAGGCAGAGGTACAGAGGCGCATGTGTGGAGTGGGCTGGAAACTGAGGATGAGGCTGTCTTTTTTCAAGTGGGAGGGAGAAACAAGCTCCCCACTGCTCTGAACTCCAGTTCTGGGTGAGACTGTGGGGACCCAGACTCATACAGGGAGAAACTGGCCTGTCTGACAGCAGGGAGAACTTGAGGGTGACTTTCTCTCAGAGGTGCTTGCAGCAATTACCAATTAGCAAGGAACACTGAGACCCAGGGGCCTCTTAGGGATGAGTTGATAGAAAGCTATTGCTGTTTGCTCTGCCCTAAGCCCCTGCCCCATGAATCCATTTCTGTTTGCTCAGTCCTGAGACCTCGTCCCACCCAATCTGTGTGCAGAGGCTTTTGCATATGAATGGCCTGGTTCTTTGAAATCTAAAATTAACTAACAAACTGCAGCTGAATCAGAGAACCCAGAACATCCAAAAGAAGGCCTAAGGCCCCATAGCAGCCTGCATTGCTTCACAGCTGGGCCTCATCTAGGCACCTCCAAAACCAAACAAAGAAGAGGAATCTTCAGTTCTCTCCATAGCTCCTGCTGGGTGGCCTCAGGCAGAGGCTAAATTAGCAAATCCTTCATGATCCAAGAGCCAATGTACCCAGTGGTCAGAGCGAGACTATCCAGATTAGAACTCCTCAGATCCATAAGGGACATACTCAGGGGGCAGACTCAGTGAGCACCAAAGCCCCACTGAAGCAAGTCTTGCCACATAAGAGTGTCTCCAGCATAGAAGTTCTCCCATTGTAGACTCAGCTGATCCTCACAGCCAATTGGCCTGGAGGTCAATTCCTCCAAGTGATACCAACAACTATCAAGGCTTATCTATTGTACAAGTCTGTGCACACAGTCCCTAAAAGGGTTAGCCAAGATTATCCACTTCAGGTAACTGGAGAGGTTGAGCCATTAGGCCCTAAGGACACCTAGCACACAAAGCCACTCTTTCAACTCAAGGAAGCAGCCAAAATGCGAAGACAAAGAAACAGGTCACAAATAAAAGAAATGGTGAAAAAACAAACTATAGGATATAGAGTTCAAAACCATGGTTATAAAGTTTTTCAATAATTTTCTAGGAAAAAGCTAATAAGTTTAGTGAGACTCTTGAGGATATGAAAAAGGACCAACTATAAATTAAGCATACACTAACTGGAATAAAAAAAATAAAATACATAGATACAACAGAAGAGTAGAGGATTCCAATAATCAAGTCAAAGATTTGAAATACAAAGAAGCAAAAATCACCCAACCAAAAAAAGAAAAATGAATCTAAAAAGTTGAAAATAGTGTAAAGAGCCTCTGGGACAACTTCAAGCATACCAACATCCCAATTGTGGGGGTACCAGAAGAATAGAGTGAGCAAGATATTGAAAACCTATTTGAAAAAATAATGACAGAAAATTTCCTCCACCTGTTAAAAGAAATAGACTTACAAGTCCAGGAAGTGCAGAGAAACCCCAAACAAGAGGAATCCAAAGAAGACCACCCCAAGACACATCATAATGAAAATGACAAGAGCAAAAGAAAAAAGATAGAATATGAAAAGCAGCAAGAGAAAAGGAGTTACTTACCTACAAGGAAGTACCCATATGCTAGTCAGCTGATTTCTCAACAGAAACTATTCAGGGAGTGGCAAGAAATATTCAAAATGATGAAAAGCAAGAACCTTCAACCACATTTACTCTATCCAGCAAAGCTGTGATTTAGAATTGAAGATCAGATAAAGAGCTTCCCAGATAAGAAAAAGCTAAAGGAATTCATCACCACCAAACCAGTATTATATGAAATGCGGAAAGGTATTCTTAGAAGAAGAAGAGGAGGAGGAGGAAGAAGAAGAAGAAGAAGAAGAAGAAGAAGAAGAAGAAGAAGAAGAAGAAGAAGAAGAAGAAGAAGAAGGTAATGATAAAAATTATGAACAACAATTATATATTTATCAGCAAGTGACTCTAAAATCAAGAGAATAAAACATCTGATGAACAGAATAAATTGGTGAATATAATAGAATCAGTGGCATAGAAAGGGAGTGGACTGACAATCCTTGGTGGGAAAGAGGTGTAGGGATTGTGCAGGAAGAGACTAGACAAATATCATACACCTATGGATGAGGACAGTGGTGGGGGGTAAGGGCATGGGGTGGGGTGGGAACTGGGTGGAGGGGAGCTATGGGGAAAAAAGGGAGATCTGTAATAATCTGAACAATAAAGATTTATCAAAAGAAAAGAAAAAATTGTTAAATAGTTTAACAAACAAAGGTAAAACTTAACACAGCATTATAATGCTATGTGTCTTGGTTTGAAATGTTCATTTTATTCTTTCTTTTTAGTCATCAACAACCAAACTGAATATCCTGCCTTCAGAGCATAAAACTTCTGGTAAGCTACGAGTCTTCTAGAAAATTGATTTTCCTGGGCACATTGCTGCTAGTGTCTCATGTTGATGAATGATCTTGCCAGTGAAACATAATTTCTACTAAATCAACAAATAGTTGTTATAAATGCTCTAGTCTTACTCTGTTCTTACCAGATTAGCTTCCATCTCCTGCTAATTAATCTTTATATGTGATATTCAAACAATGGGAAATATTACAGTAAACTCTCTTCTTTTCTTACCTATTTTCTAGTTATTCTGTAAAATTTCTGAGGAGAGGGCTCAAATCTGAGGAAAGAATGATAAGATTTAACGTGAGTCAGGATATTTCAAGTGCCAATGGAAATATCCTCTTGTAGAATTATGTCATCTACAAACTTGTTAAATTGTGTTTGATGAAGCAAGGGAGGAAAGAAATGGGGGAGAGAAGGAGAAAGGAAAATGGAGGAAGTTAATTCTCAGGGAGCCTCTTGTGATCCTTAGATTTGGATCTGCATAAAGATGAATAATTCTTGTAAATTTAGAGGAGAAAACTGTTTTTTTTATAACATGTTCTAAGTTGTGACCATACCAGTTATTCACTCTTTTGGGTTTTTATTAAAGAAGAATCATGATCATGATCATCATAATCATCATCTATACTAATAAAAGAGTAATATACTAATTAGACCAAGTTGACTGGCCATCTTCCAGATGTCTGACTTCCTTCCAGACAAAGCCATGGTGGTGAGGACCGAGGCAGAGGCAGTTAGGGGCAATCAGTTTGACAGGAGAGGGCAGCTGGGGGTGACCAGGCTGGCAGGGAAAGGAAGTTGGGGGCAAGATCTGGCCAGCAGGAGAGGGCAGTTGGGGGCAACCAGTCTGAGAGGGGATGGCATTTGGGGGCACGATCAGGCCATCAGGGGAGGGCAATTAGGGGCAATCAGGCAGTCAGAGGCAGTTAGTGGTGATCAGGCCAGCAGGGGAGGGCAGTTGGGGGCAAGATTAGGCTAGCATGGGAGGGCCATTGGGGGTGATATCAAGTCAGCAGAGAAGGGCAGTTGGTGGTGAGGTTAGGCTGGCAGGGGAGGGCAGTTATGGGTGATCAAGCAGGTAGGCAGGTGATTGGTTAGGAGCCAGTGTTTCCAGATTGCAAGAGAGATATCCAATTGGAGAGGGTACAGGCTTGGCTGAGGGAATCCCCCATACATGAATTTAATGAACCGGGCCTCTAGTATTATAAATAATATTAAGAATTATGATTGGGTGTGTCCACTCAATATTTAAATCTAGATTTTTTTTTTAATCACAACCTTTTATTTCCCAATCCTGGAGTACTTATTTTGTGTAGTCAAGTAATTCTTTGTAAGTGATATGAAGGGTCTGCAGACAGGTTTCTGTTAACAATGTTGTAACAACATATTGGCAGGCTTCAGATCTCAATTAGCAATACATTTGTCATTTTTCTCGATGGGGTGTTAGCTAAAATATCATTAATGTCCCCATTCATTATAAGGTGTTTAAAATAGTAAAGGAGAATTTGTACCTGCCTGAATGGCCTTTTTGTAAACCAATAAAGGCATCTTTCTGACCAACAGTTGGTGAAGACAACACATTAACTGAATAATAATTTTTACTCCTCCTACCCCTGATGCTGTTTTGCAAATAGGCAGACCCAAATTGTCTACACTTTTCTTGTCTCTCATAGTATGCAAGGATTCACTTTTACTCTATCTCCATTCTTCCTTAAGGAAAATCTAAGCCTCATTACAGAGGATTCCACAATATCATATCTACTCTGTGTGAACAGGGCTGCAATGCTTTCATTCATTCATTATGTACAACTGAGTTATCAAAACAAGGCTCCAGGGATCTTTCCTTTGGGTTAAACTCTAAAGAAGAAGGACTCATATAGGGTCTTCAGGTGATCAGTTATTATTTGAATTAAAATAATAAGAAATTAAGCTAGAGGACAGGGAATAATCAAGAGGATATAGTTCTTGCAGCTTTTCACTCTAATACTACCTTCCGTGCTTCCTTAAACTAAAAGAGGAAACAAATAACTATCTTTAAGGTGTATGTTCTGTGATGTTCCTGCTCTGGAGGGAATATATCATCAGAAGGTAGGCCGGAAAGTAGCTGGATTATAGTAATCCAAAGCTCCTTTCTTGAAGATGGCTGATAAGAGCTAGTGCTTTAGTCCGGGATCCTGTGAAACAAAAACAACAACAACAACAATAAAAAAATAGCTATTCTTAGTTGATTATGAATCACTCTTATTTTGTGCTTTCATTCAAAAAAATAACCAATCAAGGACAGGGGGAAATTGATCTTATCATCACTGGAAACAGGAACTACTAAATAATATTTCTATTGAATAGGTTCTGTGCAAAGATAATACTTCAAGGTTTAGTGATCAACATCAACCACCAGAGTACTAAACCACACCAATCAGAAAGGACATATGCACCCTATGTTCATAGCAGCACAATTTATAATAGCTAAGATTTGGAAACAGCCTAAGTGTCCATCAGCATATGAGTCGAATAAAAAACTGTGGTACATCTACACAATAGAATACTACACTGGTATAAAAAAATGGAACTTTTACTATTCGCAACAGCATGGATGTACCTTGAGAGCATCATGCTAAGCAAAATAAGCCAGTCAGAGAAAGAGAGATGCCACATGATCTCACTCATTTATGGAATATAATGAACAACATAAACTGATAAACAAAAATAGATCCAGAGACAAAGAAACACTGAACAGACTAAATAACCTCAGAGAGAAGGCAGGGGTGGTGGGTAAGAGATCAACCAAAGGACTTGTATGGATGCATATTAGCATAATTAATAGACATGTACACTGGGGCAGTAAGGGCTTCTCCTGGGGGGAAGGAGTGGTGGTGAGGGCCAATTGGGGAAAAGAAGATATATGTAAAACTTTAAACTAGAAAAAAAGAAGTGTTAATTGATATTCAAAAGTATATAGTGTAATCTATGAAAACTATTTTATGAATGGTATGTTTTGCTAAAGAAACCATATCCTATCTAATAAAAGAGTATTATGCAGACTGACCATAACTACAACACACAAGATGGCTGTCCCTATGTGGTCAAAGATCCTGCCCCCATGTGGACACAAGATGGCCACCACATGATGGCCAGCAGGAGAGGGCAGTTGAGAGGGACCAGACCTGCAAGGGAGGGCAGTTGTGGATAATCAGGCCAGCAGGGGAGGGCAGTTGGGAGGAACCAGGCTTGGAAGGAAGGGCAGATGGGGGCGATCAAGCCTTCAGGGGAGGGCAGTTAGGGGTGACCAGGCTGGCAGAGGAGGACAGTTGGGGGTGACTGGGCCTGCAGGGAAGGGTAGTTGGGGGGGGGGGGAGACCAGTCCTGCAGGGGAGAGCAGTTGGGGGTGACCAGGTCTGCAGGGAAGGGCAGTTAGAGGCAAACAGGCTGGCAGGGGAGCAGTTAGGCATCAATCAGGCTGGCAGGGAGTGGTTAGGGGTGATCAGGCTAGCAGGCAGAAACGGTTAGGACAAATCAGGAAGGCAGGCGAGCAGTTGGGATCCAGCAGTCCTGAATTGTGAGAGAGATGTCCAGTTGCCCATTTAGGTCTAAACGGGCAGTCAGACATCCCTTGAGGGGTCCCAGATTGGAGAGGATGCAGGTTGAGCTGAGGGATACTCCCCCACCATCCCCCCTCCCCCGAACATGAATTTTGTGCACAGGGCTTCGTGTGTGTGTGTGTGTGTGTGTGTGTGTGTGTGTGTGTGTATGCCTTTGAGCTAAGTATAGAATAGAGACAAATATTTTTTCTTCTGGCACAAACCCACAAAATTATCGGTACAAATAAAAATATATTAAACAGGTAAACACATGAACACACACACATACATACACACACACATCTTAATAATAAAAGCCCAGGATTGTAACGACCAATCACGACCAAAGGCAGACCAACAGGAAGTCAGTGCTGGATTGCCATGCAGGGCCAGAGTCAGTCCCTGCAGGGAATCGGTCAGGGTTGCGCTAGTGGGAGTCAGTCCCTCAGTCCCGGCAGGAGTCAGTCAGGGTGGCAGTCAGGGTGGGAGTCAGGGCAGAAGTCAGTCCTGGGCAAGAGTCAGTCAGGATGGGAGTCAGTCCCAGGCAGGAGTCAAGTGGGGGAGGAATCAGTCAGGGCACAAATTAGTCAGGGTGGGAGACAGTCAGGGCAGGAGTCAGTTAGGGCAGAGTCAGTTCAAGTCCTGGAGGCACCAAGTGGGAGTCAGTCCTGGGCAGGAGCCAGTCCAGGACGGGAGGGAGGAGGCAGGGGGTAGAGTCAGTCCCGGGGTGGGTGGGGGGAGTCAATCAGAGTGGGAGTCAGTCAAGTGTGGGAATCAGTCCTGGTCCCGGCCGCACCACGTGGGAGTCAGTCCTGGGCAGGAGCCAGTCCCAGGTGGGAATCAGGGTGGGAGTCAGTTCTGTGTCATGTCGGTGGAAACCTTAAGAAATAGAAACAAGGCATACCTATCCTTCCAGATGGGGAGATATTGGCAGAACAATAGCAGGGAGCCAAAACTCCCACCATCTCATAACAATAATGAATATCCACTCCCCTCCCCCGACACACACACCTATAAACCTTGGATCAAGTGGGGAACCTGGACTTCTACTGCTTGAAATAATGAGGTGGCATCTCACCCTTCTCTTACCAGAGCAGTGTCAAAACGAAGCCAGATAAAACAGGATTGAAAAATACCCAGTTTCATAATGCTCAAAATTTCTAGGTTTCAATTATCAAATTATTCATACAAAGAAGCAGAAAGATCTAAACTGAATAAAAAAATATAACAGATACTAACATTGAGATAATAGAGACAACAGAGTTATTTAATAACAAGTTTAAACCAGTCATCAAAACAATCTTTACATGAATGATTTTGAACATCCTTAAATGGGGAAATAATTATGTCAAGTAAATAGGAAGTCTCCGCAAAGAAAAGAAGGTATAAAAAAGAAACAAATGAAAATTATAGTACAGAAGAATATAATAACTGAAATAAAATAATCAGTGAATAGGCTCAAAGCAGAATGGATGGAACAGAAGAAACACATAGGGAACTAGAAAATATAACAATAAAAATATCCAATGAGAATAGTGAGAACATGGGCTTAAAAACAACAGAAAAAGATCAGAACCGCAGGAACCAGTAGAGTCATAACAACAACAACAAAAATAAATAAAGAGCCGAAACCGATTTGGCTCAGTGGATAGAGCATCAGCCTGTGGACTGAAGAAAGGTCCCAGGTTCAATTCTGCTCAAGGGCATATACATTGGTTGCGGGCATATCCGCAGTAGGGGTTGTGCAACAGGCGGCTGATCAATGTTTCTAACATTCTATCTCTCTCTCTTCCTCTCTGTAAAACAATCAATAAAATATATTTAATAAATAAATAAAAAACTGTAACATTTGGAGTCCAGGATGAAATTAAAGGAGATGAAACTGAAAGAGTACTTGAAGAAATAATGGCTGAAAAATCTTCTAATTGGTAAAAAGACAGAAATCCTCAATTTTTAAAATATATTTTATTGGTTTTTTACAGAGAGGAGGAGAGAGGGATAGAGAGCTAGAAAAGTAGATGAGAGACAAACATTGACCAGCTGCCTCTTGCACACCCCCTATTGGGGATGTGCCTGCAACCAATGTACATGACCTTGACCAGAATCGAACCTGGGACCTTTCAGTCCGCAGAGCGATGCTCTACCACTGAGCCAAACCGGTTTCGGCAGAAATCCTCAATTTTAAGATTAGCAAATATAAAATGAGATAAACCCAAAGATATCAACACCCACATCATAGTAAAACTTCTGAAAAATAAAAATAAAAACTAAAGTTCTCAATGACAACACTTTATAAGAAAAAAAGTAATTGTCATGACAATAGGTTTTCCATTAGAAACCATAAAGTCTAAAAATAAATGAATTGTCAACAGAGTCCTATTTCCAGTGAAAATATCCTTCAGCAATATGATGAAAATCAAGAAACCTCAGGTAGAGAAAACACAAATGTAAATAAGAACTGATACAGAATAATATCCAAATGTCAAAAAATACATGAAATATATTCAGTATCATCTATCCAGGTAAACTCTAACTTTGATAGCTAAAATTGAATATGTTTACATTATTAATTATTGGCAAGCATTTTCAGGATCTGGAACTCTCATTCAATGCAGGTGGTTATATAACTTGGATAAAAGGATACAAAACTGTATCTACTAAATCTAAACATATGCCTACAGTATGAGTCATTAAATTTACTGCTTTTATATATTTAAAAGGCATGAGCATATAGGTCCTCAAAATCATATGTGAAAGAATGTCTAGCATACCTTTATTCATAATATTTTAAAATTAGAAACAACTTACAAATCTGCTACAGGAAAATGGAAGAATGGTAGTAAATTCAAATAATAGAATACTACACACCTACAAAAAAAGAATATTATCCTGATATGAAGAATAATATAGGTAATTTCATAGATATTATGTCAAGCAAAAGAAGTGACACACAAATAAGAATACATAATATAAATCAACTGATATGGATTTCATAAACTGACAGTACTATCAATGATTATAAAAGTCAGAAAATTAAGAAATTCTTAGGGTAGTAGTCAGAAAGGGGGATGAAAGAAACTTCTAAAATCTTGAAAAAGAATCTACATCTTATATTGGGTGTTACATGTGTAAACAAGTTTGATCTCTACATTTACACTTCATGCACAGGTGGAATTAAATATAAGTGTTTTTTTTAGCACTGAAAGTCACTTATTATTTTAGCTTGGGTTCCTCAACTTTCAAAATCCATGCTAATCTCCATTATGTCATATTACCATCAGAAGATAAATAGCACCATCAATATCTAATTCTACAGTTCAGTAACACTGAAAAATGAAAGAGGATTTATCCTGATTAAGATCTCTGAAGAAATCATACTACCAATTCAATATAACTCACCAAATATTCTGCATGAAATATCATCTCAAGTTGGGTACCATTTATGATTCAATAATTGGAATTTAAGAGGAAGTAAAAGAGTAGGTCTTTTGTTATTCTCATAGTTTTTGGACTCTGTAGTAATACTGATAAACTATTGAAAAATAGGTGTTCACTTTTTCTACAAATATTTAAATTGTTTGGGTAATACCAAAAAACCATAATTTTTTAACCTAAACATACTTTAATATATTTTTATTGTTAATTTTAGAGAGGAAGGGAGAGGGAAAGAAAGATAGAAACATCAATGATGAGAATCATTGATCAGCTTCTTCCTGCATACCCCACACTGGGGATGTAGCCTGCAACTCAGGCATGTGCCCTGACTAGGAACTGAACTGTGACTTCTTGGTTCATAGGTTGATACTCAACCACTGAGTAACACTAGCTAGGCAGCCTAAACACTTCTTTAAAATATATTTTTATTGTTTTTTTTTTTTAGAGAGAGAAAGGGAGAGGGATAGAAAGCCAGAAACATCGATGAGAGAGAAACATCAATCAGCTGCCTCCTGCACACCTCCCACTGGGGATGTGCCTGCAACCAATGTACATGTCCCTGACCAGAATAGAACCCGGGACCTTTCAGTCTGCAGGCCAACACTCTATATATACACTGAGCCAAACTGGTTTAGGCCTAAACATACTTTAAAAAGTGACTGTCATATATTT